>NC_057837.1:75126730-75430000 GCF_910594005.1 Cervus elaphus | reverse complement strand
ATACCTTTGCTATATTGTGCTTTGCATATACTGCAATTTTACAAACTGAAGGTTTGTGGCAACCCTATGTTGTCAGACGATGGTTAGCATATTTTAGCAATAATGCGTTTTTAAATTAAGGTATGTACATTCTTTTTTGATACAGTTCATGAATTTCTAACAGCAAGTATACTGGTGAGATCTGCCATTCTCTCCTCTAGTAGATCACGTTTTGTCAAAACTCTCTGCTATGACCTGTCCATATGCAGTAGCCCTACAGAGCACGGCTCATAGCTGCATATCAAAAAGATATGACACCAAAAGATGAGCTCCCCAGGTCTGAAGGTGTCCAGTATGCTCCTGGGGAACAGTGGAGGACAACTACTAACAGCCCCAGAAAGAATGAAGCAGTTGGGCCAAAGCAGAAACAATACTCAGTTGTGGATGTGTCTGGTGATGAAAGTAAAATCTGCTGCAGTATAGAACAGAATTGCATAGGAACCTGGAATATTAGGGTCCACAAATCAAGGTAAATTGGATGTAGTTAAGCAGGAGATGGCAAGAATAAACATCTTAGGAAACAGTGAACTAAAATGGATGGGAATGGGCGTATTTAGATGACCATTATATCTACTACCGTGGGGAGGAATCCCATAGAAGAAATGGAGTAGTCCTCATAACCAACGAAAGAGTCTAAAATGCAGTACTTGGGTGCAACCTCAAAAATGACAGAATGATGTCGGTTTGTTTCCAAGGCAAGACATTCAACAACACAGCAATTCAAATCTACACCCCTACCACTGAGGTCGAAGAAGTTGAAATTGATCAGTTCTATGAAGACCTAGAAGACCTCCTAGAACTAACACCAAAAAAAAGAGTCTATTCATCACTGGGGATTGGAATGCAAAAGTAGGAAGTCAAGAGATACCTGGAGTAACAGGCATGTTTGCCCTTGGAGAACAAAACGAAGCAAGGCAAAGGCTAACTGTTCTGCCAAGAGAATGCACTTGTCATAGCAAACACCCTTTTTCAACAGCGACAAGAGATGACTTTACACATGGACATCACTAAATGGTCAATATCAAAATCAAACTGATTACATTCTTTGTAGCCAAAGATGGAGAAGCTGTATACAGTCAGCAAAAACAAGACATGGAGCTGACTGTGGCTCAGATCAAACTTCTCATATTAAAATTCAGGCTTAAACTAAAGAAAGTGGGAATAACCACTAGGCCAGCCAGATAGGACTTAAGTCAACTCCCCTATGAATATGTAGTGGAGGTAACGAATAAGACTCAGGGCGTGAGATCTAGTTAACAGTGTGCCTCAGGGCATGAGATCTAGTTAACAGTGTGCCTGAAGACCTATGGACAGAGGCCCATAATATTGTACAGGAGACAGCAAACAAAACCATCCCAAAGAAAAGGAAAAGCAAGAAGGCAAAGTGGTTATCTGAGGAGGCTTTACAAATAGCTGAAGAAAGAAGAGAAATGAAAAGCAAGGGAGAAAGGGAAAGGTACATCCAACTAAACGCAGAGTTCCAAAGAACCACACAGAGAGACAAGATGGCCTTCTTCAATGAACAGTACAAAAACTAGAAGAAAACAAAAGAAGGAAAAAGACTAGACATCTCTTCAGGAAAACTGGAAATATCAAGGGAACATTTTGCCCAAAGATGGGCACAATAAAGGACAGAAAAGGTAAAGACCTAGTAGACACTGGAGAGATCGAGATGAAAAGAATACAGGGAAGAACCATAAAAAGATCTTAATGAACCCGATTACTACGATGGTGTGGTCAGTCACCCAGAGCCAGACATTCTTGAGACTGAAGTCAAGTGGGCCTTAGGAAGCACTGCCATTAATAAAGCTAGCAGATGCAATGGAATTCCAGTAGAGCTATTCAAAACCCTAAAAGATGATGCCATCAAGGTGTTACATTCAAAGGTCAGCAAATCTGGAAGACCCAGCAGCAGCCACAGGACTGGAAAAGCTCAATCCTCATCCCAATTCCCAAGAAGGGTAGTACTAAAGAATGTGCTAATCATCAGACAATTGGACTCATCTTCCATGCTAGTAAGGTCAAGGCTAAAATTGTGCATGCTAGGCTTCTGCATTATGCTAACCAAGAACTTCCAAAAGTCCAAGCTGGGTAGAAAAGGAAGAGGAACCAGAGATCAGACTGCCAACCTTTGCTGGATCATAGAGAAAGCTAGGGAATTCCAGAAAAACATCTATCTCTGTTTCATCGACTAAGCTAAAGCCTTTGTGTGGATCAAAACAAACTACAGAAAGCTCTTAAAAAAATACCAGGCCATCTTATCTGTCTCCTGAGAAACCTGTATGCAAGTCAAGAAGCAACTGTTAGAACCCTGTATGGAACAACTGATTGGCTCAAGATTAAGAAAGGAGTACAACAGGGCTGTCTGCTGTCACCCTGTCTGTTTAACCTATATGATGAGCAAATCATGAGAAACGCTGGGCTGGATGAGTTACAAGCTGGAATCAAGATAAGCAGGAGAAACATCAACAACCTCAGATATGCGGATGATACCACTCTAATGGCAGAAAACAAAGAGACTCTTGATGAGGGTGAAGGAGGAGTGTGAAAGAGCCAGCTCAGAACTAACTATTAACCAGACTAAGATCACGGCATCTGGCCCCATTACTTCATGGCAACTAGAAGGGGAAAATGTGGAAGCAGTGACAGGTTTCCTATTCTTGGGATCCAAAATCACTGCAGATGGTGACTGCAGCTGTGAAATCAGAAGACGGCTATTTCTTGGCAGGAAAGCTATGACAAACCTAGACAGTGTGTTGAAAAGCAGACACATTACTCTTCTGACAAAGGTCCATGTGTCAAGGCTATGGTCTTCCCAGTGGTCACGTACGGTTGTGAGAGCTGGACCAGAAAGAAGGCAGAATGCCAAAGAATTGATGCCTTTGAACCGTGTTGCTGGAGAAGACTCCTGAAAGTCCCTTGGACAGCAAGGAGATCAAACCAGTCAATCTTAAGGGAAATCAACCCTGAACACTCACTGGAAGGACTGATGCTGAAGCTGAAGCTCCAGTATTTTGGTCATCTGATGCAAACAGCCGACTCATTGGAAAAGTCCTTGATGCTGGGAAAGATTGAGGGCAGAAGGAGAAGAGGGCAGCGTCAGAGGATAAGATGGCTGGATGGCATTACCAATGCAATAGACGTGAACTTGGGCAAACTTCAGGAGATGGTGAAGGACAGGGAGGCCTGCCATGCTAGTCTATGGGGTTGCAAAGAGTCAGACACAAACAACAACATTCTTTTTTAGACATAATGCTATTGCACACTTAAAAGACTAGAGTATAGGCTTCCCTGGTGACTCAATGGTAAAGAATCCACCCGCCAATTCAAGAGATATGGGTTTAATCCCTGGTCTGGGCAGATCCCACATGCCTCGAAGGAGCTAAGCCCATATGCCACAACTAGTGAGTCTGTGCTCTAGAGCCCAGGAGCCGTTCAGTACTGAAGTCCACATGTCTAGAGTCTGTGCACGGGAACAACTGAAGCCACCACAATGAGAAGCCCACACACCACAACCAGAGACTAGTGCCCGTTCGCCGAAACTAGAGGTAAGTCCACACAGCAATGAAGACCCAGCACAGCCAAAACTATGTAATTTTTTTTTTTTTAAAGAGCAAGACTACAGTATAATGCAACCTAACTATTATGCAATGGGAAATCAAAAAATTCACGACTCGCTTTATTGTGAAGACTCCACATCCCCAATGCAGGGGACACAGGTTCAATCCCTGGCTGTTGAACTAAAATTCCACATGCAGCATGGCACAGCCAAAAATAAAGAAAAGAAAATGTCTTGGACAGAAAGCCTCCTTGAGAGTTTAAATCACCAAGACACAGAATAAGTGAAGGATGTTCATGAAAGAAGCATGCTCCTGTTATTCAAAAACCTATTAACTCTATTTCAATGGCTACAGGTATTTTAAATTTGCTTTTCCCAAAAGAAATTTAAATTAGACCCTGATGCTGGGAAAGACTGAAGGCGGGAGGAGAAGGGGACAACAGAGGATGAGATGGTTGGATGGCATCATCGACGTGATGGACATGAGTTTGAGCAAGCTCTAGGAGTTGGTGATGGACAGGGAAGCCTGGCGTGCTGCAGTCCATGAGGTCACAAAGAGTCAGACACAACTGAGCGAATGAACTGAACTGATATTAATTAGAAATAACATACCCATATTTGAGCCGTAATTTTCCTGACTATCCATCATTCTTGGATTGCCGCCCAACATGGGTTGCTTTGGTAACATGGGGAAAGCACCAATATTCTTCACTGGAGGACTTGAGCCAACGGAAACAGGACTGTCTAGAGACACTGCCCGGTTATACGGAGGACGGACAGACTGCACAGACTGTGGACTCCTCAAACCTGTTAAAAACATAGAAGCACAATACATAAGTATCTTCTGATGGTGCAGTACATAATTAAGTACAAAACATAAATACCAATACCACCCACCCAAGAATATCTTTCTTTCCAAAATGAACACTGTCTTCTTTTACAAAATAAACATTAAGCACCAAAAGAAATTCAAAAGAATAAAGAAAATAGGCCTCTTATTTCAAAGTAGAAAAACAAGAGTCCTGGTGTTGGCTGAAGCATTGGGCACTTTTCTACAGCCTGACATGGTCATTCACATTCAGTTTCACTTTATATTCAATATAAAGATTTCACCAATGTTTCAATGTCCTGGAAGTTCTTCAATATGCATATTTAGTTTAAAATTTTACATTTAAATGTAACCAGATAAGTTGCTTCTAGTCAAATAAGGACTATAACATAAAGTTTCCAAATCTTTTTTCCAATCTATTAGATTGATCTAACTATCTATGCATTACAGTTGAGGAAACAGTGCCACTAAAAATGAATAACCACCTTTCCAGATAATTGTGGGATTACTCTTTTTCAATTGATACACAGAATATATCCTTGTTACACTGATGAATCTAGAAATACTCAGCTATAGGCAAAAAGTTAGGTGAAACCAGCAAATACCAAAGTAAATTAGTATCAAAGGACAGGTTTTGATTTGCTTTTTAATCTGATTCTCTGTGGCCAAGACAAATAAAGGTACTAGTAGGGACCCAGTACCTACGACTCACCTGTAGCAACCAAAGAAGAATATTTTCCTATAAGCTCTGTGATTGCTGGCCTCGTATTAGTTAGAAATGGGAAACTGTACAAAAAGCTTTTTAAAGCACCTACGTTATAAATTAGTAAAAAAAGAAAAAAAACTAAGGAAGAGTACACGTTTTAAAGTTGGGTCCTAGTCTTAATGTAAGAGTACACATAGGTGTGCAGGAAAGTTCAAAAGGTGGCAAGAATAAAGTCTAGTTCTTTCTTACCCAGAGAATTAGCTCCTTGAAACATTTGTGGCTTAGTTCCCAGATTACTACCACTTGTGGATATGGAATTATTGTAGAAGTCAGAATTAGTCAGATCACCAAGAATAGCATCTAGATTATCCAAGTCTCCGGATCCCTGAAAATATTTTTTTTTTCAATTAACCTGTGTTCATTATGAGATACATAGGTATAAACACATTCATCAGAAGAGATGAAATGGGAACAAGTAAAATACAATAGTTACCCTAAATGGTAATGCCCACTGTAGAGGGTGGCTGATTATGACTATCCCTACACTTCTACCTTAAAAGTAAAACACAGATTCAAATACTGAGATAAATCGATAGGTTTGGAAATACTTTCAATGGGGCATTTTTTTAAATTTACTCTAGATACTTAATTCTCAAACTGAAGGATATTTTCCAGCAAACATTAGTCAGAATCATGAGCTGACAGCAACATCTGCCTCTATACATACTTCTGAAAACACATATGATTAATAATAAAGACAAGCTGATGTTCAACAAATTCATAGCCTATGCTTTAAAAAGGGTTTTTGGTCAGTACATTTGGGAAACACTAAAAAAATTAAACAGACATCCTAACAGTAGAACTTCTCCAAGACTTTAATTTTCTCAGGTGCATATTAACGTCTCCCAGAGACGTTACACAGTGTCTGGCAAATGTCTGTACAGAATGTGATCATGTACATGAAACTTGATTTTAGGTAAAAATCAAAATTATCTTCCTTAATTCAGAAGGTTTTTTTCCCCATTTCTTCTACACATTTAATGACCTAATGTGCTCATTCCAACAAAAACCTTCATGAAAAATTTCAAATTGGCTGCTAATGAGGTGAAGTCACATTTGAAAGCGTATACATCTAATATTTCTAAATTACACAATATACTTTACTGATGCTCAGAAGAGTTACCAAAAAAATGACAGTTCCAGATTAACTTCCATTAAATAAACCTAAAAGACAAAGTAAGAATTTGTGTATAACCCATTGCCTTTAAAACACAGAAAAGATGAAATACAAGGATCAAGCTGGAATATACAGAAGGCAAGTTACCTCTTCATTTGTTTCTGTCTTAATTTTAGCATCTTTCTCTTGACTCGAGCTCGGAATGGTGGAGCTGCTGCACTGACCCATTTTACTGTCCACGCCTTCCACTTTGGGCTGGAGCTCTTTGGAGAGTGTGTCACTAGGATCGTCCCTGTCCAGCAGATACCTAAGCAGAGCATTATTTTCCTTTTTCTTGGGACTGAGTTGCTCCTGCTTGACGTTTCCTTCTACGCAAGACGTCGTACTGCTAGTGTCTTTCCCAGTGGCTTCGGCGGTAATCTTGGCTACTTCTGCTGGTGAATTTCCATTCTGGAGCAACTTGTGCAAAATCCGGTGCTTCTCTTGCAGCAGAGATCCGTGCATGTTGGATGTGGAGGAGACACCTCCAGAGGTGGAAGAGGAGACCCCAGAGGGGCTGGTGACACTAATGGAAGAGTCTTTACAACTTGAGTCCAGGGGGGAGTTGGTCAAGGAGGAATGACCCCGGTCATCAGAAGAACAGGTGAGTAACTGCAGTAACTTTTTATGACCTTTGCTTTCCAGAGGAGCCCGCTGATTCTCAGACCCTTCCACACTGCCCTCCTTACCTTCTTTGTCGTTAATGTGATCTCTGCTATTTGACTGACACATTGAACTCTCCACTGGATTCTGGTCGCAATACAAGCCTAGGGGACTCTTAGAATCCTGACTGTTCACTTTACTTGGTTGAGTTATATTCATATTGGGAGAATTATCCAATTTGGGACCTGGCGAGGACAGTGTAGATAAAAGAGAAGTCCCCACGCCCTCACTAATAGCTTGAAGGGCACTCAGAGAGCTGCTAGAAAAGCTGTGACCCCCGGTATTGCCAGAAGATCCCATGGGAGAGTGCACACCTGGATTTGGGGAAAAAAACCAGGAAAAGAATTAAACTATCAGATGCTGTAACACACACTACTTACCAGTTCAAAGTTTCTATTTTAAAATAAATTAACAAGAATTACAGTGGTATGGAAAGAAAAGAATCACTAAAAAATAAAACAAAATGCAACACAAATACCTGCAACAGGAGAAAACTGGTGTGAGGCCATCTTTGGACTCCCTCGATGGCGAGGAGAAATCATGATGCTCTGCTGGCTGGAGCCAAGACCGGGGCTCCCGTGGGGAGGGCTGCTCACGCCAAGGCCGTAGGTACTGTTCTGGTAGGAAGATGGCGACTGCACGCCTGGCCCAGGGTTCATGGAGGCTATGCTACCGGGAGCCCCATACCTGGCTCCACTCATCTGCCCCGTGGTGCCAGCGTCAGCTAAGCCGTAGGTCCTGCTGCTCAGCATCTGTAAGCCTGGGTTTGGTGACATACTCATGCCGCCTACCGAACTGTTGCATCCAGCTGCTGGAGGCCTAATGCCTTGTCCAACAGGATTCGGGTTTGGTCTATACCCATTCTGTTCCCTGCAAAGAAACAGAACATCAAAGTTCCACTAAAAAAACTACAGGCATGGGGACTCCCCTGGTGGAACAATGATGAAGAATTTGCCTTCCAGCGCAGGGGAAGCCAGTTCAACCTGTGGTTGGGGAACTAAGATCCCCCATGGCATGGGGCTACCAAGCCTGCACGCTGCAACTACTAAGCCCACAAGCCACAACTAAGGCCCAAAACAGCCAAATAAATTTTAAAAAATTTTAATTACAGGCATGTGTTAAAAGCCTGAGTCTGATCCAAAAAAAAAAAAAGATGAAGAGCCCCAAGAAACTTAACTTCTTGAGCATCATTCCAATGCCTAGTGACAACAACAATCTAGATAATGATCAGTCATTAATCTAATAACATACATTTTAATAAGCCACAGAATCTAAATGAGTAACACCATGAGAGCACCATAAAGGACCCCAAGTTATGTTAGCTGGAACCTTGGTGGGGCTTTACTGCAACTCCCCTATACTGAGGGGTTAACCTGGAGGTGCCTGCCAATTACTCAATATAATTTATGGGTGAATATCCTGCTCCTTCGTGTGTTGCTCATTTACTATTAGCAACAGCAACAGTAACCATTTCTTCTTGAAGTCTACCTCCAAATTTTAAATTCACTTCCTAAAAGTAATGTAATGTATCATTAGAAATGAAAAGTAACACAGATAGTCAGATTTTATGTATTCTTTTACCCATTAGCCTTCCTATCCTTCAGCTTTCCCAGGAATTAATTATTTAATGAACAAATCCTCACTCTCACATAGAAATGTAACCTTAAAAAAATAAACATCATACTACAGGAATCTAAGTGCACTTAAGCAAACCCAATAACCTGTTTTTCCTCATTAGTTTTTCTCCCTTTTTACATTAACAATGAAGCATCTTGAGACTACTGCTGCATTTAACATGAGAACTCACAGTAATCAACCATTACCTCTGAAGAAAGTGGGTTGAGACAAAGCCATGACGGTCATTTGTTACGGGATTTCGGAAGAGTTTGCTTTTTGTTTGCGCAGTCACTATAGTGCCATCAGCCAAAGAGAATCGATACAGCGGGGTTTCTGCATGGCCATGGATATAAGCTGTTGGGGAAAATATCCCATTAGTCGCAAATACAATTGGCAAAACAAACACATACGGAAGAAGAAAGAAAGTAAATATACAAGACCAACATCCTCAAAATCCAGCAAAAGACTAAATCACACCAAAATTAGGAACAGGCTAAAATAACAATGTTCAACAATCATTTTCCTCCCCCACACAGATGAAAACAACCACTGTCATATATATGTGTGTGTGTGTGTATATATATTTAAGGCTCTATAGCACCCAAACATGATGACCAATGAAATCAAGAATCAACCTCCAAATTCCTTACCTTCTTGATAGTGACGTTTCTGGGACCATGACTGCCCATCATTAAGACTGAAAAATCTCTGGATACACCTTCGGATTATGTCTTCGAAGCCAGGTCTCATGGAGGATCTCAGTGAATTGGTATCTATAGTAATAACTTTCCCTATTAAAAGAAAATTGCCACTGTGTTTAATTTCATCATTGTGCCTTGTTCAACTACAATGGCTTTCATTCTTTACTCTCATAGGCAAAAGGGCAGACCAAAATTAAAATTCATCCTGAGGTCAAGAATTACTCCCAGTACTTCTCATTAAATTACTCACATTTTTGAAAAGTGTTTATGAAAAATGAGTCTGAAGTTACAGAAAAGAAATACTGGCTTCTGATTTGAAATGCCATTTGGGGAGAAAGCCAGGTACCTCTACCTTTTTTTTGTTGGTTTGCTTGAGGGATTTGAAGTGTAGGACACACCCAACTCAAATGCCTAGGGTTCTGGTGAATCTCTCGCAGGGTTGTATAACAAACATCAGAAATAATCCATGCAAAGTATTCATGACAGTGGGTGTGGGCACTTAAAAGGCAGAACAGGCTGTAAAAAGTTAACTTATAAAAATTTCCAAAATGAATAAAATGTCCACACACGCAGTTTTTACCTGAAAGGTCGTGTCTAGTGATAAAGCTCTCAGGACTTGATGGAAATGCTCTCTCCCCGGTGGTAATGCGGCGTGCCACACAGATCATACAGGACTGCAAGTCTGCAACAGAAAAGTTAATCTCTGATGCGTCTATTCAACAGGTGAGTAAGAATGTGGAATTCAGTAGGAAGAATTAAACAAGTTTGGCTGCTATTGCTTGATAAAACATCATGGGCATGTGATGGCTCTCACCTTCCCCTTCCTCCATCATAGCCCGTGGCTGGGACAGGGCAAAGCACTGCATCGTCTCGTATCTCTGGCGCATTTCAGGACTGGTGCTTATGTCTTCCAGAATGTCATGTGGTGTTTTCATCAACAAACGGCAGTTAAATGTATGGCTTTTTTGTCTCTGGGCCTCATTTGTCCAGGTAACTCCATTAACTTTAGGAAATAAATAGAAAGGAGTTTTGTAAAAGCTGGCAATTCAGTCCATGACTATTATCAAGAATTTAAGCTATAAATCAACTATTTGCCAATAAGAAAAAAAAGAATTTAAGTTGTATATATTTTCTCATTATACATCTTCCACAGTACAATACATTTCAAAGTGACAATATATAAAACATTGGAATAACTTCAATTTCAACAGGTATCTCACATATTTTGTAACTCACTATATATCTTAGACCCATGACATGTATAAAAAATTTTAAATTCATATTTGAAAATTTTGCTATTTATAATTTGCCGTTCTATATAGTCATCACTTGATTTTCAACAGTAAATATTTTCTAAGAAATGATTAAGAAAAAAAATTTTTTAACTTCCTTGGAAAATATACTTTAAAAACCTACCTGTAGATTTTGGTAAGTTTTTAAGAAAATCCTTTCTATCTTCTTCATGCAATATATTGTAGACACTTGTATTAACCAGGTCCTCTTGCTTATATTGCAGGTACTGGGTGACATTTTCTGACACAAATACAATGTTTCCTTCACGATTCACCACAAATAGGAAGCCGTCCAATGCCTGAAATGGGATATATTAACATTGGCAATTATGGACTGAACTGTATCCCCTCCCCAACCACAATTCATATGTTGAAGCCCTAAATCTCAATGTGACTCTATCTGGAGATAAGGCCGTTTTAGGAGGTAATTAAAGTTAAATGAGGTCATGAGAGTAGGGCTCTAATCCAACAGGACTGGTGATGCACACACACAGAGAAAAGGCCACGTGAAGACACAAGGAGAAGGCAGCCATCTACAAGCCAAGGAGAGAGGTCTCAGGAGAAACCAAGACTGCCAACACCTTGATCTTGGACTCCCAGCCTCCAGAACTGTAAAAAATAAATTTCTATTGTTTAAGCCACCCCACCTGTGGCATTTTGTTATGGCAGCCTTAGTACTAAACAGAATTTGAAAAAAACTGTTGATTTAACAACTATCAGCCATCTTGTCTATTAACATTAGCAAGAGCAATAAAGGGTTCTAGGAAAAATACAGATGATTTGAAAAGATGACAGTAAAGACGAAATTTGAATTAATTTATAGTCTAATTTTGAAGAATTACCTCTTCAAAGGAGTTTTTAAAAATTAAAAAAAAAAAAAAATCACCCTGAGTGCTTCTCCCCTTTCCATCTGGTAGCAAGTCAAGCTACAGGAACTAGAGCACTCTGCAGTGAGAATTTACAGAGGAACTGACCTGATCCACTAAAAAGCAGCTGGAACAAACCAACTGGAACAAAAACATCTGATAAGTGAGCTTAACAAAGGGCTTCTAGCCATCACTTAAAATAAGAGAAACCTTCTGTAAAGTACAACAGGTTAACTAGATCTATTAAAGACAACTACTTACAAAAAATATCTAAAGTCTTAAAAATTCCTCCAAAATATGAAATTATAGTGCCATACTATCAATTATGGGAAAATGCACCAAAAAAGTCTGAGCCAATAAAAAAATATATGCCCAAAAGCATGGGGGGGTGTGAGGGGGGTACATAGGACCTCATGAGTTACATGTATTCTAAACATAAGAGCATTTTATAATCACATTCAGAATACTGAGTTCTATCCCATGAAAAGAAACATTTTCTTTTTGCTCTCATATCCTACCCAAAATTTTATCTTTTTCTTTTTTCAAATTCAACACAGCTTACTTTAAACCTAAAACTTTATACTTGCCTGAAGTAAGAGTGGTCCTAAGGAGTCTTTATCAATAACTCCTTGTCCTGTGGAAGATACATCAGCTTTCTGAACATCATCATCATTGGAAATAGCTTTTCCTGAAAAGACATAAGGCAGTACTACAAATAGCATATATATCAGTTACAGTCTAAATGCACCTTCAAATTGTTCCCTGGACAAAGAGGCACACACACACCGATGTGCATGTGCACATATACAATGTTTTCTGATAAGAAAATGATGCTACAATTTTTAAAAGTTAAAATTAAACTTCTGAGTTACCCAGGAGTGCAGAAGATACTCTAAATTTTCTTTCCCTACTAAAAGCACTATTTCACTGCTTCCTGAAAGGGAACTAACAAATAACAGGGTGAGCAGCCCTGGCCTCCTTCCAATTCTGGAGACTATGTCCTAAGGAGCAAAACTGGTCAACTACTAGCCTCAAGGAATAGCAGTTCCCACCTAAGCAACAACGGAGCAAAAGACAAATGTGAACCCAGTTAACAAGTTCCTGCTAAAAGACTTGAGTGTTTTCTTACTTTGTATTACCTTGCTCTTTTATTTGACGTATCTGTCTTACTGTTTCCTTTAAAATTGCACATTTATCTGGTTTGACATTGAAATTGTCAATATCACTAAGATTAGCAGATATTAGTTCAGCCAATTCTTCAATATATTTACTCTCCTGCTCCCGTCTCCACTTTTCACCACTGCAGGCAAGGCTGGGAAATGGGGGGAAAATGCCATAAATATATCAATCACAAACGAGCTATGAGCAGAATCAGTACCTACACAATACCATTACATCCATATACTAGCAAAGTAAATTCAGCCAGAGACTCCCAAACAATGTCTTGGAGACCTAGCACAATACAGTTAAAATCTGTGCAAACCTAAATTCAAGTCCACCTGTTGTTAGCCTGGTGGCCTTAGTCAGTTAGCTTCACTTCATCATCTGGAAAATGGGGATAGTCTTTACCACAAAGAGACAGTAAAATTACCAAATAATTAAACAGTAATAACTACTTATTAATAGTAAGGTCTCATGAATTACACTGATGATAAGATTGTTTTTTATTTTGCAACCCTGACAGTGAAATTTAAGTGATATTGACCTTGGCAAATACTAAAAAGGCTATGAAGTATCACTGCATAAAATGTAGTATTTCATTTCTATTTTTTAAACTTCTAACTTCACTCAGCAAAAGAATGATAAAACCTCACAAATGCCAAAATATCAACTTATAACATGTTCTTAAAGGATACTAAAGATTCTTATTTGTAATAATCTTATCTATTTGTAACTCCTACATCCTCCATTGAGAAATGCTTCTTACAGTATCACAGTTAGTATATATTTAAACAAATAAACGATAAAAATCTAACCAGAAAATGCAAATAACAGAAAGCTGAAATGTTAACTTCAAACCAAATAAATAAAGGCAAGGGGAGGTGATCTTGGTGAAGCATCAGGAAATAAACTGCTTACCCTTGCCCTGGAGGATCACATGGCAACTTGCGTTTTCGTGAATCAGGGGCCAGTGGATCCAAGGCGTTTTCTCCTAATCCACTCATCGTGAATATACATTAGCAACTAAGAGAGAATGATAAGATAAAAACACTGTAAAATATCCATGACTCTAATAAAGGCATGATATGCCTGAATGGCTGCATTTTGTAATTCAGGACTACTTTTCTTAAATGGCTGGATAAGTCTCAATATTCTTTATAGTACACAACTGTTCTGAAGACCTCAAGAGTTTATACTCCACTAATTAGACAGAATGTCCAACCATGGGACAAAGTTTCTCAAGACCAAGTAATGTGTATACTGAGTATCTCACAAAGAACAAGGCAACGTTTTCATATCTAATAAGAAAAAGAGACCATCAACTCTCCAACTGATAAAATAGTACATTATACTTATATATAAATAAGATCCTATCTGGCCAATTGGTAAAAAGTCTTCAAATGATAGATCTCAGTTATTTTCATGCTATTTTCAAAGTAGCGCATTTTTTTTCCTGTAGACCATTTCTTTAGTATTCATCATCCAATGTATTTTTCTTCTGCTACTTCAAAATAAGCTGAGACTCCGTAAATAATATGTAAGCTCCAATACATTCTGCTTACAAAGTAGATGTACAACAAGAAAAATCCAGGTGGGAGGATTTTGACAAGATCCACAGAGCAACAACTCTTTTAATATTAACTGGTGGAAGGGAAGTATGCCTTGATTAAAGGTGCATTGATAAAAAAACTATTTTTAAAAATAAGGTATTTCTAAAATACCTTAAAAATAAGTTATTTCTAAAAAATAAGGGTATTTCTTGTTGGAAAAATAAATACTCAGTAGCTGATAATTTTAGCACATTTAACTTATATGCAGAGTACATCATTAGAAACACTGGGCTGGAGGAAGCACAAGCTAGAATCAAGATTGCCGGGAGAAATACCAATAACCTCAGATATACAGATGACACCATCCTTATGGCAGAAAGTGAAGAAGAACGAAAGAGCCTCTTGATGAAAGTGAAAGAGGAGAGTGAAAAAGTTGGCTTAAAGCTCAACATTCAGAAAACTAAGATCATGGCATCCAGTCCCATCACTTCATGGGAAATAGATGGGGAAACAGGGGAAACAGTGGCTGACTTTGTTTCTTTGAGCTCCAAAATCACTGCAGATGGTGATTGCAGCCATGAAATTAAAAGACGCTTGCTCCTTGGAAGGAAAGTTATGACCAACGTAGACAGCATATTAAAAAGCAGAGACATTACTTTGTCAACAAAGGTCCATCTAGTCAAGGCTATGGTTTTTCCAGTAGTCATGTATGGATGTGAAAGTTGAACTATAAAGAAAGCTGCGTGCCAAAGAATTAATGCTTTTGAAAAACTGTCGTGTTGGAGAAGATTCTTGAGAGTCCCTTGGACTGCAAGGAGATCCAACCAGTCCATCCTAAAGGAAATAAGTTCTGGGTGTTCACTGGAAGGACTGATGTTGAAGCTGAAACTCCAATATTTTGGCCATCTGATGCGAAGAGCTGACTCATTTGAAAAGACCCTGATGCTGGGAAAGATTGAAGGCAGGAGAAGGGGATGACAGAGGATGAGATGGTTAGATGGCATCACCAACTCAATGGACATGAGTTTGGGTAAACTCCGGGAGTTGGTGATGGACAGGGAGGCCTGGCATGCTGCAGTTCATGGAGTCGCAAAGAGTCGGATACGACTGAGCAACTGAACTGAACTGAACTAAGACTTCACTCAACAAGAAATTTACTTGTCCTAAACTCTTGTTTATGAAGACGCTGTTATAAAGAACTCCAAGTCAACAGAGAAACTTAAACACGCCAAACTACTTTTTTTAATTTGTTAAAGCGCATCTTGCATTCTATCCACAGTTCGAGACCTACACAGAAGGACATAAACTTCCACTAGGTGGCACAATCCTGCCAGAAAGAGAGAGAAATCAATAGAGAAGCAAAATTTCACACAAGAAACAAAATATTCAGCTTCAGAAAAACCAAAATCAGAGTTTTAGATTACATGATCATCTTTACAGATGTCCTAGGTATGAATTAAACACTAGCAAAATTTATTCTACCAATAATTTTGGTAAAAAATCGTAATGGCTGAAGAGATGTTATGTCTCAAGAACTTGGTGTTTTTTTCCTCACAACATAAGTTAAAATAAAGGAGAGAAAAGAACTTAAATAATGGCCCAACGTTATGATTTTACAGGGTAACCAGATCCCGCAATGCCACAATATTATATTCTTCAAAAATGACAATGTCAAAAAAGACAAAGTCTTTAAATATTCTAGATTAAAGAAAGTCAAAGAGAAATGATAATTAAATCAATATTTGATCCTATATTGAATCCTGTGCTCTAGACAGGGAAAATGCTATAAACATTACTGGATCTATTGACAATTTAGAACATAGACAACAGACACAATATTTTACCAATGTTAAATTTACTGAAGTAGATTTCTGTACTGTGGTTATTTAAGAAACTATCCCTCTTCTTAGCACTTAAGACAAAAAGGCCATTATGTACACAAAAGACCCTCCAATGGTTGGAGGGAGGGTTTACATACCTATGAGTGAGTGAGTGAGAGAGAAAGGAACAGGAGAAGAGGGGGAAAGGGAGGGGAAGAAGAGACTAGAAAGGAGGCTAGCAAATTGTTGACACTGGTTGAATCTCAGTTGGGCAAAAATTTTTTAATTTTTTGTACTATTCTTTTTCTTACTACTTTCAGTTCAGTTCAATTCAGTCGCTCAATCCTATCCGACTCTTTGTGACCCCATGAACAAAAGCACGCCAGGCGTCCCTGTCCATCAGCAACTCCCAGAGTTCACCCAAACCTATCTCCAGCGAGTCGGTGATGTCATCCAACCATCTCATCCTCTGTCGCCCCCTTCTCCTCCTGCCCTCAATCTTTCCTAGCATCAGGGTCCTTTGAAATGAGTCAGCTCTTCGCATCAGGTGGCCAAAGTATTGGAGTTTCAGCTTCAACATCACTCCTTCCAATGAACACCCAGGACTGATCTTTAGGATGGACTGGTTGGATCTCCTTGCAGTCCAAGGGACTCTCAAGAGTCTTCTCCCAACACCACAGTTCAAAACCATCAATTCTTCGGCGCTCAGCTTTCTTTATGGTCCAACTCTCACATCCATACATGACCACTGGAAAAACCATAGCCTTGACTAGACAGACCTTTGTTGGCAAAGGAATGTCTCTGCTTTTTAATATGCTGTCTAGGTTGGTCATAACTTTCCTTCCAAGGAGTAAGCATCTTTTAATTTCATGGCTGCAATCACCATCTGCAATGATTTAGCTGCCTCCAAAAATAAAGTCAGGCACTGTTTCCCCATCTATTTGCCATGATGGGACCAGATGCCATGATCTTAGTTTTCTGAATGTTGAGCTTTAAGTCAACTTTTTCACTCCCCTCTTTCACTTTCATCAAGAGGCTCTTTAGTTCTTCCTCACTTTCTGCCATAAGGGTGGTGTCATCTGCATATCTGAAGTTATTGATATTTCTCCCGGCAATCTTGATTCTAGCTTGTGCTTCCTCCAGCCCAGTGTTTTTCATGATGTACTCTGCATATAAGTTAAATAAGCAGGATGACAATATACAGCCTTGATGGACCCCTTTCCTGAGTTGGAACCAGTCTGTTGTTCCATGTCCAGTTCTAACTGTTGCCTCCTGACCTGCATACAAGTTTCTCAAGAAGCAGGTCAAGTGGTCTGGTATTCTCTTTCAGAATTTTCCAGTTTATTGTGATCCATACAGTCAAAGGCTTTGGCATAGTCAATAAAGCAGAAATAGATGTTTTTCTGGAACTCTCTTGCTTTTTCGATGATCCAGAGGATGTTGGCAATTTGGTCTCTGGTTTCTCTGCCTTTTCTAAAACCAGCTTGAACATCTGGAAGTTCATGGTTCACGTATTGCTGAAGCCTGGCTTGGAGAATTTTAAGCATTACTTTACTAGCGTGTGAGATGAGTGCAATTGTGTGGTAGTTTGAGCATTCTTTGGCATTGCCTTTCTTTGGGATTAGAATGAAAACTGACCTTTTCCAGTCCTGTGGCCACTGCTGAGTTTTCCAAATTTGCTGGCATATTGAGTGCAGCACTTTCATAGCGTCATCTTTCAGGATTTGAAATCGCTCAACTGGAATTCCATCACCTCCACTAGCTTTGTTCGTAGTGATGCTTCCTAAGGCCCACTTGACTTCACATTCTAGGATGTCTGGCTCTAGGTGAGTGATCACACCATTGTGATTATCTGGGTCATAAAGATCTTTTTTGTACAGTTCTTCTGTGTATTCTTGCCACCTCTTTTTAATATCTTCTGCTTCTGATAGGTCACTACCATTTCTGTCCTTTATTGTGCCCATCTTTGCATGAAATGTTCCCTTGATATCTCTAATTTTCTTGAAGAGATCTCTAGTCTTTTCCATTCTATTGTTTTCCTCTATTTCTTTGCACTGATCACTGAGGAAGGCTTTGTTTCTCCTTGCTATTCTTTAGAACTCTGCATTCAAATGGGTATATCTTTCCTTTTCTCCTTTGCTTTTCGCTTCCCTTCTTTTCACAGCTATTTGTAAGGCCTCCTCAGAAGCCATTTTGCTTTGTTGCATTTCTTTTTCTTGGGGATGATCTTGCTCCCTGTCTCCTGTACAATGTCACGAACCTCCATCCATAGTTCATCAGGCACTTTGTCTATCAGATCTAGTCCCTTAAATCTATTTCTCACTTCCACTGTATAGTCATAAGGGATTTGATTTAGGTCATACCTAAATGGTCTAGTGGTTTTCTCCACTTTCTTCAATTTCAGTCTGAATTTGGCAATAAGGAGTTCATGATCTGAGCCACAGTCAGCTCCCGGTCTTGTTTTTGCTGACTGTATAGAGCTTCTCCATCTTTGGCTGCGAAGAATATAATCAATCTGATTTCGGTGTCGACCACCTGGTGACGTCCATGTGCAGAGTCTTCTCTTGTGCCTTGTTAGAAGAGGGTGTTTGCTATGACCAGTGCGTTGTCTTGGCAGAACTCTATAAGCCTTTGCCCTGCTTCATTCTGTACTCCAAGGTCAAATTTGCCTGTTACTCCAGGTGTTTCTTGACTTCCTACTTTTGCATTCCAGTCCCCTATAATGAAAAGGACATCTTTTTGGGGTGTTAGTTCTAGAAGGTCTTGTAGGTCTTCATAGAACTGTTCAACTTCAGCTTCTTCAGTGTTACTGGTCGGGGCACAGACTTAGATTACTGTGATATTGAATGGTTTGCCTTGAAAACGAACAGAGATCATTCTGTCATTTTTGAGATTGCATCCAAGCACTGCATTTTGGACTCTTTTGTTGACTATGATGGCTACTCCATTTCTTCTAAGGAATTCCTGCCCACAGTAGTAGATATAATGGTCATCTGAGTTAAATTCACCCATTCCAGTCCATCTTAGTTCACTGATTCCTAGAATGTCGATGTTCACTCTTGTCATCTCTGGTTTGACCACTTCCAATTTGCCTTGATTCATGGACCTAACACTCCAGGTTCCTATGCAATATTGCTCTTTACAGCATCGAACCCTGCTTCCATCACCAGCCCTATTCACAACTGGGTATTGTTTTTGCTTTGGCTTCATCCCTTCATTCTTTCGAGTTATTTCTCCACTGATTTCCAGTAGCATATTGGGCACCTACCGACCTGGGGAGTTCATCTTTCAGTGTCCTATCTTTTTGCCTTTTCATACTGTTCATGGGGTTCTCAAGGCAAGAATACTGACGTGGTTTGCTATTCCCTTCTCCAGCGGATCACATTCTGTCAGCCCTCTCCACCATGACCTGGCCGTCTTGGGTGGCCCCACACGGCATGGCTTAGTTTCACTGAGTTAGACAAGGCTGTGGTCCGTGTGATCAGACTGGCTAGTTGTCTGTGATTGTAGCTTCAATCTGTCTGCCCTCTGATCCCCTCTCTCAGTGCCTACCGTCTTACTTGGGTTTCTCTTACCTTGGACATGGGGTCTCTCTTCACGGCTGCTCCAGCAAAGTGCAGCCGTTGCTCCAGTTAAAGTTGTAACTTAAACTTTACAACTTTAAGTTTAAAATTATTTCCAAATAAAGTTAAATGCATGTGCAGCTTTGATTTCCAATTTTCATATTTAAAAAGAAAGTGATTCCTTAAAGAACAGAAATGGAATAACTAGCTATGTCTCAATACAATTACCTTTATATTTTTGTTTCATTCACAGGTTATTTTTAAGTTGTGTGGCCAACCATCCAGTGAATAATAGCATTTATTTTAAAAATATAATTTAAAAAAATATACTCCAAATTCTAGATATTATTTCTTTACTTTGATGTTAAACACAAGCTGAATTCTCAAAATTAACAAACTCTTTAGTGAATAACAGCATTTCTTTAACTTGAAAGACAGAATTTATTCTATATTCTTTGTACTATTTCCTTAACTTTGCTATTTCACATAAGCTGGATCTCCAGTACAGCTTAAGGTGCCTAGCATATAACAGGTGACCAATAAGCATGCCTCGGAAAGTACTAAGTAAATGGAACATTCAACCCCTGCAGTTGTATTTTAGATTTTCCTCCATTCTGATCTACAAAAAAGTTTAAAGGTTAAACTTTTTTTTTTCATTTATTTTTATTAGTTGGAGGCTAACTATTTTACAATATTGTAGTGGTTTTTGCCATACATTGACATGAATCAGCCATGGGTCTACATGTGTTCCCCATCCCGATCCCCCCTCCCAACTCCCTCCCCATCCCATCCCTCTGAGTCTTCCCAGTGCACCAGCCCTGAGCACTTGTCTCATGCATCCAAAAAAAGTTTAAAGGTTACACTTTCTAAATTGTTACTTGTTTGGTTGATATAGGATGTCACCAAAATGAATTTTTAGAGACAATAAATTATATCAACAGAGAATCAAAACCATGAAAATCTGAGTATGAAAGAAATCAATAATCACAATTATCATGTAAATTAGACAGGTGCACATATCATTCATGTAAAGAAAATGTTAATGTACATATAAGAGAAACCTAAATATGTCTAACTATATCCAAATACAGGCTTCCTGGTGGCTTAGCCAGTAAGGAATTTGCCTGCAATGCGGGAGACCAGGGTTTGATCCCTGGGTCAGGAAGATATCCTGGAGAAGCAAACAGCAACCCACTTCAGTACTCTTGCTTGAAGAATTCCATGGACAGAGGAGCCTGTCCATGGGGGTCGTGAAGAGTTAGACACGACTGAAGAACTAACACTATGTCCAAATACACATGTGGCTCTCCTCTTGATGTAACAGAACAGCAAGCTAGAATGTGCATATGCCTGCAGTCTACATGCTACTGAGTTTACTCTTTCACAGAGTCCCATGATCTCTAGTAACAGAGCTAATTATCCAAAAATATACCAATGCACGATTCTAATATAAAACCACAGTATTGGTGTTTATTCAAACATGAAGGTATAACTATTTAAGATATAAAATAATTTTCAAATTCCATTTTTTAGAAACAGGATTGACAGATTTGTTTTTTCCTAGCTCTTACTTAGAGAAACCTTGGTACTACCTTCACTGTACAATGCCTACAAGACCACATGATATACAAGTCTGAATGACAAAATACTGTATAACAAAAAAATCAAAGTAGAATAAATACATCTTTAAATGTCACTTGACTAAAGAAAATGTTCAACATGAGAAATAACAAACAGAAATATTTCAGTCCCAAAAAATAAGTTTCCACATATTTAATAATACAATAATTCCTAAAAACAGATGACTACAACAAACTCTTTGTGCACAGTTTCCTATTTATTTGGCATTAATCTTATTTATGAACACAAAAAACTATAAAAAGCATTTGTTTTACTTGCCAGGCCTGTTGTCTACTTCTCACTGGTGAAGCCAGACTCAAACTATATTTATCTGGGGGGATATATTATCTAGTTTTGTTAGTTATTCTTTTCACAGCATATACGGCATATACACACTAAATCTAGACCATTTTCAGTCACTAGTCAAGAATTAGGGTGGGAGGCGGGAATGGAACATGTGTCAGGCCCACGAGTAGATTAACTCCTGCCCCCCCCCAGAAAAGTTAAGAAACAGAGATCAGTAACTGTACAGCTTACATTTTTACATCTTAAATTATAGCCCATCTAGTTTGAAGAATATATGGAGTTGGTAAAATCCAAATTCAAAGGGGAGATAATATAGCACAAGAGTTTCCCAGTACCTCTGACTATCGGGACAGTCTATTGATACTGAGCCCCTTTTAAATTCTGATCCCCTACAGATAGACTATCATCCACACAGTTGAGTTGAAAAGAAATCAGGACCACAAAATATACCTGCCCCACTCCCAAACAACCTATACTCTTATCCAACAGTGAGGTTCATAATATATTTTGAAGTTGGAAATGCAGATGTTCCCCAGCTGACAGTTAAACTGGAGTAACACCTCAAACACACTTACAGGTAGAATATAACCTAATCACAGAAGGCTTTTCACATCTCTGACACTACAGTAACGAAAGACTAGAGCAAAAAACTTTTCATTGAATCAGATCCAAAGGCCCAAAATGAATTCTATCTTTCAATGTAAACTCAACTGTCTAGGTCCTTGAGTCATTTTTACAATTATTTTCCTTATATGAAATGTTTCTGCTTAAAAGTTCTATGCTATACTACTTAAATACATTAATATGACAGTGTACACTCAATGGACATGAGTTTGGGTAAACTCCAGGAGTTGGTGATGGACAGGGAGGTCTGGCATTCTGCAGTTCATGGGGTTGCAAAGAGTCGGACACGACTGAGCGACTGAACTGAACACTTTAAAATGACATTTAAGCAAAATATTCTATACAACTATTTCAATATAGAATACTAGAAATTTATAATAAGTTTCAATGTTCTCAAAATATGATGTTACCTATTTCTGTATTATCTGGAAAATCCATAAGTAAATTCATGATAAATCAGATTTAAAATGAGCAAAAATCTTACAGCAACTGGATAAAATTCCTCTATAAATACTACAGGCCCTTCTATAGAATACAACTAAGCTGTGGTACAGGTTTACGTTTAGACACACAGAGTATAACAAACTGGTAGAAAATGAACATTTTTTAAAAAGCAACAAAGAATTTTATCTGCCAGCTCAAAAGCCACGAAAATGATGACATGTGGCTTAGCAGCATTAACTACCTTTCCTTCTGGTTATTCACAGTTAAGACAGGAGGGAAAATCTTGATTATGTACAACAAACTATCCAGATGGTCAAAGATACAGGAAGTACTCCATGTCCAAAAGGAAGCGGTATCAATCAACAATGCTAGTGTCCATTAGGTGAGCAAGAAGTTACTCAGGGAGGGAGGGCACCTAAGAAAAGCCACGACACGCCAAAATAGTAAGGAGGTAAAGTGAAACTGAGGCAAAGTTGTTCAGTCGTGTCCGACTCTTTGCGACCCCATGGACTATACAGTCCATGGAATTCTCCAGGCCAGAATACTGGAGTGGGTAGCCTTCTCCAGAGGATCTTCCCAACCCGGGATAGAACCCAGGTCTCCCACACTGCAGGCAGATGCTTTGTCAGCTGAGCCACCAGGGAAGCCCAAGGAGGTAAGTTACCCAGTACATCTCCAATGGCATAGAGACCAAGTAAAACATTTCATTTTCCTAAATCAATAAGGAAGGGGGACGGAAACACAACTTTTGTGGCAGTACAGTACTAGGCGTATCATATATTTAATATAATTTCTCACAATTCTCCAAAGTATGTTATTACTCCCATTTTATAGATAAAACAGCATCTAGATCACAGATACTAGATGGCAGAGCTGGGATTATAATATTTTTAGAATTTTATAATCAAAAAAATATGTATCAGACGTTCCTTGGGCATTTCATCCCCCACTCCAAAAAAATATTTAACTAATCATACTGTTGAATCACACCATCTCTACTAACACGTTAACTGGAAAGTTTCTCAGCTCATCAGTAAGAACACTGAGAAGCTGTCACATGAGGGTTTGAAGACGTGCAGTATTAGGGTTAGAGGCAATGAGGTGCTCCAACTCAGCAGGTACTAATGCTGCTATTTCCCTCGAGCCTCTAAAAATCAACCACTACTCTACAGTCACCAAATAAATGGCCCTCTACTAACCATGACCCTTATTTCTACTTGATACCAACAGTAAGTGGCTCACATGACAAGGAAAAAAACTTAGCTCAGAAAAGCATTAACTATAACCAAAAGAAAGAAAAAGAAAGAAAGAGAAGTCACTCAGTCGTGTCTGACTCTTTCTGACTCCATGGACTGTAGCCTACCAGACTCCTCCGTCCATTGACTTTTCCAGGCAAGAGTACTGGAGTGGGTTGTCATTTCTTTCTCCAAGGGATCTTCCCGACCCAGGGAATGAACCTGGGTCTCCCACATTACAGGCAGACGCTTTACCATCTGAGCCACCTGGGAAGCCCCAACTATAACCAAAATAACCTGTCAAGTATTTTCATTCTTGGGTTTCCCAAGATTAAATGCTAGAGACAAGTACTTTTGACTATCCCACCAATAATCTGGTTTATTTATCAGGCTTGTCTGTCTGATATATTACACAAGGTACGATTAAATATGTCAATTAGTGAGTATTTCTGGGAGTCTCCTGAGAATCTCAGTAACTTAAGAAAATTTTCATACAACTGTGAATTTGAATTATTTATTGAAAACTGCTTGAAACATTATATAAAACTAGAGGCTGATTAAGCCAATTAGAAAAAAATTACCCTTGGGAAAGATATATGAGACATCCGTACATAAACACACTACCCAAAATGTCAGTTCCAAATTGACACTCTTACTCAAATATAGTATACAGATAGTCATCACCAGTTAGGTTTAATCCTACAAGATTATATTTTCTAAAATATAAAATTAGAGGTTTTATTTCAGTCTTCTGTGCAGCTCCAAGAGAACCAGCACCATTGAGCAAAGAAAGGAAACGAAATAAAACGTGTGTGTTTAGGGGACAAAAAAGCAAAGGAGGAGGTTAAGTCCATAGACATGGAGCCACTATGGACATTTCCTCACCAGTGACTATCTCCTACCTTTATGTTTTAATTGAATCTTGGTATGGAGGATAAGAGCCGAAAGCCAAGGGCTGGCAGGTCCAAATAAAAACTAACTTGCAATATCCTTTTGTTTTGTTGTTGAGAACCTGGTATGCTTAGTAGGATGCACTATAAATCACCTAATGCAATCCATTTTTTAAATCTAATTTCATTTCTGTTCAAACATTTGCATGCCCAGACCATTCTGGGACCAGAAAATAAGAGATAAATGACACCACCCACTATTAGAACTCTCAGGCAAGCAGAAGAGGAAAACATACAATTATAACAACATAATTTGGTTAAGTGTTAAAATGAAGGCAAAACCAATAGGAAACCTACTAGCCTACAGTTTTTTAAAAACAGGGGAAAAGCATATGAACTGTATCAACAATAAACTACCTTGGCATGGACATCTGCCACAAAACACTATAAATCTCAGGTCCTGGTCAATTCTTTTCCTCTATCTTTAGTTATTAATGCCTGCAGATTTGGAAAGGGGATAGCAAAGAGCAATAAAATATCTTACTTTTAATATGTAAGTTGAGCTGAGAAACATCCAAACATGAAGTAACAGCTATTTCATCCACAAGGTCTCCTTCTCCCTTCTCTCTCTGTGCTGCTTGCACTGTACTGCTTGTACCCCTTCTCAATCAACAGCTGACCCCAAAGCCCCTTTACACTGATGCTCTGGTTTAAGCCTGATGAAGCTGAACTCAAACACAAACTCCCCAGAGGTTCCAGTACCAGAACTGGGCATACCAATTAGCCAAGGCAGGTGCTAGATGCAACTGGAAGCTTGTTGCCAAGAGACTTCTCAACCTCTACATGAGCAACAGAGATGAAGTTCACAAATATACACTGTGCAGAGGGAGTTAAGCAAGCCAATTCCACTGAAATCAAACTACCCTCTCCTGACAGCATACTAACGAGTTGGGTAATGCTTTGGTAGCTTTAAAGGTTAGAGACTCCGACAATTTAACATTCACAGGAATGAGACATAAGCTTGAACATCATAAACCTGATTCAGCTATTTTATTATCTATTATTAATAATAATAAATTATTTCACTCCTAAACAACATACTATCTAGTTGTACTTCTTCCTCACCACCACCTCCACCACCCAAGTGACCTAAAAGATTCTGACAAAAGATATTCATGAAAACAGCTCCTATGTGTATTTAACCCTTAAGTCACTTATTTCTTTTTAGATGTCCCCTCTATCCCTCTCTTATCTACAATACTGAAACACTTTTAGTCATCCTTTAGGATCAAATGACTGTCACCTTTGGTGAAACCATTCGCAATTATCCGATTAGAAAAAGCTGTCCTGGGACTGCCCTGGTGGCACCGTGGATAAGAACCCACCTGCCAATGCAGGAGACACGGATTGAATCCCTGGTCTGGGAACATTCCACCTGCTGCACAACTACTGAGTCTGTGCTCTAGAGCCCACAAGCGGCCATTACTGAAGCCCCCCGCCGAGAGCCTGGGCTCCGCAATGAGAAGCCACCACAGTGAGAAGTCCAAGAACCAAAACAAAGGGTAGCCCCCACTCCCTGCAACTAGAGAAAGCCTGCCAGCGACGAAGACCCAGCACAGCCAAAAATAAATAAATAAAATAATTTAATTTTAAAGCCATCCCCTCCTTTATTCTAATGCATTTTTCATACTTCATCACATTTTCAATACTACACTCTACTCTTATCCACATTTGTCTCCACTTTCTATACTATCAGCTCTAAACCATTACATAAACGTGCAGAGACTATCTTATTACAAACTCCCTCTCTCTTTTCACTCCTAATACCACCATTCCCTGTGTTCCTCTTTCCAACTTCAGTTTTCCTCTTTCTTCCCTTCCCATCAGCTATACTTCTGACCAACCACAATATTCCTA
Source organism: Cervus elaphus (assembly GCF_910594005.1). Classification (NCBI taxonomy): domain Eukaryota; kingdom Metazoa; phylum Chordata; class Mammalia; order Artiodactyla; family Cervidae; genus Cervus; species Cervus elaphus. Next base: position 75,403,382 of record NC_057837.1, on the reverse strand, counting down.
AAATACAGAGAAGACTAGGGGGACGGGGCTAAATACCTTGGAGAACAGTTCTGCTTTTTTTCTGACATGTCATTTTTCACTTAGATATTCCCATTCCAAAAAAAATATGCTGGCTTCAAGATATCTATCAAAATAAAACTCAAGGGTTTGAATTCTTCAGCTGACGTACTGTGGTACGATAAAAAGACAGCAGGGCTTTGTTGGAATCAGACTTTTGTCACCTATAGAAAGCTGACTGCCTGTAAAAACTGGGAATAATCACATCTTCCATATTCTTATGTTTATTGTGAGAATGAAAAGCAATACAAAGCAAGCAACCGGAATAGGGCAAAATGGTGAACCCTCCAAGGTACACCATACCAAACAAAGATGTACGTTCAGCAACATCAATTTTGTTCTCATTTGAAAAACAAATAGTTAAATATCCCACACAACAACAAATTAAAAAGCTTCAGACAAATAAATTAGCCAGAACTATTCAGGCTATCTTCAGTGTACAGACAGCTGACTGGAATTCAAAATATTTTCCCACTGAAATAGTGTGGTGAATGGCAGTTAGTAGCTAATATAAAACCATGGAGACAGAATAAAACTACTGTCATAGCTGTCTATGTCCTTAAGATAAATAAGTGTAATTAAAGAGTAAGCAGGAAGCTTTTAGAAGATTCTGAAGAGGTTATCCAAGTACCTTCAAACGTACCAGGTAAAGCAAAGAGTGCTGGTTCTTTTTGAAGACCTCTTTGTATTTCTGGATTTGACGTTTTTTTTTTTTCTTTGACAGACATAAATATCTCCACATCAAAAGTATTATTTATACCTAAGGCTGTCCCCTGGCACATAATGAAAATGTAAGTGAAAAGAAAGGAAGGAAGGAAGAAGAAAGTGTTCAACCTCCTTAAGGTAAGTGGTAAAGCTCTGGATTAAGATAAGCAGTGGGGAGTTAGAGGAGTGTGTGCACAGAGCAAAAATAAAATCTGATATAAATTTAATTAATAAGCAATAAAGATATAAAGGAGAGATGATCACAGCATGTTCCTCATTCTCTCCTATTCCAGGCTGTCTAGCAGAAGAAAAGATATTCTAACCCCGGGAGCCACACGTATTGAGCCTCTGTGCTCCAGAGCCCGGGAGCCACAGATACTGAGCCCACAGGCCACAACTACTGACGTCTGCGAGCCCGCTCCTAACAAGGGAGGCCACCACAGTGAGAAGCACGCACAACGCAGTGAAGAGGAGCCCCTGCTCGTGGCAACTAGAGAAAAGCCCACCAAGCAGGAAAAGACACAGCACCGTCAAAAATAATTTTTAAGAAAATTTTCTAAAGAAATGTTAAAACTAAAGAAATGATGCCATTAGTCACCTGGCAACCAAACGACTGAGAGCAGCAAAGCTGCTGTAGAAGCAGCACTAGTCAAGTAACGAATGATACAGGGAATGGTGACCATGGGTCAACTGCAAGACAGATGCTGATAAAATGGGAATGCCTGCAGAGTAAAAAAGCTTGAAGTACCAAGACACTTTCCCCTGCAGTCCTGAAGTTAGCTCTGTCCACCAATATCGAGACTACAGAGAAGCTACATTGAGTTTCCCTATAAGACTAACATCTCAAAAATTAACAACAGGGAAATATAAGATGACGAAGCACTTTGAATTAATTTTCCAAAAACAGGTACTAAAGGTAGAAAAAGAGAGAATAACGTATCACAGGAAAAACATCCTAGCCTGATTTCCTTCTCGAAAAGAAAAGACACTGGGGCAGATGGCCTCTTACTTGAGCAACACGACATGGCAAGTGTGACTCATAAGACTTCCTGAATGGGTCATCATGTAGACTACAGTTAGTCTGTGCTCAGTCCTAGCTGTTTCCATTGCCTTTTTTCTTTTTCTGACTTCACAGCATAGTTACTCTTTAGTGATTATAATTCCACCCCTACACTAAAAAACCTTAAAATTCAAAAGAATCCTTTTTTAAAAAATAATGCTTCCATATGCCTAGAAGTTATATGTCTGATGACAGAAGTTCTCTTTTCAAATAAATCTCCAAAAGTCATTACTGATTTCAGGATGACAGTAATACAAACAGTGAATGAGAGCATATATACCAAAGTCCAAAAAGAAAGTAGGAACGCATTCCTAACATCATTTACCTGTTGGAGGGTGGTGTAGTGGTAGCATGGCTGAAAAAAGCTAAAGTCCAAAACAAACTTCAACTGCCTCCTAGTCTCCTCCAAAATATACCTACTATACTATGTGGAGCTAAAAAGCTGTACCTCTAGATCATGATTGTTCAAGGGAAGAAATCTGCAGCAAGCGATTCTATGAACTACTGAGCAACAGGATGAAAAGATCATCACTCAAATAATCTCACATGAAACATAGTGTGGTTTTTTTCTTTCTATTCAAAGGTCAGTTCTATGACTCATGACTTAAAAGAGCCTTTCTGTGTACTTCACAAACCTGCCTATGCATGTGGAATAAATAAAGGGGGGGGCATCTCCTTATCGTGAGAGAACATTTGAGGCAAAATTTTAATTATGAACCCTTGTAAAACCATTCATACAACTAAACTGGTTAAAACCAAAACCCACTTCAGCAAGCATCCTGAGAGTGGTCACAACGTAACAGGGACATAACATACAGCATGAGGACTATGCTAACACTGCTGTATGAAATACAGAGAAGTTGTTAACAGTAAATCCTAAAAAGTTCACATCACAGGGAAGAAATTTTTTCCTTCTTTCCTTTTATCGTATCTATGTGAGATGATGGGTGTAGCTGAACCTATAGTGGCCATCATGCCACAATATGTATAAACCACACCATCCTGCTGAACCCCTTAAACTTATTCAGTGACATATGTCAACAATTTTCTCAATAAAACTGGGGAGGAGGGAAAGTTTTTCTTGTTTTTTTTTTAAGTGTGAAAGTGAAAGTGTTAGTCACTCAGTGCTTTCGACTCTGCGACCCCATTGGCTGCAGCCCACCAGGCTCCTCAGTCCCTGTAACTCCCCAGGCAAGAATACTGGAGTGGCTAGCCATTCCCTTCTCCAGGGGATCTTAAAGAGTCTGACTGTTGGCCACACAAAGGAAACTGCATCTGCTATACCAATATACTTGGGATGAACTGCTGATCAAAACAGACAAGTTTTTTGCTGCTATTGTTTTGGGGGTTTCTTTTGGTTTCGTTTTGGCCTCCAACAAGCTGATGACCCAGTGCCAGGAAATCAACAAACTAGTATATGTAGAATCACAAATTGTATTTTGGGCTATAAAACATCTCCACTGAAAATTAATGGCTGATATGTAATTTAAAGGGCTTCCTTGGTGGCTCAGATGGTAAAGAATCCGTCCGCAATGCAGGAGACCTGGGTTTGATCCCTGGGTCGGGAAGATCCCCTGAAGAAGGGAATGGCAACCCACTCCAGTATTCTAGCCTGGAGAATTCCAAGGATTCAAGGAGCCTGGCGGGCTAAGGTCCATGGGGTCACAAAAAGTCAAACACGACTGAGCAACTAAGACTTTCATGTAATTTAAAAGCAAGAACAACTGAGTACCAGACATAGTACACCATGTCACATAGCTATTCAAAGATACAACGAGGTGCAAAGTTTAAGTCAAAAGCTGGTACAGTTCTAACCAGATGCACTAGGTCAGAAGTTCTCCACCTTTTTAATATCAGGATTTCTTGAACTCTAAAAAGCTTTGGTTATGTGGGTTATTGTCTATCAATATTTACATTAGAAATTAATACTGAGAAACACTTGAAGTATTACTACATTTAAAAACAAGTCCATTATACATTACTGTTAACAATTTTATGAAAAATAACCTGAAACAAAACAATCGCATGAGAGGTGGCACTGTTTCACGTGTTTACAAACCTTAATGTCAGACAACAGAAGACAGCTGGATCCTCTTATCTACTATACCATTCAACCTGCTGCGATATGTCCTATTGATTGAAATATATGAAGAAAATCCAGTCACATAGATACACGTACTTGTAAAAGGAAAGACTATTTCAACAGCCTTTTATAATTCATTATAAATAATTTTCCTTGATATTATGCTAAAATGACAAATGGTACTTTCAGTTTTCACTTGAAAATACTTCCAAACTTACAAAATATTGCAAAAAACACAACAAAACAAAATAACATGAGGCATACCCTGAATACAACTTACTCAGATTTGCTTACTGTATTAAGTCTCCTGTGACTACTGTTAACGAGTTACCACAAACAACAGGATATTCTCTTGAAGTTCTCCAGGCTCAATGTCCAAAATTGACATGGCATGACTGGGCCACACTCTTCCTGAAGGCTCCAAAGGAGATCTGCTCCACCCTCTCCTAGCTTCTGGTGTTGCCAGCAATCCCTGGCATTAAGAAAGTGGTACTTTCTTAAAGGTCAGTTGCAAAGTGCAATCTGAAACCCTATCAGTGAACTTTCATACTGTTACATTAAAATACTAACTTACACTCTGAAAAAAACTTTTACCCATGCATGATTCTGCAACATCAAACATTATCATTTGGATAATACTGGTTCACTGAATAAGCAGATTTTCAAATCCTGATACATTATACAATATCAAAAACTCCACATTAATATCACCATCCATCTCATTCATAAAGTCTTTGAGGGCTGAGAAGCTGTCACAGTCATGGTAACAGATTCAAAATTAACATAATTTCTACTTGAAAACTCCCAACTTTACCACTGTCAACAAATACTCTCAGATGCTTTCGTTAAAGCGATAGGTTCACCTTGCTCAGTTTTAAGAAACTGTCTGCCAAATACCCAAATTCCAAAAACCACAGTTTGTTAGTCATTCTTTCAAGTAAAAACGATATTTCATGAAAAAATGTGGCCTGTTGTGAATAAAAGCCAATCACACAAGTGTTCTTCCCCAAGACAACCATCCTACTTTGGTAGGCAGAAGTGTTTTTTGCATATTTTCCATTCTCACTAAAAGAATGTTAAAAATACAGTACTCAACTGTCAAGATTTAATGAAATGAGCAAATTTTGTTCCTTCATCAAAGATAATCCAAAGTGATAAAGAAGTGGAGTTTATATCAAGTTTTTCTTTGTTTTTTTTCCTTTAAGTCTGAGCACAGAGGCGTGAAAAACGTAATTGACGACCAGTAGTCTGGCAGTGCCACTGCCTTGATTCACACTAAGACACCGGCAGTTTTATGCATCACTGCTCTTGTACCATCAGAGCATTAACAGGATGAAAATGGAAAATATATTACTATAAAACAATTTTAACACTGTGGACTCCACAAAAGGTTCTCAGGGACTCTCAAGGGTTCACAAACCAACCTTTGAGAAGCACTGTCCTAGATTAAAGTAGGGATTGAGGGTTTGATATCAGTACAGCTTCTCCAAGATTCTCTACACACTCATTTAATAAATACTCCAGTATCTACTATATGCAGGCCTATATAAATAAGCCATGCTGTGTGATCAAAAGAACAGAGGACTTCCTGATGAGATGATGTAGTGGAATCTGCTTTCAACCAACGACATTCTCCCCCCTTGCTCTTAATATAATAATGACAAGATATTCTTTTTAATCTTGAAAGATACAATCATAATAAACCTAACAAATATGTCTATGGACCAAGACACAGAACAAACATACAGCAATAAGTTGATGACTCTATGAACCTACTAAACTCTAGCACTAGGAACTAGCAAAGAAACTCAAGAAATTAAGTCATGCACAAGGTAACACAAAAAGCAAGGCTCATAAGTAGAAATTAAACATAAAATTCCTGAAAGGTAAAATAAAAAAAGCTCTATCAATAGCTATCTAGCTGATTATATCACACTGTTACCTATAGTTATGTAAGAAAAAAAAGTGGGGGAGGTAATATAGTTGGTCCTCAACTTACAAAAGTTCAACTTACGATTTTCCAACTTTACAACAGTGCAAAAGGGATATGCATTCAGTCAAATCTTACGTCAAATTCTGAATTTTGATTTTTCTCCCAGCTGGCGAAAAGCAGTAGGATGCTCTCTCATGATACTGGGCAGTGGCACATTTCAACTTACAATGGGCTCATTGGGATGTAACCCCATTGTAAATCAAAGAAAATATGTACATACAAAACCCACATCATGCATAGTTCTGATATTACAATAATACCTCAGAATAGAATCTTGAAAATAGGCCAACGGTATGGTGGAAATGATTTCTGAATGCAACACAAATAAGCTATGAGTGCCAGGGACAGTGAAAGGGGGACACACGAAGTGCACCAAAAAAAAGAAAAACTTCCCACTCAAGATACAAATTATAATCTAAACTTACCAAGTGGATTTAAAAATTGACCTAAGAAAGATGGCCAAGAAATTGCACTGATCCCAAAAGATGAATTAACCACCCAATAAAATCTTCAAGTAAGTTTAAATGATTACAATCCTTAATAAGATAATCAACAGCCATGAAAATACATATAGAGCAACAATGTTCTAAAAAGAATAAAATACAAAACTTAATAAATTATTAAGTATAAAAAAGATGGTACTGCCCATTATCTGAGCACCAAATATCAGAACTCTGAATAGATGTGGTTAGAACGGGATGCTTAAGCCCACATTTGAAACAAAACTCAATAGATTAGGATCAATTCTTAGGCCAGACACCACACACATAATCACTGAACTGGGGCGGGGTGCAGTGGGGAGCGGGGACTGATGAATCCAACCAGCAGGCAGCACAGTGAAGTAAAAAACGGAAAGAACACAGATTTGATCTAAGCCCCAATACGGTATTTGACAAATTTAAATCTCTGCATCTTAATGTTCTTTTCTTGAGAGTGGATATACCATCACCTTTACAAGGTTGCTGAAAGAAGTTTTTAAAAAATCACACATCCAAAACAAACAAACAAAAAGCTTAGTGGTGAGCAAATGGTAGGCCTGAAAGATGGCTCCCACAAGAATCTTATGATTTACAGACAGAATCAAAGTTATTTGAAAGAGAGAATAATTATAAAATAACTACCTCTACAACTCAAATAAATGCAGGAAACAATGTATTTGTGTTTTCCAACTCCAATATTAGCAGAATCAGTTCAGTTCATTCACTCAGTAGTGTCCGACTTTGCGACCCCATGAACCACAGCACACCAGGCCCCCCTGTCCATCACCAACTCCCAGAGTTCACCCAAACCCATGTCCATCGAGTCGGTGATGCCATCCAACCATCCCATCCTCTGTTGTCCTCTTCTCCTCCCGCCCTCAATCTTTCCCAGCATCAGGGTCTTTTCAAATGAGTTAGCTCTCTGCATCAGGTGGCCAATGTATTGGAGTTTCAGCTTCAACATCACTCCTTCCAATGAACACCCAGGACTGATCTCCTTTAGGATGGACTGGTTGGATCTCCTTGCAGTCCAAGGGACTCTCAAGAGTCTTCTCCAACACCACAGTTCAAAAGCATCAATTCTTCGGCGCTCAGTTTTCTTTATAATCCAACACTCACATCCATACATGACTACTGGAAAAACCAAAGCCTTGACTAGATGGACCTTTGTTGACAAAGTAATGTCTCTGCTTTTTAATATGCTGTCAAGGTTGGTCACAACTTTCCTTCCAAGGAGTCAGTATCTTTTAATTTCATGCTGCAATCACCATCTACAATGATTTTGGAGTGCAGAAAAATAAAGTCAGCCACTGTTTCCACTGTTTCCCCGTCTATTTGCCATGAATTAAGCAAATCTAAACCTTGGGACCTAACAGGAGATTAGAGATGTCATTTGAGAAGCACTAAATTCTCAAAGATGCTCAGATCTACAAATATAGTTTTGGTAGTGGTCTTAAACCGTTCTTATGTAAACAATTCAAATATTTTCCTTAAACTTCTCTGATACTGTACATTTTCCTGTCAAAATAATTTGTTGAAACAGTATCTTGCATTAAAAAGGACACTTGGGTCGCAATTTAAGGACAATTTCTTCTTTGAAAAATCATGTTAAAATTCATAACTAATTCCACTACAATTTTTTTAAAATATAGACACTGGCAATTTAACTAGCCTAAATTTAAAATCCCATTCATTACTCATCATTCTTAATAAAATGGCTTCTTTTTCAATTGTTGAAAGAAAAACAGAAAGGGACAAAACTCGGGCTTCTTATATTTCAAATGGAATTGGGAGTTACTTTAGCAATAAAATGCCTACAATTTACATGGTACCTTTACACCACATAACAGGCTTATCAAAAGCCAAAATATAAATTCTAATAACACACAAAAAGTATATTTCAACTTATTTCCCAGGGTTTAGAAATCAAAGACCTTATACTACTAAATCAAGTCTAGAAATGAAGAGACAGTAGGATTACAGCTGTGCATGGCCAATTTATCTTCTGAAGTCAAAGCATGTCTCCTGTTACCTTGCAGAAAGTCAATGTGATCTGCATGTCAACATATCCAAGGGTTGCAGTATCTGAAAACTGCATCAACCATAAAGGTGTTATTTTAATTAACAAGCTTGCCAACACATTATGGACTCTGCAGTTCTAAAGTTCTTTATAAATTATTATCACAATCTCATTTTAAAGAAAACTTTAAAAGGCTAAGAACTAGATTAAGAATCATCCAATTCTATTTATGGTCACCCTCCAATAAAACAACTAGCTCTATAAAAATCTTTTTAAACCAAGAACAATATGCTAGCAGTCAATGTAGCAAAAATAAAGTTTCTGTAAGGCCATTTTCTACATGAGGGGCAAATTTTATAGTAGGGGAATGAAAGTAATGACAAATCACACATTATGTAACAGGAGTGCTACCTGGAAAACATTAGGTTCATTTTTACTTGGAATGATTTTTCAACTATGAAAGACAAAATTTTATGGAGGTGAATTAAATGCCCTATACTTCTGATCTTTAGGTTGACTGTGGACTCATACAGTATGAGCTTAATATGTGAAGTTCATTAAAGATTGATACATGATGGAAAACATATTTAAATCTTAGGAACATATGTTGAGCATGTGTGCACATGCAAAGCTTTCAAAGTATTTAAAATGTGAAAATGAGCTCCTGTTATCCTTGATAAATGTCAGCTGTCATACACTCATGTCCAATACATACTATTTTTCACAAAGCAGAGTACCAGAAAAGGCAATTTTGAACACACCAGCTGCATGTAATGGTTATACACAGAAAATACTACTCAAGCTCAGAAGTTTATAGGTTTTCAATATCAACTTCAAAATAATGCAGGCTTTACATGTTAAAAATTACAGATTCCAAACATATTCTTTTGAAAACAGAGTAATAAAAAAGTAACTACTCTAAGAGTTTGGCACATGAGAGACAGGGCCACTGATAACTGTGATATAAACCAGATTATTTGTATTTCTGGATCATTGAGCTGATATTTAAGGCCAATTATATTCTTAATTAAGCTACAAAATTAAATACTACAAGATCTATATTATTACCAACCTGATGACTTTATGTCTATATTTTCCAAGTCTAATAAAACTGTCCCTTTAACAAACCCTGACTGTGAACAATTACTACAACCTTACCTCCATCCACTTTTACCAAGAACAGAAAAATAGTGATTACACTAGTAGAGCAGTTTGTTATTTGTGCCAAAGATGGGTATTATAACTTTAAGAGTTTTCTCTACATATTCAGAAAGCTTCATCCTTAAAAGTAAACCAGTTTAAGCAGTTTTTCACTTTAATAATAGAACAAAACTATTAATAGGAATTTTCTTTTTGAAGTTTTTCTGTGTAGTATGCGACCTATGCTACAAAAAAATACTATCTTTGAAAAGTAAATTGATCTTTCACCAACATTAAATTCAAACTAAGCTTTCAAAATTATAAATACACTGATATTCTCCTATATATCATAAAACTAGTGACCTCCACATTTAAAATACATCACTAGTCATCAGTCATCATTGCACAGAAAGAATCTTTTAAAAGCTTAAAACCTAAATAAAAAAGGAGTGAGGGCTCTAGTGTAATCAGATTATCTCCAGTAAAATAACTTTCGCTTTTCCACTTAAAACCATAGCACTTCATCAGCCCAAGAGAGCAGATCCACCAAATTATGGCTTTCTTAGTATCTTCTAACTGGCCTTATAAGCTTGAGAGCAAAAAATTGATTTCTCGATGTATAACTGCAAAATATCCACAAGTAACTTACAAACATTTAGCAGACATATAGAAAAGTGTAGATGGATTTGGGTATAATTTTGAATTCTTTTTTGAATAAAGTCTTTTTGACATAAACTTTCTTGACAAATGAAGATATGGGGCTGGAATTAACATTAACCCTGTAATTTCAGGCCAACTACTCTAACAAAAGACTAAGGTTTTTTAAAAATTGAGGTGAGTTTAATTAACACGTTATTTTTGAATCTCAGAAAAGTTTGAGGTAGACAGCACACCTTCTGAAGTCAGTGCCATTAGAAAAGTACCCATATTTTCCCATAAAATTCCTTTTTGGCATCATAGAACTCTTAGTATTCCTAAATACATCAGCTATATTCTCTAACAGCTTCATTAAGATATGATTTACCATTGTTAAGCAACTATCTTCCAACTAAAAATAAAAAATACCAACAGCAAGAATTTTAAAAAGATAAAATTCATATACCACATGCTTAAAATACACAAACTGTCACCACTGTCAATTCCAGAACATTTTCATTACTGCACAAAGAAACCCCTTAGCTGTCACTCCCCTCATGCTTCCATCCCCCCCACCCCACCCAACTTCTCTCACACCCTCACCCTAGGCAACCACTAACCTACTTTCAGTCTCTATGGATTCACCTATTCTGGACAGTTCATACTGTGTGACTGGCTCAACCTAAAGGCCTATCCATGTTGTAACATGTAACAGTACTTCATTACATAGATATATATTTATCCAATCATCAGTTGATGGACATTAGGCTGTTTCCACTTTTCCGCTAACATGAACACTGTTACTGTGAACATTTAGTACAAGTTTTTAATGTGGCCACCTATATAAGAATCCTCCAAAGACTGCTAGTAAACAGGAAAGAGGCAGGGTCTTTAAAATTTTTTTAAGTGGAATCACTTGTGCAATTTTAAGTATGAATATGCTAAGCCCTTAATATGCTAAGGGCTCGAATGGCAAAAGTGGACAACATACAGGAACAGATGGAGAATGTAAGGAGAGAGACGGAAGCACATGAGAGTATTAAAATCAAAATCACTAATAAATAAATAAAATAAATTAAAAAATAAATCACTAACAAAAATGAAGAATGCTGTCCATGGACAGAGCTGCTTGGTGAGAGGAGTGGCACCAGTGAGCCTGAATACACACACATACTTTTTCTTTCTCTCCCTCACTCCCTTTTCCTCTCTTCCAAAATGAAAATACAAAGACGAAAAAGGATAGAATATTCAGGAAAGGTGGAACAATTACAAAATAATACACACATAAGGGGATTACCATTTATATGAAATTCAAGAAAAGGAAAACTGCAGTGACTTAAAACAGCCCAGTTACCAGCAGAGAGGACAAACTGTAGAGGGGCACAAGGGAACTTTAGGGAGTGGTGGGAGTGTCTTCTGTCCTAAGTGAGATAATGGTTACACTTGCCAAAACTCAAACTGTAAATGTAAGGTTGGTGAATTTTATTGTCTGCAAATTATACTTTAATAAAGTTGTTTAAAAACATTGCAGTACATACTGCTAATCCTGTGATAAATAATACATGACTTGTATAAAATAAATTAGCTAATGAAACAGGGCTATTTCAATAAGAAAATTTACTTTTTTCTCAAGAAATTCCCCATTAAAAGTAAATTTATTATATCAGCAGTTAAAAATCAAGTTTATCTTTTAAAACTTTAGAGTAATAACAAGTCTCTCTGCAGCAAGTGACATATATTAAAATGTTCATTGAAATATCATTCATGCATCAAGAACTAGAGAAAACTAATGTTCAATCCCAAATGTAAAAGATTCTAATAAAGCCATACAAAAGACTACAATATAGTAGCAGAAAAAATAAATAAATCATATACAACATGGTGGAATCTTAAAAGCAATCAAAAGTTAAAAAAGCAAGTATACTACATTCCTTATATTTTTGTAAAGCTGAAAGACAAAACTGAACATTGTTCAGGAACACATACATGTGTGGCTTTTCAAACTTTTTTGAAAGCAACTGCAACTAAAGGAAACTGTTACTTCTGGGATCCAGGCAAGATGAGTTCATGGAGAAACACAGAGGGAATGGATATACCTAACAACCTTCCCGCTCTTAAATTTAAGTAGTAGGTTTACAGGTGTTCATCAAAGTATGCTTTATAACTCACAAATAATATATACTCTTGCTCATATAAAATACTGCATAATTTTAATGTTAAATTTTAAAAATTATGTGGAAAAATACTTAATCTAACATTTGAGCTAGATCCTGTGTTGAGTGTATTTCATCTACTACTCAATCTCCACTGCAGTCCTCTGATACAAAGAACAGATGAAAGTATAGAATTCAACTTTATTCCTTTTAATAAGAAAACAGGGAAGTAAAATAACTCACTCAAGGTCAAATATCTAGTAAGTGATGGAGCTAGAAATTAAACCCACGTCTTTCCAATATCAGAGCCCAAACCCTTAAATATTTCCATTCCTCCCCTTAAAAATCCCCGGAAACCTTAAAACTTATGACATCAAATACTCTACTCCTTTTTTCATGGAATCTCTGAGTTTAACTGCACCATTTATAGCTGTTCCAACAACAGGCTTTCAATAGAACTGGCCCATCTGAAGTCCTCAATGAGAAGTTACTATTTTCCAGCCACGTTCACTAGAATTTCCTACCAGTCTTTTTACAAAAAGAAAACAGTGAAGAAGTATGGCCTTTACCAGGCTGGTCATCACCAAGTACCATGGATTCTCAACCCATCCCTACGCACGTCACTTTAAAAAACAATTTTAAATATCTTCATCTTACTGACAGTTTCACCTCCTAATCTAATCATCATTCATTTACACTGAGTAGGGGAGGAGCAGTTCACTTAAACTGTTTGGTTTTTAAATAACAGTTGCTTTACAGATTTCCATGAGTTTAATTCATTTTAATTATAAAGCATAAAAAGCAGTTTATAATTAAAACTGTTATCTTTAAACTCTAGTAATTCAATATCAAACTAAATTGAAGGACAGAAACAAATACAGTTCTTACAACTTAGAACATCATTCATATGCAATACCTTTTCTAAATATCAAGATTCTCAGGACTTCTGCTAGAACTTTAGAAACTACAATATTATTAATAAAATATGATATGAAAGCATGTGATAACTATCCTGGCCTTGGCAGTATTTTCATTCCTCTATCCAACTATACAGTGTTTTAATTTTAACAAAGATGACATAAAAATCAGTTTCAGAAATCTACATGAAATACATCCATTAACTGAGGTTGTATTCAAAGAGTTTATTTCCAAGACCATGAATAATATCACAGCCTAAACTCCAGAAAGTCATGATGTTAGAATTTCTATAGTTAAAGTTGAATTTTTCTGTTAAATAACCAAAGGCTTACTTTCATTGCTGGAGTAATGTCATCTGTAAGTTTCTAAAGTATTACTGACTTCAGTGATACTTACATTTTTCTATTAAAAATCATTCTTAAGCCACAAATAAGAACTTACCTTCAATTTTCTGCAACTGTATAATGTTTAAGCAGTATCCTCTACCTCCTCAGCATGAATATTTAAAATGACTGCAACTTATTACAACATAAAGTTCACAAACTACAGAAAGGAAAGGTCTAAAGTTTGCAAAGAATCAAGATGTAAGTTGTAACTTCAGTTACATTACAAACTAGTTATACAACTTTGATAAATCCATTGGCTTAAGCCCTTTACAACGCTGGGTTGTAAGAACAAGGCTGAAACAGAAAAGTACTTTCTTATTGAGTATCATTCAGACTGGAGAAGAAATAAAGTAACTGAACTTAAAGTGTTATCAAAACTTGAAGAATGGAAGGAAAACAAATTGAAGACAAACGGAAAGGACAAGTGAGAAATAGCAAATGGTCTATCAAACATGTTAACTGGAGCCCCAGAAGTGAGACAGAAGCAAAAACAAAAACTTCAAGAAATAATGGCCAAAACTTCCCCAAACTTGATGAAAACACCGTCTACACACTGAAGTTCAGTTAATTCCAAGAAGAATAAATACAAAGAAAACCAAACCTAAGTATATCATAGTCCAAGTATTTAAATTCAAACATCAAGAGAAAATCTTGAAAGTAGTCACAAGAAAAAAAAGACCATAAGACCATATATACAGAGAAACAAAGATAAAAATTACCTTTTTAGAAACAATCAGACAACAGAACAAGATCTTTCAAGTGCTGAGTAACTGACATCGAATTTTATATACAGGGAATCCTTCAAAAATGAATGTGAAATAAACATTTTCACATAAGTAAAATCTGTGACAATTAGTCTCAAATACTTCAGGAACTAAAAGTACTCCTTCAGGCCAACAATTAAGAACATCAGATGAAAACTCCTGTCCATAATGATGAATGAAGGACATCCAAAATGTCTAACTGCCAAATCGGTGGCTCGGCTTTCCTCTGCTGTTTGCCTTGAAGTCTAAGATTCTCATGGAAAAGATTACATATCTTAATATTTTTATAAATAAAAGATAACAAATCTAGATATTTTATGAAATAAATTCTGGGTGACAGATTACTGACCTAAGGTAACTTACACAAGTTCACAACTGTACTGGAGGGAGAACTAAGTCAAAATTTCTAGGCCCCTTTATACACCTAAGTGGATGATGTCTTCAAAGCAGACTGCAAAAAAAAAAAAAAAGATTCAGCAAAACAGATTTACACAGGACTGAATGAACTAGTGAAGATTTTAACTGCAATTATTTGTTTTAAAATATTTTTGTTTAGTATTATGTTTTCCGATGGGTTCTATAAAGAAGCCCTTTTTTTTTTCTCTTCTATATCTAGCCCTCAATTTAATAAATTACACTTATGTACTCTAAAAGCATTCTATGTGGCACCTGATTCGATGTCCTCAAATTGCAGGGGAAAAAATAGAAACATAAAAACTGAGTCTCTCTACTTTTCATGTCAATAATATTAATTGCATAGGTTTGATAAAAATCTGTCAACCCATTTATCAGGATAATTGGATAATCAAGTCTGCATCTTGAATGTCATAACTGAGAATAATTCTCATTTAGTGAGGCATGACAAGCCCATCATTAACAAATAATGACTTCAGTTTATAAGTCAATACCTATAGGCCTGGTACCTATTCTTTGCTTATAGGGACCAGCATCAAAAGTAAGCCAGAGACTCAGTAAATCTGATGAACTGGGAGGAGAGACAATTCATTCATATTTATAGGTCCTGCAAATGAAATCTAGTAGACTTTGTTGAGACTGGTTTCCTAGTCTCAAGATACAAGAATAAAAGAGACTTTAGAAATGCAAGCCTATATTCCTTAGGAAAACTTCCAGAGAGAAATAAATCCTCTGGTCTCAGAAGCTGTTCAATAAAATACCCTCAGGGAGGTTCCCTGGCAGTCCAGTAGTTAAGACACCACATTTCCATGGCAGGAGACCTGGGTTCAATTCCTGGTGAGAGAGCTAAGACCCTGCATGCTGCACAGCACAGCCCCAAAAGTAAATAAAATAACAATCAAAGAAGTTTCTATGGTTAAACATATCTTTCTGCTCCTTTTGGCACAGCATGAGAAAAGCCCTTTTTTTTTTTTTTTAAATTAACTCAAGAATCAACTGTGGGCTTCCAATTTAGGTCAAGAGAGAATAATGAGACTCATCCCAACACAAACTGAACAAACTATATTCAAATATCAGAGAACAAGCAGTGAGAAATTGTGGCCCCTGAGATCAGGAAAACAACTGGGCATGAGGGGAGAAGGAACAACATGAGAACGTGAGCCCTGCCTTCAGCCAGGCTTCCTTCTAGGAGGCAATTTTCCCAGATCACAACAGAGGGAGGAGAACTCCAACAGAGCCCAGCAATCTTGCAGAATGGACAAGATAATAGCGAGAATTCAGAATGGTCAAGCTGGATAGATACTACAGGGCAGTTTCTCAGAGAGACTGACAAGATTGCAGGGACTAACAAACATATCCTGAGATTTGTACCAAAATTCTAAAAGATTTAGATTACCCAGAGAAATCATGACAAAGAAGAAAAAGTTGAAACACTCACACCACCTACTTTCAAGCTTCACTATAAAGCTGCACTGGATTGATGGGCCTAAGGATTGATGAATCAATGGAACAGAATAAAGACCAGAAACAGATTCCGACTACATATATAAATGGCTTCCCAGGTGGCTCACTGGTAAAGAATCCGCCTGCCAGTGCAGAAGACACAGGTTCAATGCCTGGTTCGGGAAGTTCTGCTGCAGGAGAAAATGGCAACCTACTCATTATCCTTGCCTAGAAAATTCCTTGGACAGAAGAGCCTGGCAGGCTTCAGTCCATGAAGTAACAAAGAGTCAGACACAACTGAGCACACATGTGTACACACACACACACACACACACACAATTAAAAAGCAACACAATGGAAAAAAGAGTCTTCAACAAATAGCCATGGAACAGAATGTCAATGTTTTTTAAAACGTATCCTCAATCCTTTCTTCACACCACACGCAAATATTAAATCAAAATGGATCACACACCTAAATATAAAGATAAAATTACATAACTTCTACAACAAAGGAGAAAAATCTTCATAAACTCATTAATAGGCAGAGATCTCTTCACACACTAAAAAACGATTACTCATAAGCCAAAACAAAAATTTATTTTATTCAAAATGCCTATATTCTCAAAAAAAAAAAATCAAGAATATGAAAAGGGAGACCAAAGACCAGAAGAAAATACTCTCAAAATATATCAGAAAAGAATTTGTACCCAGGAAAATTTAAGTCATACAATAAGAAAACAAACCACCCAATTTAAGAAATGCACAAAATTTGAACAGACGTTTCATAAAGAGATATAAGTGGAACTTGAACTCTCATAAACTGCAAGTGGAATATAAAATGGTACAGCCACTTTAGAAAACAGTTTCAATTTCTTATAAAGATAAGCACACACTTAACATAAGACAATTACACTCCTGGGTATTTACTCAAGAGGGAAAAAAATCCAAACAAAAACTTGCACTTAAATATTCCTAGAAGCTTTATTCATAGAAGCCAAAAATAGGAAGCCCAATGGAATACTACTCAGCAATAAAAATAAACTACTGATATACTCAATAATGTGGATGCAGCTAAAAAAACACTAAGTAGAACTTATACAATATGAGAGTGGGGAAATAGGCTCTCTCACACATTGCTGGTGTGAATTCATATGCTTATGGCATAATGCTTATGGAGTGTAATTAGACAACATCTAGCAAAAACTACATATACATTTACCCTCCAACCTAGTAATCTTACTTCTAAGAATTTATCCTGAAGGAAATATCCCCCCCAAGAATATGAAAATATATTTTTACAAGGTTATTCATTGCAGCATCATTTTAACTGCAAAATACTGGAAACAACCTAGGTAATACCCATACGTAGGAACCTGACTGAATAACCTACGGTATATGCACATAATGAAAACTATGCTGCTGCTGCTGCTCAGTTGTGTCCAACTCATTGCCACTCTTTCGACTACAGCCTGCCAGGCTCCTCTATCCATGAGATTTTTCAGGCAAGAACACGAGTGGGTTGCCATTTCCTCCTCCAGGGGATCTTTCCAACCCAGTGATTGAACCTGCATCTCCTGCACTGCAAGTAGATTCTGTTACTGGTGAGCAATTGAGGAAGGAAAAAAAAAAAATACATATATCTGCTTGTCATTACAAAAAGAAAATACAGGAGAACACTCTAGAAAACACTGAAGGTGGCTTCCTCTGAGAAATGGGGAAAATGAGGGTGGAAAAGATACAGAAGGGAATGTCTATCTTTTGTGTAATTTTGACCTTTGAAAACGTATTCATATTCTACATAATCAACATAAAACCAGAATCAGAATGAGGAGCATTTTAAAACAAACTGAAACTCAAGCACACAAATAAATAAACCTTATTTCATTTCAAACAAATATCACAATTACATCATGCAGCAAGTAAGGGTGGGAAACAAAAATGGGGAGGGAAGGGAAGGTAGAAGGAGGGAGGACTAATTCAAGTATTTTAAAAATATAGTATTTTACACCTGAAATTTACAGTGATTTACAGATTTACAGTGATTTACACTGTAAATCAACTAACCTCCAATAAAAATTTAAAAATAAAAAAATTTTAAATACAAACATGTAAGTCAAAAAAATGAATATAGGATTTCCTCTCAGTCCTGGGCAAAACTATATACAAATTCCCCACTCACTTTGTTTACTATAATTAAGTGGGCAAAGCAAATCTGAAATGATTTTAGATATATTATAGGATAGACCAAATAAGTAAATGTACTATGTTGGGAACCAAGGCTCTAGTGGTATAAAAATGGATATAAAAATATAAAGTAAGAGGTGCAAAGAAAAAACCCTGCAGATGTGGAGCGAAACTGGACATACTGACATAAACACATGATTTATAAACTACGTAGATGCATGTTGCTACGTACATGTGTACATGAACAAGTATGTTTATGTATGTACATGTCTAAACATGCATTGACTTCCTAGCTGTGTCCACTGAAGGGGTCAAGAAGAGAAGACAATCTAGGAGCAACAAGGACACCTACCAAGGATCTTGGTCTCTAAAACTATTTCCCACAAGGACACAGGAGCATGATGAAAAAGCTCCACTGGGAATGGAATGAGAAAATGACCATTTTGGAAGCATGATAGTAAAAAATTAGATCAGACAAGAATCATCAATGAATGCTAAATCTAGGGCAAACTGTGATGAGAATCATAGTATTGGCATTGTCTCCCCCATCACTGCTTAAAGAAGGGGGAGAAACTCTAACAGCAGAGAAAGCAGGCAACACACTGGCCAAGTGATCACAATTAACATCCCAATGAGGGACGGAAGACATCCTGTGCCTCCAGAAGGTGTACATCTTTCTCGATGTATCACATCACCTATGCAGTATCCTTGCCAAGAACACATAACCTCATTCTAATCCTGTTTCAAACAGAAAATGAAGAACATAGGGAGGGGAAGGGTTGCAGTCTTCAAAAATGTCAATGTCATACCAGACAAAGAAGAGGCTGGGGAAATATTCCAGGAAAAAGGAGGCTAAAGAAAAATAGTAACTACATGTAGTACCTGAGCTGAGCTTAGACTCGCTTCTGTTACAAGAAGCAAGGGAAACTGCTGGGAGAGATTTTATTAGGTCAACTGACAAAACTGGAAGATGGACAACAGGTCTATATTAACATCCATTTATGAAGCTGATAACCATACAATGGTTATATGAGAGAATGACCCTATTCGTAGGAAATAAGCAGAAGTATTAAAGGAAAGAAGCACAGTCTATGTAACATAACCCTCAAATAATTCAAAAAAAAAGAGAGGAAAGAGTAAGAGCCCACATGAATGCAAATAATAAAACCAGAGAGTGAATCTAAGGATATCTAGATAATTCTTTATACTCTTATTTTTTTAACTTTGTGAACTAGAAATTTTCATATAAAGTTTTGTTTTTTAAGATAAATACTATGGAGATAGTTCTCTACTATGCTCAGAATATAATGGGTGTATACCATAATTAACTGAAGGATTTTATTGGGAAATAGCAAGAGCTGAAACTGGAGGCCTAAAGTATCAGATAAAGGACTGTTTCAAATGTAAGCGAGAGGACTTTGTATTTTTTTTTTTCCTGCAAGCCAGGGAAGAGTCATACAAAGCTCATAACAGAAAAGAGGCTTGATTAAAGGGATATACTGAAGAAAATTTTCCAGCAAATTTTCAAGTGGGTGACACAGTATAGATAAGAAGCAGTAAAGGGACATTTCAAACACAAGCATGAAATTACGGGGTCTTGGCCTAGGAAGCTAAGATTGGTAACAGAAAGTTCAACGAATAGAGGAGACATGAAAATAGAAAAGCAGATAAGGCTTGTTTACTAAAAATATCAAAGGGGGCAGAATTCAAAGATGACTCAGATTTCAAGCCCAGCAAACCAAGAGAATAATAATGTTACTAACAAAAAGAAATTTAACTACCTAAACAAGGCATAAGTGCTTCTATGGCTATCAGACAATTTTTCCATTCTCATTTTTCCTATTCTGATTCCATAACAAAAGTTAGGAAAGGAGTCAGTTGAAATGCTACACACCAGCACAAGCAATCTGAGGAAACTAGCCTCCGCAAGGTGAAATAGTCAAAATGGGTGGAGCTGATTCTGATTTTAAGTGCCATTAAAATATTCACACATAAGAAGAGGGCTGCTCAGATTGGGAGAAAATAATAGCAAATGAAGAAACAGACAAAGGATTAATCTCAAAAATATACAAGCAACTCTTGAAGCTCAATTCCAGAAAAATAAATGACCCAATCAAAAAATGGGCCAAAGAACTAAACAGACATTTCTCCAAAGAAGACATACAGATGGCTAACAAACACATGAAAAGATGCTCAACATCACTCATTATCAGAGAAATGCAAATCAAAACCACAATGAGGTACCATTACACGCCAGTCAGGATGGCTGCTATCCAAAAGTCTACAAGCAATAAATGCTGGAGAGGGTGTGGAGAAAAGGGAACCCTCTTACACTGTTGGTGGGAATGCAAACTAGTACAGCCGCTATGGAGAACAGTGTGGAGATTTCTTAAAAAACTGGAAATAGAACTGCCATATGACCCAGCAATACCACTTCTGGGCATACACACTGAGGAAACCAGATCTGAAAGAGACATGTGCACCCCAATGTTCATCGCAGCACTGTTTATAATAGCCAGGACATGGAAGCAACCTAGATGCCCATCAGCAGATGAATGGATAAGGAAGCTGTGGTACATATACACCATGGAATATTACTCAGCCGTTAAAAAGAATTCATTTGAATCAGTTCTAATGAGATGGATGAAACTGGAGCCCATTATACAGAGTGAAGTAAGCCAGAAAGATAAAGAACATTACAGCATACTAACACATATATATGGAATTTAGAAAGATGCTAACGACAACCCTATATGCAAAACAGAAAAAGAGACACAGAAATACAGAACAGACTTTTGAACTCTGTGGGAGAAGGTGAGGGTGGGATGTTGTGAAAGAACAGCATGTATATTATCTATGGTGAAACAGATCCCCAGCCCAGGTGGGATGCATGAGACAAGTGCTCGGGCCTGGTGCACTGGGAAGACCCAGAGGAATCGGGTGGAGAGGGAGGTGGGAGGGGGGATCGGGATGGGGAATACGTGTAAATCTATGGCTGATTCACATCAATGTATGACAAAACCCACTGAAAAAAAAATAAATAAATAAAGGAAAAAATTAAAAAAAAAAAAAAGACGAAGAGGGCTGATGGCAGCATCTCATGTTAAACTGTAACATACTTCTTCCCTCTAAGTTTATATCTGTACACAGAATATACATATGTATTAACTTATTCCAAGACCCTTCATTCAACTAACAGTATCATTAAAGAGGACAACGTAACATATAAAACAAGCTTAAGACGAAATCATAAAATCACGAAGTGGGCAGCATCTTCAGAGGGTGAAGTCAGAAAATTACAAAGGATCCAAAGTAAAACTGAATTACCTGGCTAACCAGTCAAATGCTGTTCAAGTAGTTTATGTTTGTTTTTATTGGTCTCTGACTCCACTGTTCAGCAAGTATTTTGATCCTGAGGACAAAAACAAATAAAAAAAGGGTGTTGATTTTTATTGCCCTTTCTTAATATAAATATTATTATTAGTCACACACAAGTTAACTTTTCCCACCTTTCCCTTCCCTGGACATAAGAAACAAAACTAACAAAAAGTTATCAAGTACGAAGCCTCTTCCTAGGAATTTGAACTTGATGCCTTATGTTGCCATACTACTTCTGTTTAAAAAAAAAAATATCAGGCAGGGCATACACAATACAATCCGTCACAGTTTGTAAACATAGATAATGCAAAGTAGTGATGAAGGAGACCAGCTCCAAGTTTTGAAGAGTGATGAAACCAGATGCGTAATCTGAACTTGGGATGTTCCCCCCAAGTCCAAAGGAAATGCTCAATAAATTAACAATTTAAAACAATATAAATATCCTATAAGAAGCTAATTAAATCTTCAAGTCCAAAAAAGATAAATACCCACCAGATAGATGGATAAAGCAACCAAAGAAAAGGGAGAAAGAAATTTAAAAAAAGTACTGGATATTTTCTTCCCCTCTAGGAAAGGGTACATCATTTCATTCACAAAAAAAAAAATAATAATTTTAAACAGGAGACAGGTAAATGAAGGACAGTTCTTCAAAATAAGCTTCAATAAATATGTGAACATATAGAACTGCAGACTCCTGCACTTGAGGAAATGTGGAGCAGGCTCTAGTGCAACAAAAAAGTGAGCCAACAGAAACATTCACTCTCACCTTAGGATTTTCCAAATGTGACAGAGCACACTCTGACTGCCACTAATTCTAGAGCTAAGCGCTTAAGTTAATAGCATTATTGCTGGAACTGGCAGGACTGTTGAGAAAGGATGGAAGGAAAAATGATATACCACAAGTTCCCAGTAACAAACACATCACATTCATGGCCAATCCACACAGTAGATGGGAAACAACCAACCACAATCTAGGTGCATGATGTGAAGGATCTGTTGCACTTTTGAAACTCAAATTAAAGATGAGAAACGGGGGGATGAGGGTTGAGGGCAGAACGATATCACATCATAACGTTGCTGACAAAGGGAGAAGAGGAAAATCTAGGTAATATATAAGTGGCATGCAATTAAAGTTATAAAAGGAACTCCTGTATCTAGTACTGTGTCTACTAATAATTACAGTAATCTCCAATTTATCACTGAGATAATGCCAAAAGTAAGCTAGTTCTTGGACTGCATCTTCCAATCCACAATAGTACATATAGGTTGTTAGCATAATGGTTAAAGAGCAGAAGCTTCAGAGCCCACAAGATCTAGAATCAGCCAACTCGCAGCTCTTTCACTTACTGGTCAGGTACTCCTGGGTCAATGTAAGACATCTTTGAGCCTTAGATTTCTCATCTTAAAATGGGTATCACAACTCATAAGGTTCTTGTGACAATTAAGTGAAAATGCTTAAATTACTTACTAGTACCTAGTATATACAAGCTCAATAAAGAAAAACAATTATTAGCCAAACAAGACTATCTGATACATAGTATAACAAGAGTTTCCAAGCACACTGCAATAAAAAACAAGAGAAAAGACAAACAACTTTGGTTTCTAAATGAATTGAGGTTCCCTGGTAGCTCAGCTGGTAAAGAATCCTACTGCAATGCAAAAGACCCCGGTTCAATTCCTGGATTGAGAAGATCTGCTGGAGAAGGGATAGGCTACCCGCTCCAGTATTCCTGGGCTTCCCTGGTGGCTCAGCTGGGAAAGAATCCACCTGCAATGTAGGAGACCTAGGTTCGATCCCTGGGTTGTGTAGATCCCCTGGAGAAGGGAAAAGGCTACCCACTCCAGTATTCTGACTCGGAGAATTCCAAGGACTGTACGTATAGTCCATGGGGTTGCAAAAAGTCAAGACATGACTGAGCAACTTTAATTCATTAATTCATTCAACTCAATGTTTTATAACTTGAATTTTTATATTCAATTTAACTAGAGGACAGTGGAGGGGGAAAAGGTAGGCAAAAGTACTGTAAAGAAAGTTCAAGGTTTTCTGGCCCCAGTTTTAAATCAAATTTCATCTCAGAAATGGTTTGTACTTCCCTGGCAGTCTAGTGGCTAAGAATCCACCTGCCAATGGAAGGAACATGGGTTCAATCCCTGGTCTGGGAAGATTCCACATGCCTCAGAGCAACTCGGCCAGTACACAACTCCTGAGCCCGAGCTCTAGAGCCCACGAGCCTCAAACAGAAGAGAAGCCGCAGGACTGAGAAGCTCGCACACCGCAAGCAGAGCCCCGCTGACCACAGCTAGAGAAAGCATGCACGCAGCAATGCATGCCAGTGCAGCCGAAAATAAACAAATGTAATTTTTAAAGAGAAATGGTTCTTTTGTTGTTGCTCCTTTTGATAGGTAAGGGGGAGTTCATGGGGTGACATTAGTACCTAGAGAACAAGACGGGTGGGCAGGAAAAGGCATTTGAGTCAGAATGTACCTAATGACTGATCCAGGGAACAAGCACTGCTGCCTAATGTGAAAAGCTGGTGAGAGCGCCTACAGTCATACTCAAGTATTGTACTGTCGATGAGAATTATCCAAAGGAGTACTGACACAGACAAGCTGTACCCCATAACCCCCAGAACATAAAGGAATACCATCTAAAAAGTTCTCCTCTCCCAGGAAGTGTGCAACTGGATTAGAGAGGCCCCCAAATAATCAGAGCAATGACTGGCCTGCCTACCAGCAAACTGAAAGGAGTACTATCTACCAAGATCCTGTCAAGTATGGAACCGCTGGGACACTGCAGTTGACTAGTCTAGAACCAAGGGTCTGCAAAGGCAACAGTCCGGGCAGTTTTCCTAGGACTGTATTTTTTGTTTGTTTGTTTAGTGGCCAAGTTGTGTCTGACTCTTTTTGCGAGCGCATGGTCTGTAGCCGACCACGTTCCTCTGTCTATGGGATTTCCCAGGCACTAATACTGGAATGTATTGTCACTTCCTTCTCCTAGGGATCTTCCTGACCCAGAGGTTGAATCCGTATATCCTGCATTGGCAGGTGGATTCTTTACCACTGAGCCACCTGGGAAGCCCCAATTTGTCTACTAGAATTAACATAAAGGTGACTGATGAGATCCACATTATCAAAACCTGCATCACTAGAAAGCTATTGGGGGCTTGGGGAGATCAAACTGAGCTTTGTTAATAAGAGCTAGTCTGAGAAGATGTGCCTCGAGGCCAGAACAAAGAATCAAACTGGGGGAGGGGAGCTGAGAGGAAAATCCAAACTACATAATGCTGATGCTGGGAAACACCAACTGGACAGAGAGGCCACTGAATATTATGAAGGTGTTTTTCTTTTGCTGTTGAGCACGGACGGGGGCGAGGACTCGACTATTAATCATATTGAGCTCACTCTTCTCTCCATGCTGCTGCAGGCAGGGCTCCCGGGGACTCCCTCCTCGGTTCCCTAAAATCACAGATGCAGGTGGGGAACCGCCATCTTTGGGAAAAGCCAGCTGTTGCCCACTCATCTTAAAAGCGATACACAATCAGTTTGTACACCAATTAAACGTCCTGTTTTTAAAGATTATGTAATATTGGCGCAAAGAACACTTTTTTTTGCAGCTGAGATTATTTATCAAACAATAAATATATCCTTTGTCAAAACTGTAACACCAGGTTTTACTTACAACAATCAACTACAACCAATCTAATGAAAGGGGAAAGAAAGGATCTAACTTTAATACCATAGGAAAGTTTTAAATTATATAAAAAGATGCTACTGTTTTTAAAGCTATATAAACTTCAGAGAAAAAAAGAATTTTCTCTTTAAAATTTATTAGTCCATTATTTCGTGTTCAAGTAAATAAGGAAAAATGTATTTGGTACCCAAGAGAATACTGGCAATACACTGATGACAAACTTTCAAAAATACCAGTCTTTCTGACAAGGGGAGTGGGAATTATTTCAAATTATAGCACATGCAGGCTTAGTAAAGTAAGGACAGGTTAAAAAAAAAAAAAAACTTGACATGTATTACCACCCAGCCTATGATATATATTAGAAAAGACCAAATTGATTTATAACAACTTATTCTGAATAGTCATTTAATAAGTTATATGTTTAGTTCTATGTAGAATCAATCTGAAAATTTAAAAGAGGCAGTTAAAAAAGAAGCTTCAGTTTCAGAAAACCTAGGTTTCGGAAGTTCAGATTCATAACCTTGGGGAAGGCATTTAATTCACTTAAATGTTTGTTCTGTACCTATCAGATGACAGGTGCTGCACAGGACCTCAAAAGTAGAAGCAAAATATGGTTCCTGCTATTAATTAGGAAAGGAGTAGCAGATACAAATAGCCACTATAGTTTCTGAAATGAAAACTATGTTCACTCAGTAAGTATCTGCTGAGCATCAACCTGCTACACTCTGCCAGACACCAGGAATATAAGAAGGAACCAAAGATGAAGACAGAGAGTCTGATAACAGTGTTAAAGGCGAGAGGATAGCCCCGCCTTTTTCACAAGATTTCTGTGGTAACTGTAAAGCACTATTTACATGTAAATGTAAGACAAATCCAGAACCATTACCTCATCCAAGAAAAAGCAAAGGGGGGAGGGTTATTAACAAACTTTGAATGTACAGATAATTTCTGCAATTATTCTCCATAGTTATAATGAAATGCCAGTTGAGTTTCTTTATAACAAAAGACAAAGGCAAAGAAGAAAAAAAAAACTTTTGTAAAACGTTAGGCATTTGCGTAAAAATCATAAGAGACATAGGAAACATTAATGGGGTATATAAAGGTTGCTGAATATGAAAGCTATTTTTAACTCAACACATTCAGGAAATCGTGCCATATATTTTGCTTACACTATGATACTATCCACTGATGAACAATGACAGTAAATACGACCATTCTGCATTTTTTAAATTACCTTGAGATTAAAGAGAAAACTAAAAAATCCAGTTGGCAGACCAGTTTATTAACAAGCTCCCTATCTCTGGCTGAGTTGTAGCTAGTAATGACATGGTTGCTAAAACAGGCAAGAAGCCAGCCGCTTGCTGGTGCTTGTTCTGCTTCCCTCTCCCCCCTCTCCTGGAAAAACCACATGCAGTGCTGCACGATCACACAAAATAAATACAGGAAAGGGGGTGGGAGGGGTTGGGTGGAGAGGTGAGCTGAAGCTCTGGGCTCCACCAGTGGAAGGCGTTCCACAAGAATTGCTACAGGGTCAAAAGTTTACAGTGGTTTCAATTTCACCTTTTAGCAGCCAATCAGGAAACAGGGACTGAACGCTGACCCTCAGGCTGCAAGTGAACATTAACTCATTGGCTACCAGGATTGTATGCGTTCCTTTCCTCGTAAGGCGTTCCTTTCTCCTTCTTAGTGGGGAATGGGGGACTTGGGAAGGTGGCAGCAGAGGCGGCGGCAAAGAACATTTTAAGTTCAAGGTGACAATTTTATTGAAGACCATGTATAAACAGGTATTTGAGTGGAGAAAAATGATCGAGTCATTTCCTTGAAATTCTCCTGTAGTATCTAACAAACCAATTATTAACGTTGGTATCGAGACAAAGTGAACTTAGGCAGGTTACAGATAGATTTATCTCCATGAGGCTGCAATTCTAAGAACAAGTTACAATACAATCACAGATAATGCTGATTATGTTTCCAGTAAATAATAACTCAGATGTTGAAGCCATTAAAGTATTTATCTAACCCCAATTTTTTATTTGCATAGGGTCTCTATCTCCTCTCCTAATCATTAATACACACACAACATGCCTATACTTTTCATACTGTACATCTACCAAAATGCAGGTACAGCTCCTAAGGTTTAAGCTTTCTTTTTCTGTATTTCTTTTCTAAAACAGTTCAGTACTCACAAGTGACTCCTATACAAAATAAACTCAAGAGTGAACCCCTTGGCAACAGATGCGACTGAGCTCCAAGTTTTGGGTTTTTTTTTAATGTAAATTTCTCCCAAATGTAGAAAACATTAGCAAACTAATCCATGAAATACTATTTTCTACATATAACACTGAACAAGGTTAAAATAAAGATCTCTACAACACAAACATTAACTATCCTACATTTAAAAACTAGATTTCTTTGACATGATAAAAGTGAGAGCTATATTAACTGCTCTATCATAATGACCAGTTAAATAGTAAAGAAACAACTGTGTAAATTTGTAGTTAAAATATTTCTCATAAATATAACAGGTGGTCGAATTTTAGCAGTCTTGCTGACTTAATCTTCTGTTATATGTAGAAGTCCCTGTAGGTACTGCCACTACATAAGAAAACGATTCCATGCAGGATATTAGTTTTCTTATCCAAACCAACACAGTAAGGTCAGTCATTTCTGAACACCCAAACATAAACTGTATACAAAAGTATCTCTCCTAAAAAAAAAAAAAAAGTATCTCTCTTAATACATGTTTACTAAAGGGCACCAAAATAAATTCATAGTGTATAAATTTTCCACAATAATTTAATGTAGCTATATATTAAATATATAGCTTAATTTTTAATATTTTAATATACATAATATATTAAATATAAAACTAAATTGTATTTAATGTAGCTAAATAGTAAATAAGCTTGATGCTAACATACAGGACTTTCTTTTTATTCAGCATTAAAACAAGTTAATTTTCTAGTAACAACTCCCAAACCTTCATGATTTAGGTTTATGCACATTTGGCCACTAGTTGTCTTTACTTCTAAAATCTAGGTTGTTGTTGTTTTTTTTTAAACATGGTTTACAGAAGCTTTTTTAATGTATTAAATTGGAGGAGTCTTCTGTATATCTTCTTTTTACAAGATGGCCTCATTCTGAAAGAAAATGGATGCGATAAAATTTTACATCAAGTCAGCATGTTAGCAAGAAGCTTTTTGTGTGTTCTGAATTTGATTAATACAAGCCAAGGTCACTTCCTGAAAGATGCCTACCATTGCAGCTGCAGGCAAACGAGGCTCCAGTGTAAAGCTGGGGGAAGGGAATGGGTGATGGCATTTATTAACACTGAGAAGGGCTTCTACCTCCACCAGCAGCAATTAAAGGATGGGAACAAGGAGATCCCAGAATTCTTGGCATGTAAAGATTAAAATATCCACACTCCTTAATATTTAAAAACAGAAATTTAATCAATATATAACACTATACTCATGTCAAAATTACAAAGACATCCCCAGTACATATATTATACAAATCATCTAATACTAAACACTGAAGTAAACTTAGCATTCAATACAATACAACCTGTACTTGCTATGCAAAACGCCTGCAAAGGCAGATACAGCCCTGGAAGAAAATAGAATCAAGAGATTCAAATTTCTCTTATCTAAAACCAACGGTGGCCTAAACATCATAAAAGCAGAAACCCAAAACACAAAAGCCTGTATCGCAAAATGTTTACCAAAGTTTTGTACTGAAATCCAATTCAATTTTCTTATCAACATGAACACAAATATTAGGTCCATGCTCAAAAATGTCATCAATGTATACATCATCAGCAACCAGAACAAAACTTCTCCCTGAAGAAAAACAGCGAAATTTAACTGAGCCCTTACTGTGTACAGCTGGGAAACTATACAAAGTACGTCACCTGTCCTGAGTTCCATGTACATTTCAACTGGACAAAATATAGGCAGAGTCAAGGAAATCTACACACTGCTAACTGTTTTCTCTATATGTAACTGGAAAAATTACATTGACTTTGTGTGTCTAATTTTTCTTACCCACCAAATGGAAGATATGCCTGAACCAAGATACTCCAGCGAGATATCATCAGCAACATGCTTTTAATGGTTGTATAATAAACATAAAACCTGGTCCTTTTTTTAATTGTCAACATGTTCAAAGCCATTATATTTCTATTTTCTACATAACTTGAGAATATAATTTTTCCCTCCCTTATGCTCCCCATCCTTTCATTCTAACTTCAACAACAAAAATAAAAAATAAAATGATATTACATGCACAAGTTCAAACAAATTGATGCTGTTTTAAGTCTTTTACCTTTCAATGACTGACAAGAAAAAGCTATTATTTAATTGGCACAGAGTATTCTGTATACGTAAAGGACTTTTTCACATCATCTTAGAAAAAGGAAGGCAACCAAGCAAAAAAATATTGTGAGTAGTCCTGAATCAAGATAATCTAGTAGCTGGGCCTGGCAAAGGAAGGCATTCAGAAGAATTCACTGAGACCTAATCACATGCCTTTGTGATAGAACAAACTCTAAAAATGAACACAGAGTAAATTAGCTATTTATACACCTTCTCCCCAGGACAGGGAAATAAATTTTTCCTCAATTTCTCCTATCCTCTATGTTATTTCTTTCCATCACATAAGTTACTCCAAAAATAACTCAGAACAAAGCACAGAGTTAAACAGTAGGTAGCAAGCTGCTTGTCACAAACCAATCCGGGCATGGAAGGTGCAGTTTTCCTGGCTTCACCAACCAAATCATTCTTCTCCCCTGGTTTTATCCGAGTACCCAAAGCACTCTGCATTTGGAAAATAAGACTGACTAAACGGGGGACAGCAGTCAGTGGTCTGGTTCTCCTCCCATACTAATGCAGCTTCTGTGTCAAAAATGGAACCTAAAAAGAAACGTTGACTGTTAAAACAAACAAGATACCAGGGTGCATGTCTCCTTGCTCTGTCAAAGTGGTTCACAGACATAAGTCTGAGAATCACACTCTAAGATTCACAGAACAAGGGTTTTCTGTTTTTGTTTTTTTAATTCAAATGTTTTCTATGGCTTCAAACTGGACGGACTGGCTATCTGGTAACTGAAAATTTTGTTTAAAAAATACATATACCATACAAAATGATATTATTAATCAGTAATAATGTAGCTGGGCTGCCAATAGGAGATGATTCGATCCCGGGGGTCAGAAAGATACCCTGAAGAAGGAAATGGCAACCTATTCCAGTATTCTTGCCTGGGATGGGCAGAGGAGCCTGACAGGCTGCAGTTCATGGGGTCAGAGTTGGATAGGACTCAGCGACTGAACCACATCAAATAATATAGCTATGCCATATGCTTATTCTCTGAAAAGCACATTAGACGATAAGCCTCAACCGTACCTTTCAAGTGAAAAGGCTAATATGCTGTCACTACATTCACTTCACAATGTTTGCTGAAATTATATTCTATAAGACTGCTACTCCAGGTTCTGCAGATACAGAGGTAAACAAGACAGGAGACCCTCACAGAAGCCCTTAACGCAAAGTGCCTCATTCCTGGACACAGGACGCTGCTCAGAGGAGTTCAAACAGACCGAAGCACTTGCCTATGAGATAAAATAAACCCTAAAGATGGACAAAGGATAAAAATCACAGAGTTAGCATTTTACTGGATATAACAACACACAAGATATTTCCAAAAGGCATTTCCAGAAAGTGATTAAGCGCCATAAAGGAAATAAACAGGGTGATACGATACAGAAGAGGGAGACATAGGGAGAAGTAATTTCAGGTCAGGAAAGGGCTCTGAAGATGCAACGTTTAATCTGAGAGCTGAAAGGAACCACCCATGCAGAGAGCTCCAGGCAGAGCACAGACAGGACTGTATATAATAGTCTAACAAATAACGACATTTATTCACAGTGGGGGGAGACCCACAGTGCACAGCATGCAGGACCTTAGTTCCCCAACCAGTGATTAACCCAGGCCCTTAGCAGCAAATGCTCAGAATCCTAACCACTGGACCACCACGGAATTCCCATGAAATTAGCAATTATTAATGATAACGAAAGATTAAGTCCAATAGACTCAATCTTCTTCCCACTTCTAGTCTGGAACCCATGCCATAGGCCAATGGGAACTTGAAAATTCTGTGCCAGTAACCTATTTCAATTTAAAATTTAGGTTTCATAAAAATCCATGAGAGAACGGTACTTAAAGCCAGGACACAACATAACTTTCTAGAAAGTATTATTAGTAACAGACAGGACAAAGAAGTATTACTAAAAACAATGCTTATTCAATAGATTTAGATGAAAAAAACAGATTCAAATCCCATCTCTCCTAATAACAACATTACCGCCACCATCCATTACTTCCTCTATAAATTAAGGATAACATCTCTCACCCTACCTATCTCCAGGGGCAGTTAGGAATGTCTGAGATCCTTACTGCCACCATCATTGTCAGGAAAAGCCATGTCTCTTAGTGGAAAAAACATACAATCCAACCACTGATTAAGGGAGACTCCCATGGCCTCATACTTGAATGCATTTGTTATTTAGATCCAGCTTCTTAGAATACTGCATGTATCTGGCTTCCCTACTTCACAGCAAATTAGACTATTATAAGCAATAAAGTATTTATTAACAAGAAAGTATAGCTAACTGGCAGGCAAAAGACAGTGAAGGAAAATGGGAAAAAGAAATTTTTTTTTAATTTAAGTAAGGCAAACAAAAACTCTTAGAACTGGCCTAGACTCATTCAACCTAATGAGAACCATTCCTGTTCAATTCAAGAGGTACAAAACGTGTCACACACAGCCAAAAAAAAGAATTAATAATGTTCCTAACGTCCTGAACCGTTTAAGAAAAGATTAAATACACTTACCACACTGCTTGAAAAAGAGAAGTTTGAATACACATAAGCATTTCAATATCTGAGGGTTAATTTTTTTTTTTTTTAAACAAGCTTTGTGCCTTAACGGTTGTTGCTGGGGATAGGTAAGGTTGTTATGGTTGTGGTGATAGCAACAGAATAGAATAGTTACACAGGTAGTTGTAGAAGTCCCAGTAGGAGATTACAGATAGAGAGGGAAGCCTAGGGAACTTTGGCAGACCACTCTAAGTTAATGATGGCTCAAGAAACATTGTGGAATGAAGCAGGCTTGCTTAAGTATAAAGCAGGAGATACAGTCCCAGATCATTAAATGAAAGAAAACTGTTACCACCCCTCCGCTGATTTGATTAAGCACTATGTCAGTACTAGTTTGACCTCAGAAGGTCACTCTTCTGCCCAATATGGAGGAGGAGCTCTTGATGTAAGCCTAACACCTACTCAAAGAATGAGAAAGAAGGTGGTCTTTTCCCCCTCTCTTTCCTTTGATTATAAACATGTAGCCATCAGGGCAGAACCCCTCACCTGTCAGCTTGCTTCGCTCATAAGCATCCTATATTAATAAACAACTGTAGACCATTACTTTGCCTCTTGCCAAATTCCTCCTGCACTGAGACACAAAGAACCTGAGCCTCATCAAGTCCAGACACCAGATGAATGATTCTAATCTAAAAACCATGGGTTCAACTCCCAATCAGAGGTACACGGTTTCAGTAGGATCTTAGTTCCTGACCCGCACTTCAGCATTGGAAGCATGGAGTCCTAACCACTGGATCGCCAAGGAATTCATGATACTTTTTTTTTTTTTTAATGAAAGGAGAAAACAAATATACTAAAACGCTAACATTTGAAGAATGTGAGTGAAGGGCACCCAGGGAGTCTTAATCATGCAACTTCTAGGTTAAGTCTCAAATTAAGAAGAAATAAAAAATAAAACGTAAAAAAGACTGGGAGAAAATATCTGCAGTGTATAAACAGACAAGGAGTAAAAACCCACAATATACAGGAGCTCTCACAAATCAGTAAGAAAAGACAACATAAGAGGGAAAATGGGCAAAAAATCAAAATAGGCAGTTCACTGTCATACAAATGGTCAATAAAACACAGTAAAACAAGCACAATTCTTCCAAGGATTAGGGAACTGTAAAATAAAAACAATAAAAGAAAATCATTTTTACCAATTGGCAAAAATCAGTAATTTTAAGCAAGCATCCTTTAGGTTCAGTAGGCCCATAATTAGAAACATAGCACAAGTGTATCAAGATATAAAAGATCTGTATACAAGGATATTTAATATAACACTGTATAAAAGAGCAAAAAAAAGAAGGAGAGATAAACAGAGGAATACGGAACTCTAATTTGATGGAAGCTCTTTGAGGAGAGATTCTAGCATGCTTTGTCCCCAGTAACTGACGCATGACAGGTGCTTACTGTATTTGTAGAATTAATGAATTAATGACTAAAGAAAGACACTCAAAAATGGTAATTATGTAGCCACTGAAACAAACACAGATATATGAAAATAATCACCTAAAAAGATGTCCATGAAACAACTTAAAAAAAATTGCAGGCAACATATGATTCCTTTCAAGTATGAGAACATGTCTACCTAGATACATACGCTTAATACTTGGGGTAAGTTAGATATCAAGCCCCCTTTCTCCTTTACCAATTTAAACAAAAAACTGAAGAGAAATCACAGATGGAGAAAATATTTGCAAAACATTTATCAGATAAAGAACCTGTATTCAAAAATATACAAAGGACTCTTAAATAACAGTTAACAGTAAGAAACAACTAATATATGAAGACAACACAATTTTTAAATGGCAAAAGATCTAAATAGCTCACCAAAGAATCCAGGTCTCCCACATTGCAGGCAGATTCTTTACTGCCTGAGACACCGGGGAAGTCCCAAGGAAGATAAACAGATGGCAAATAAGCATACGAAAAGATGCTCAATGTCCTATTTTTGAGGTATTACAAATTAAAACAACAAGATACCACCACACATCTACTAAAATGGATAAAATCTAAAAAACTGACAGTAACAAATGCTGATGAGAATATGGAGCAAAAGGAACCCTCATTGCTAGGGGAATGCAAAATGGTACAGCCACCTTAGAAAACAGTTGGCACTTTCTTACAAAGCTAAACAATGTCTTACTATATTATCCAACAATCATACTCCTAGATATTTAAATACCAAATTGACTCAAAAATATATTCATAAAAAACCTACACAAAAATATTTACAGCTGCTTTATTTATAACTGCCCAAAATTGAGAGGAATCGAGATGTTCTTCAATAGGTGAATGGAGAGACTGCAGTGTACAACGGAATATTATTCAGCAATTAAAAAAAAATGAACAGTCAAGCCAAAAAAGACATGCAGGAACCATAAATACACATTGGTAAGTGAAAGAAGCCAGTCTGAAAAGGCTATATACTATATGATTCCAACTATATGACATTCTGCAAAAGCCAAAACTATAGCAACCATGGGTTGGTTGAAGAGAAGGCAAGGAAGATGAATAAGTGAAGCGCAGGTAACCTTCAGAGGTAAAACTATTCTGTATGATACTGTAATAGTGGATACATGACACTATGCCTTTGTCAAAACCTACAAAGTAATCTTATTATAAACTATGGATCTTAGTTAATATAACATTGGTATATTAATTATGACAAATGTACCACGTACCACAGAAAGATGAACTCCCCAGGTCAGTAGGTGCCCAATATGCTACTGGAGAAGAGTGGAGAAATAGCTCCATAAAGAATGAAGAGACAGAGCCAAAGCAAAACACCACCCAGTTGTAGATGTGACTGGTGATGGAAGAAAAGTCCGATGCTGTGAAGAGAAATATTGCCTAGGAACCTGAAATGTTACGTCCATGAATCAAGGCAAATTGGAAGTGCTCAAACAGGAGATGACAAGAATGAACGTGGACATTTTAGGAATCAGCGAACTAAAATGGACTGGAATGGGTGAATTTAACTCAGATGACCATTTTACCTACTACGGTTGGCAAGAATCCCTTAAAAGAAATGGAGTAGCCATCAGAGTCAACAAGAGAGTCCAAAATGTAGTACTTGGATGCAATCTCAAAAATGACAGAATGATCTCTGTTCGTTTCCAAAGCAAACCATTCAATATCACGGTAATCCAAGTCTATGCCCCAACCAGTAACACTGAAGAAGCTGAAGTTGAACAGTTCTATGAAGACCTACAAGACCTTCTAGAACTAACACCAAAAAGATGTCCTTTTCATCACAGGAGACTGGAATGCAAAAGTAGGAAGTCAAGAAATACCTGGAGTAACAGGCAAATTTGGCCTTGGAGTACAGATGAAGCAGGACAAAGGCTAATAGAGTTTTGCAAGAGAACGCACTGGTCATAGCAAACACCCTCTTCCAACAACACAAGAGAAGATTCTACACGTGGACATCACCAGATGGTCAATACTAAAATCAGATTGATTATATTCTTTGCAGCCAAAGATGGAGAAGCTCTATACAGTCAGCAAAAACAAGACCAGGAGCTGACTGTGGCTCTGACCATGAACTCCTTATTGCCAAATTCAGACTTAAATTCATAAAGTAGGGAAAACCACTAGACCATTCAGGTATGACCTAAGTCAAATCCCTTATGATTATACAGTGGAACTGAAAAATAGATTCAAGGGATTAGAACTGATAGACAAAGTGTCTAAAGAACTCTGGACGAAGGTTCGTGACACTGTACAGGAGGCAGGGACAAAGATCATCCCCAAGGAAAAGAAATGCAAGAAGGCAAAATGGTTGTCTGAGGAGGTCTTACAAATTGCTGTGAACAGAAGAGAAGCAAAAGGCAAAGGAAAAAAGGAAAGATATACCATTTGAATGTAGAGTTCCAAAGAATAGCAAGGAGAGATAAGAAAGCCTCCCTCAGGGATCAATGCAAAGAAATAGAGGAAAACCATAGAATGGGAAAGACTAGAGATCTCTTCAAGAAAATCAGAGATACCAAGGGGACATTTCATGCAAAGATGGATACAATAAAGGACAGAAATGTCATGGACTTAACAGAAGCAGAAGATATTAAGAAGAGGTGGCGAGAATACACAAAAGAACTATGCAAAAAAGATCTTCATGACCCAGATAATCACGATGCTGTGA
Organism: Cervus elaphus; assembly: GCF_910594005.1. NCBI lineage: Eukaryota > Metazoa > Chordata > Mammalia > Artiodactyla > Cervidae > Cervus > Cervus elaphus. Next base: position 75,366,819 of record NC_057837.1, on the reverse strand, counting down.
TTATCTCACCTAGACCTAGATAGTCTGGAATGCTAAGTCAAATGGGGCTTAGGAAGAATCACTACGAACAAAGCTAGTAGAGGTGATGGAATTCCAATTCAGCTATTTCAAATCCTAAGAGATGATGCTGTGAAAGTGCTGCATTCAATATTCCAGCAAACTTGAAAAACTCAGCAGTGGCCACAGGACTCGAAAAGGTCAGTTTTCATTCCAATCCCAAAGAAAGGCAATGCCAAAGAATGCTCAAACTACCGCACAATTGCACTCATCTTACATGCTAGTAAAGTAATGCTCAAAATTCTCCAAGCCACCTTCAACAGTATGTGAATCATGAACTTCCAGATGTTCAAGCTGGCTTTAAAAAAGGCAGAGGAACCAGAGATCAACTTGCCAACATCTGCCAGATCATAGAAAAAGCAAGAGTGTTCCAGAAAAATCATCTACTTCTGCTTTATTGACTATGCCAAAGCCTTTGACTGTGTGGATCACAACAAACTGGAAAATTCTGAAAGAGATGGGAATAACAGACCACCTGACCTGCCTCTTGAGAAACCTGTATGCAGGTCAGGAAACAACAGTTAGAACTGGACACTGAACAATAGATTGGTTCCAAATAGGAAAAGGAGTACGTCAAAGCTGTATATTGTCACCGTGCTTATTTAACTTATATGCAGAGTACATCATGAAAAACACTGGGCTGGACAAAGCACAAGCTGGAATCAAGATTGCCAGGAGAAATATCAATAACCTCAGATATGCAGATGACACCACCGTTATGGCAAAAAGTGAAGAACTAAAGAGCCACTTGATGAAAGTGAAAGAGGAAAGTGAAAAAGTTGGCTTAAAACTCAGCATTTAAAAAACTAAGATCATGGCATCTGGTCCCATCACTTTGTGGCAAATAGATGGGGAAACAGTGGAAACAGTGACAGGCTTTATTTTCTTGGGCTCCAAAATCACTGCAGATCGTGTCTGCAGCCATGAAATTAAAAGACAGTTGCTCCTTGGAAGGAAAGTTATGAACAACCTAGACAGCATATTAAAAAGCAGAGACATTACTTTGCAGACAAATGTCCATCTAGTCAAAGCTATGGTTTTTCCAGTAGTCATGAATGGATATAAGAGTTGGACTATAAAGTAAGCTGAGCGCCGAAGATTTGATGTTTTTGAGCTGTGCTCTTGGAGAAGACTCTTGAGAGTCCCTTGGACTGCAAGGAGAACCAACCAGTCCATCCTAAAGGAAATCAGTCCTGAATATTCACTAGAAAGACTGAAACTCCAATACTCTGGCCACCTGATGTGAAGAACTGACTCATTTGAAAAGATCCTGATGCTGGGAAAGATTGAAGGCAGGAGAAGGGGAAGACAGAGATGAGACGATTGGATGGCATCACCAAATCAATGGACATGAGTTTGCGTAAATTCCGGGAGTTTGTGATGGACAGGGAAGCCCGGCGTGCTGCAGTCCATGGGGTCACAAAGAGTCGGACATGACTGTGCAGCTGAACTGAACTGAAACACATACCACATTAATGCAAAATGCTAATGGGAAACAAGCTGAAGCTCCAATACTTTGGCCAACTGACGCAAAGAGCTGACTCACTGAAAAGACCCAGAAACTGGGAAAGATTGAAGGCAGGAGGTGAAGGGGACAAAAAGGATGAGATGGTTGGATGGCATCACCGACTCAATGGACGTCAGTTTGAGCAAACTCCAGGAGATGATGAAGGACAAGGAAGCCTGGCATGTTGCAGTCCATGGGGATGCGAAGAGTCAGGCACGACTGAGCAACTGAACAGCAATAACAGGGGAAACAAGGTGGGGGCAGGGAGGAACGGAGGTGGAGAAACATGAGAACTCTGTACTATCTGCTCAATTTTTCTGTAAATCTAAAAGTATTTTTAAAATTAGCCTTATTTTAAATCATGAGAACCATAAAGAAATATGCTACTTTACCAAGTGGATATCTAACAAAGAATCATGTTCTGAAATACGGGTTTTTTAATAATTGAGTTGTATAAAACTTTCAAAAATAAGGCGGTAGAACGTCTTTATATACCCTCACTTCTATAATGCTACCCAATGTTCCCAAGGAAAAGTAAAATGAAAATTTTTCAGTGAAGACTTAATGCAATCTCTGGGTCACAATCCAAACATGTTAGTTCAACAATAAATTTAAATAACAAATTTAAACTTAAGTTTCATTAGGGAAGATTTTTCTTTAAAATTTTCATACAATTGTCCTAAATCTTCACAATATCATGTGCTTTGTTAAAAAAACTTTTAAAATTTTCTCCACCAAAATCATTTATCAAATGCCTATAACATATCAAGCTGAATATATTGTGCCAACAGCTTTTGCCTTGTCAAGAAAGTTTACCTGACTTTCTAATGAAAAGCTCCTCCAAACATTTTTTTTTTTTTTTGAGGTCTATTAAGTGGCAGTTCAGTCAGTCAGTCACGTCTGACTCTTTGCAACCCCATGAACCGCAGCACGCTGGGCCTCCCTGTCCATCACCAACTCCCGGAGTCCACCCAAACCGATGTCCATTGAATCGGTGATGCCATCCAACCATCTCATCCTCTGTCGTTCCCTTCTCCTCCTGCCCTCACTTTCCCAGCATCAGGGTCTTTTCAAATGAGTCAGCTCTTTGCATCAGGTGACCGAAGTATTGGAGTTTCAGCTTCAACATCAGTCCTTCCAATGAACATCCAGGACTGATCTTCTTTAGGATGGACTGGCTGGATCTCCTTGCAGTCCAAGGGACTCTCAAGAGTCTTCTCCAACACCACAGTTCAAAAGCATCAATTCTTCTGTGCTCAGCTTTCTTTATGGTCCAACTCTCACATCCATACATGACTACTAGAAAAATAATAGGTGTGATTAGACAGATATTTGTTGGCAAAGTAACGTCTCTGCTTTTTAATATGCTATCTGGGTTTGTCAGAGCTTTTCTTCCAAGGAGCAAGCATCTTTTAATTTCATGGCTGCAGTCACCATCTGCAGTGATTTTGGAGCCTGAGAAAATAAAATCTGTCACTGTTTCCACTATTTCCCCATATATTTGCCATGAAGTGATGGGACCGGAATACATGAACTTCGCATTTTGAATGTTGAGATTTAAGCCAGCTTTTTCACTTTTATCAAAAGGCTCTTTAGTTCCTCTTTGTTTCTGCCATAAGAGTGGTGTCATCTGCATGTCTGAGGTTATTGACATTTTCCCCAGCAATCTTAATTCCAGATTGTGCTTCATCCAGCCCGGCATTTCGCATGATGTACTCTGCATAGAAGTTAAATAAACAGGGAGACCTATAGAGCCTTGATGTACTCCTTTCCCAATTTGAAACCAGTCCATTGTTCCATGTCCAGTTCTAACTGTTGCTTCTTGGCCTGCATACATATTTCTCAGGAGGCAGGTAAGGTGGCGGGTATTCCTATCTCTTTTCCACAGTTTAGGCAGGTATTCCCATCTCTTTTTCCACAGAATTTTCCACAGTTTGTTGTGATCTACAAACTCAAAGGCTTTGGCGTAGTCAATGAAGCAGAAGTAGATGTTTTCTGAAACTCTCTTGCTTTTTCTATGATCCAACAGATGTTGGCAATTTGACCTCTGGTTCCTCTGCCTTTTCTAAATCCAGTTTGAACATCTGGAAGTTCTCTGTTCACGTACTGTGAAGCCTCACTTGGGGAATTCTGAGCATTACTTAGCTAGCATGTGAAGTGAGCCAATTATGCGGTAGTTTGAACATTCTTTGACATTGCCTTTCTTTGGGATTGGAATGAAAACTGGCCTGTTCCAGTCCTGTGGCCACTGCGGTGTTTTCCAAATTTGCTGGCATATTGAGTGCAGCACTTTCACAGCATCATCTTGTAGGAGTTGAAATAGCTCAGCTGGAATTCCATCACCTTCACTAGCTTTGCTCATAGCGATGCTTCCTAAGGCCCACCTGACTTCACACTCCAGGATGTCTGTCTCACTCGATCACACCATCATGATTACCTGGGTTGTGAAGATATCTTTTTTGTATAGTTCTTATCTGAAGGTGGGACCTGGCAATCTGTAATTTAAGCGTTCAAGTGATTCTGATACACCCTGAAGTTTGAGAATCACTGCTACAGAGGAAACCTGACTGTTTAAAACAGTATGCCTTAGGGCATAAGCTTCAGCACATAGGAGTTAATAAACTCCTAAAAAGAGGGAACACACTGAGTCAATCCTCCTTTCCTACTGTCTAGAACAGTGCTTCTCAAACTTTAAGAAACAGAATCACCTGTGGGGAGAGGCGCTGACAATTCCTGGGTGTCACACCCAGAGATTACCGCTCAGCAGGCCTGGGATAGACAGGCCTTCTAACAACACCCAGATGATACAAATACTGCAGAAAAGCAGAGTACACTTTTGAGAAGCAGAAAACTAGAGCAAATCTCTTTTAGATCTCACGAAGCCCAATGTGAAGAACACCTTCCATCCTTCTTTTCTCATCCTGCCTACTCGCCCTCTACGATTCTTAATCTGCTCCACAATTATTTTTGAAAGTCACAACTAATTTTTGTCAAATGAAATGGAATTCATTTCTCAAAATACACCAATAATGTTAAGTTAAAGTTGAAATTTAATTTATCTTTTGAACAAAGTAATACCCAGGTGGCTCAGTGGTAAAGAATCCTCCTGCCAGTGCAGAAGAGGGTTCCATCCCTGGGTTGGGAAGATCCATGGGGAAGGAAATGTCAACCCACTCCAGTATTCATGCCTGGAAAACTCCTGAAGAGCCTGGCTGGCTACAGTCCATGGGGTCACAAAAAGTCAGATATGACCGAGTGACTAAATCAACAAAATACTAAATAAAGCCTTCAAAAGGGCTTGTATGAAATCAATATCATTCAATTAATTATGCTATGTGGCCTCAACAAAGTATCCTATGAGGTAACCACAAAAAGACACCTAAATTAAGGACATCTCAGAATTCTATCATGAAGTCTGCCACTTTGTGATCTTAGAGAGAAATATAAGGAAAAAATCTGACACGCTGTCTTTCAACAGCTTTTTATGCATATTTATGTGAAAATCCCACTACTACATCCCGTAATGACAATACTCAGATGTCCAAAAACACACAAAACTGAGAAAAGGAGTATGTTAGACTTATAAACTCTCATCACCAAAATTACCTATCTTATTACTCAATAAATGGCTACTAAATGCCTACTGTGAGCAAACCAGAAACTCCAAGACAAAAGATGCTCTTAAAAGTTCATGTCCTGTTCACCTCCTTCATTCCACGGTATCAATATAGTTTTTAGTATGTCTGAAATTTATCCATTTGCTTCTAACCTCATTACTACTACCCTTTAGCAGTTCAAGTAGCATGTTTCCCCTGGATTACTCTAAAAGTCTACCTTTATTCTAAAGATTTCTCCTTGTATTATAGGATCCAGCCACACTAAATAAATAACTTACCGTTTCCCAGAGAATAACCCAACTACTCCAAGTCTTTCTGGCCAAGCTGCTCCCAGCTAGAGTGCTATTCTACTGACCTGTCAGTTCAGTAGCTCAATCAGGTCGGACTGCGACCCCATGGACTACAGCACACCAGGCCTCCTTGTCTAACACCAACTCCCGGAGTTTACTCAAACTCATGTCCTTTCAGTCGGTGATGTCATCCAATCATCTCATCTCTGTCGTCCCCTTCTCCTCCTGCCTTCGATCTTTCCCAGCATTAGGGTCTTTTCCAGTGAGTCAATTCTTCAAATCAGGTGGTCAAAGTATTGGAGTTTCAGCTTCAGCATCAGTCCTTCCAATGAATATTCAGGACTGATTTCTTTAGGATGGACTGGTTGGATCTCCTTGCAGTCCAAAGGACTCTCAAGAGTCTTCTCCAACACCACAGTTCAAAAGCATCAATTCTTCGGCTCTCAGTTTTCTTTATAGTCCAACTCTCATTCGTACATGACTACTGGAAAAACCCACAGCTGTGACTAGACGGATCTTTGTCTGCAAAGTAATGTCTCTGCTTTTTAATATGTTGTCTAGGTTGGTTATAGCTTTACTTCCAAGGAGCAAGCATCTTTTAATTTCATGACTGCAGTCACCATCTGCAGTGATTTTGGAGCCCAAAAAAATTAAGTCTCTCACTGTTTCCACTGTCTCCCCATCTGTTTGCCAAGAAGTGATGGGATCAGATGCCACGATCTTAGTTTTTTGAATGCTGAGTTTTAAGTCAAATTTCTCACTCTCCTCTTTCACTTGCATCAAGAGGCTCTTTAGTTCTTCTTTGCTTTCTGCCATAAGGGTGATGTCATCTGCATATCTGAGGTTATTGATATTTCTCCTGGCAATCTTGATTCTGTCACTCACCTTCAATTTACACCGTATAACAGCTCCTGAAAGCTTACCCAGAAGCTTCAACTTTGTCTGTTTCAGCCTATGCTACCAATCCCATATTAGGTTATACACTCCCCTCCAGTAAGCTGGGTTAACTAACAACTGGGAACATCCCTATTTTGCTTTTTACCTGGTAACTGCCTCTCTTATTGCCCTTCTAACTTTTGAAGGCAGAGTCCATATCTCTGCATTGTTTCAGCCAGTGCTTAACACATAGCAGACACAGAAAATTTTGTTCATGAATGAGGGTAGAAAAAATACATTCAAGTAAATACATACAGATGCTCAGAGATCTCCAAGAAGAGGTCAAACACCTAAAAGCCACTTACCAATACATGAGGTTTTACACGAGTTCCCTGGTGGCCTGGGGTGAGGCTCTGGGCTTTCACGTCCACGGCCTGGGTTCAATCCCTGATTGGGGAATATCCACAAGCCGCATGGCCCGGTCAAAAAATTAAAAAAGGTTTTACATAAAAGCTTGTAACATTTGAGAAACTATCTGAAGAAGATATTCTCCTACTATACAGAAGATTATCTTTTTGGTTATAAGCACAAGTGAAAAGAAAGGAAAGCGCTATTGAAAGATAAGACTAACTCTGCCATCAAATAATCTATGGTACTGATATAAATCTCTTGGACTCAAGAGGTTAAAATATAATTAAAAGACGCCAACACAGCTACTACAGTTTCTGGAATTTAAAACACACACACTTATGACTTAATATCATGCTATAAAACACCAAATGTCTTCAGTTTTCTGTTCCAGGAATGATGTTTGGAATTCTGCCAAACACAGAGAAGAACCTCTGGCTCCTACATGTGAGGGAACTAGCCTGCCCAGAAAGGATGAAATCATGTATAATATGGTAGAGAGCTCTGGCATAAAATGACAAATTTCAAGTAAGCAGAAAACAAGAAGGTAGTAAAAATTAACTCTGGATATAGAACAGCCTGTCCAGTTGAGGGTCTCACCCTAAATCAGACAAAAAGAATACCTTAAGGCATTGTGAGAATTATAAAAATTACATAAAACATTTAAAATACTCAGATTCTGACACATGTATCCAGTGTTCAATAAGTGGTAGCTATTGACATTATTATTGCTTTACAATATAAGAATCTTAGAAAGCAAAGGTACAGGTAGAAAAAGTTATAGTCTGAGAGTTCAGGCTTTTCCTATTACTTATTGTTTCTCATCGGAGAAGGCGATGGAATCCCACTCCAGTACTCTTGCCTGGAAAATCCCACTGACAGAGGATCCTGGTAGGCTGCAGTCCATGGGGTCATGAAGAGTCGGACACGACTGAGCGACTTCACTTTCACTTTTCACCTTCACACATTGGAGAAGGAAATGGCAACCCACTCCAACGTTCTTGCCTAGAGAGTCCCAGGGACGGGGGAGCCTGGTGGGCTGCCGTCTATGGGGTCGCACAGAGTGGGACACGACTGAAGCGACTTAGCAGCAGCAGCAGCACTGTTTCTCATTCCCTAAGCTTCTTTTCCAACATGAATACTGTACTTCTTCTAAAGTGCCTCCCCCCAACAATAACTTACTTATTACAAAAACTAGCTCTAATTATTACCCAAATTAACTGTATTTTCTTTTAGAAGAACAGAAAATTTTGTTATAAAGTATTTCAAATTCTCATAACACTAAATCAGTCATTTCAAATGTAGAAAAGGCATTTAAAATTACATGTTTAAATGTCAGAAACTTCCAAAATCTTTAAAACACGGAAGACAAAATATAATATGGTGTACAATAAACTGAATTGTATCCTCCCACATTCATAAGTGGCAACTCTTAACTCCTACTCCCTCAAAATGTGACTATTTGGAAATAAAGTTTTATAGAGGTAAATAAAAATGAGATCATCAGGGCAGGAGAATATGACTAAACTAATCCAATATGACTACTGTCCTTATATGAGGTAATTTGGACATAGACATGTACAGAGGAAGAACATGTGAAGATACTGGGAGAAGACAGGCATCTACAACCAAGGAAAGAGGCCTCAGAAGAAATTTCTGCAGATACCTTGATCTTGAACTTTTCGAGCCTTCAGAACTGTGACAAAATATCTGTTGTTTAAGCCACCTGCTCTGTGGTACTTTTGTTATGGCAGCCCAAGCAAACTAATGCAACCTACTCTTCCTAAAACTAGATTGGGTTTACAGACTGGCATTACATTTCTAATCACAAGCTAATCTCAATACTACCTAGAATTAGACAAATTTTCAAAGTTAAAAAAAAATCAAATACCTCAAGCTAGAATCTTTATACAGAATGATTTACACATCTTAAATTTTTTTTTTAATAAAGTGCATTATCTACACTATTTGGGCTAAGTTGATCTAAAACACTGTGTCACTTGTTTTGAAAAAAAAATGCATATTCCAAACTTTCACGGGGACCTATTAGAGAGTCCTCTCCAACCTCAACAATTTATCTTTTTTAAATTAGTTATCAAGTTTTATAGAAAAAACACATCTGAGTATCATTCTATTGGTGATGGCAACTGAACAATACTCATAAAACATAACTGCTCTTGAGTAATAATTATCAAAGATTATAACTGTATAATATTAAGTATAGAACAAAATACAATTACTAGAGGACAACTGCTCTACAATACTGTGTTGGCCTCTGCCACACACCAACACGAATCAGCCACAGGTATAAAATATGTCTCCTCCCTCCTAAAGCCCCTCCCACCTCCCTCCCCACCCCACTCCTTAGGTTGTCACAGAACACTGTCAACCTGAACAATTTTAGAAATACTGTTTTTCGATAAAGGAAACACAGACTACAGATTCAAAGCAACAGGGATTAAAAGCCCAGTGTTGCCCTTTACTAGTTATGTGGCCTTAAGGAAATTATTTCACCTCTCTGACCCTCAAATTCCTCAACTGTAAATGGGAATGAAAATAATATCTTACAGGATTATCAGGATTAGTGAGAGCTAAATTAAGCACTTGGCACAATTCCTAACACAAGGTAAGTACTCAATAAACGGTAGCTATAAGATCATCATCCAAATGTACACAAAAAGGTGTTACTGTCAGGAGAAATGTAAACTTTTAAACCTTTCTGGAAGGCAATTTTGAAATATCTACCCAAACATTAAGGATATCCCTCTGACCCAGAAATCTGACAGAGTTCCACGGAAATACATGCACAAGTGGGTAAAATGGAAGAAGAATGATCTTTGTTGCACCATTTTACCAACCAGCCAGTAGAGGTCTGGTTTAATATTAGACTATAATAGATTCATTATAGTCTAATGAACTTTTATTACTTTTTAAATGAAGTAGATCTCTGTTCTGACAAAAAGATGGTAATAATAGAACAAGCACAAAGGGATCCAACAAAGTAAAAACTATGTGTTTACATTTAATACTAAATCACAAATTGCTTTCACTTTTTGTTAATATAGCCTATATCCTGTAAAATTTTAAAACTCACTATCTTTTTTTCTAATAGAAAAAGAAACACAGATGGGCTGTGTTTTTGAGACTAGTGCTTTCCTATGCTGTGGAAAGAGAGATGTTAAGGGAACTTCGAAGAAAAACATACTGCATGCTAAACCTCCCTCCTCAGTGGAAACATCTAGAATATAAAGTACACAATCAAGATATTCAAAATCAATTTCTATTTGATATTTTTCAGTTTCTACAGTCAATTCTAATTCTATAGAGTGGGTCATGAAACATTTTAAAAACTGCTGTTTATTGTAAACCAGTCATACTCCCAAACTCTTTCTCCCTTCCTTTCAAAATAATCTACTTAAATATGCACCTAGAACACAAAATTACTGAATGTGAACTAAGAAAACACAAAATAAATCTATATCCAAAATCAGTCAGAAAGATTCAACGTTTTAGATGAGGATGAACTGCAGTCTTCCTCCACTTAATATAATCCAAATGTAATACACAGAACAAGTCCGGGACTGGAATCATGGAAGACCACTACGGAAATGGAAAAACTCTGTTTTAGAGTTGAGTAAAATGAAGCACAAAGAATGACTTGACCAAATTCACAGAGTGAGAAAGATGGAGGATCAATGCTAAGCCCTGACCTCTCGGTCTAAAATTCTTTTTTCTAGATCATACTGCCTCACATCATAGCTTACATAGTTTTAAATCAATTCCTTTTTCAAATAAATTAGCAAAAATAGCATCAAATAACATACTTGGTTTCATAAATATGTAGCAATTTACAATTTCAATAAATATGTAAAAATGAAACAAACGTTAGCTGGCACATACTACCTGGCATACTTGTAATACTATCTATACAGCTCTGCATTCATTGAAATTTCAAGCATGTAAAATATCCTGATCAGACACTGCAAAGGTGTCTGCTCTGCAAAAGCAGAGGTGAAAATGCTTTATGAGAATCAATTCATTCAACTACCCTGGAAGTAGAGCAATTAGTTAGATTCCAATTAGTTTTAAGACCGAATTTTTTAGTCATATGTGTTTGAATAGCATTTTGTTTATTTTGGTAACACTTTCCTTTTTATAAATAATGTTTCTCGTCTCTGATTTCAAAGTCACCTTTCAACCTAATGGAGGCACATGGCTGACTCTTCTCTCCTTAAAATAATATTCACAAGAAAATAAACATTAATGCAAAGAAGCATTTCTTTTCCTATTTTCCATCACTGAAAACCAGCTTGATAGCAATATATGAAAATCTCTGATGATATAACATTTGCATTTTACCAGAAGATAAAAATCGAGAAAGTAAGGACAAGGAAAACTAACAGCAGTATAAGACAAAGAATACATGAAGTCGAAATCAGGTAGACAATAGATCTCTGAAATCTTGTTTGGGGAAAATAAAATGATCATCCTAATATGAGATGCAATTGGCAACTTCAAGTTAAGTTTACCAAAAAGAAAAGGAGTATTAGTTAAGAAATCATTGCCTTTGTCTCGTATCAAAAATAAAATACTGAGGCAGGTCTGTTAAGACATACTCAAACATAAAAGCAATAAAATTAAGTTGTTTCATCTAAAAGGGGGGGGGGGGAGGGTTCACAAATGAAATATAATCAAATTACTACAATACAAGGCTATGGGTAATTTATAGATATACCATTAGCCTTCCAAGATGACAGTTTAAAATGCAATATTCACAGCTTATCAATACTGCCAACACAAAACCTGGTTTAGTATAATTTTCCTAGGTTTGAATGAATAATGCAATGTGATAATTAACTTCATTTTTTATCCACTGAGTGTTGATATTTTTTTCTTTAACAAAATCCAAGTATTCAGGACTATGAGTGATGAGTGACCTTGAGGCAGCACTTGGAAAGCAGTCACCATGGCAACACTACCACAAAAGTGCCTCATCCTCAGTGAAAGGACCAACCTGGAGCATGAGGATTTAAAACCTAGGGAAACAGAGCCTCCTTCAAGTCAAAAAAAAAAAAAAAAGAAAGAAAAGGGTATCCGAGTCACGGCACCAAAAAAAAAAAGAAAAGGAAGAAGATATCAGTTTAAAAAATGTTTATACATCAACCTTTCTTTTTTAGCCCTTCTATTTATTCTTCATGAAGGGGGACTATACACATTAAATTATCCTAATGATGAAACATTAAGCCATGTAAAAATTCTTCTTTCAGGTTTCCTATATGGGCAAAATAAACTGCTCAGATATGAACAAATGATGGTTTTTATTTTTTTAGTGCACAGTTTAAATTTTTCAACAGAATCACTACTATTCTAATTTTCTTTTAACCACTGTCAAATTCTTCTTTCAATACAACCCTTTCTTTTCCCACCTGCACCTTGACAAGGAAAACACAAGGCAGGGTTGATTTAAAAACTCCAAATACAAAATAGCAAACTGTAATCCTACATACACAACTAAAGAACCAGCTGTCTGTCTGTGAAGAATGGGGTGGGGAGGAATGCAAGCTTCTTTGCATTTAGAGTTTTGATATATATAAAGTTATGTGTCTTTGCTTCAGACACAGATGCAGTTTTTCTAGAGAATCCACTCCTTAAATGACTGAAGTGTTACTCTGGCTTTCATCACCAACACAGTAAGCAGAGTCCGACATAAGTGGGTAACAAAGGACTTCAAACTTTCTGCTCACGTACCTACCAAAGGTATTTTGTAAAACTATGTTACCCAGAATATTTGGATGTTGACATTTAAATTTTTCATCAGCTTAACTAGTTACAAATCAGTAATTTCCAAGTAAGTATTAACATTTTAATAAACTGTTAGATCACTCTTAAATATTCAAAGGAATCTGGATTAATATCATCCCTCACTAACAGCAAGAAATTTTATAACTGTCCCTTTCTCCTCAAATACAAATTCCCATTCCTCTTCTCTCACAGTATTTGATCATAATGGGATATTATTTTATGCCTGAAAGTATTTTATTGATCATTCCATCTCTGTAACAAAAGGATATATAAACTGAAAATTGAATTCCATCTGATCACAGGTTCTAAGTGCTGAAAACACATTTTACTTTGAATTATTACTACCATCATTATTAGGATGTTGATGTTCAAAATATAAGCATATTACAAATTTTATAAAATACATGTAAAAAGTACATTTTTCACTGTAAGTGAATCTGTTAAGATATAGAGTCCGGGGTTCTTCTCCACACCCCACCCCATACATTCAGACACCACAATGAATAATATTCATAAATTGCAGCAGTATTTGTCAATTTATACATTTTGCTTGTAAAATTATAAATAAAACTTGCTGACATGAACAGATAATTAAGCAGAAGAAGTTATGGGAAAGTAGTGTCGCTCAATTCTTTCAATGCAATCTTAGTTACATGACAAAAATCTCAGTAAACTATCAAAAATTATTTGTTCATTATTTCCCAGAGAGCACTTTGATTAACCTTCCCTTCTATTTTGATTTTGATGAAAATAGACTCAAAAGCACCTGACAGACCACTTGTTACCCAGCCACTGGAGTCCTTCACTTTTTTAAATCCTGACACCAACATCTGTAGTTAACTGTGTTCCAAACCCCAAAATTTTTTTTTTTTGGCGGGGGGGGGGGGGGGGGGGCAGTTAACATCCAGTGTCAACGCAACACAGTAAAAAGTTATTCCTTTCTTTTGGCAGTTAGAAGAACAATTGTAAAAGGAGATATCTGGAGAAAAAGACTCTACAAAATCATTCTCAAGCAGACCAACTTAAGAATTTAAGAGAACACAAGTTTATGAACCTGGAAACTGAAGTCTTTAAAGCCTCACACTTCATAGAAAACACAGAGGACAGAAGAATGTGCTAAATGACACCAATCAAACGCAAAATGGAAAGTTTTCCAAGACATAATCTCAGTTTTTCCAACAAATAAACTGCAAGGCAAAGAGAGAGGGAAACAGTAGGAGCCTAAATTAAGAGAGACATGAAAGAGGGTGGAACTCCCTGGCAGTCCAGTGGTTAGGACTCCGTGCTTTCACTGCTCAAGGTGTGTCTGGGATCTATCCCTGGTTGGGAAACGAAGATCCCACAAGCGAAGCAGTACAGTGCAAAATAAAAACAAACAACAACAAATTGCAATATGTGCATCTGATCCAAATAAAGTATAAAACAGTCAGTTATGTCTCAAGCAACTGAAAACCTGAACATCCCTAGATATTTGATATTTAAAAAATTTTTAAGGTGAGAATTTTTTTAATAGTCCTTATGTTTTAAGACATTTATGAAAATTTTTATGATAGACTAGTATGTTATCTAGGACTTGCTTCAACATGATATAGGAGAAAAAAGGAGTATGAATAAAAACTGGCCATGAGTTACTAACTGCTGAAGCTAGGAGATAGTTTCATGAGAATTCATTATAGTATTTTTGCTTTTTGTGTTTGAAATTTCATATTGAAAAGTTTCTTAAAATTATTTGTGCTCATATATCCCTTGGGAAGTCTTCATGGACCTAGTAAAATCCAAACCCATATCAAAACACCATGTGCAAGTGAATTTTAACAGCTCCAACTGACCAACATAAGTCAGGAGATCAACATGCAGAGAAGCATCTTGATGCTCTGAATATTTATGAAATCTTGAATATCTGAATATTTATGAAATTTTGAAGCTCGAACCTCAAAAAAAGGAACAAACACTTTCTCTGGAACGTTATCACTTAATGTGCATTAGTGTGTATTAGGAAGATACACACCAGTAAACACTACTCTCTCATCTTTATTTTAACATGAAAACACATTTACTGGACTTCGCCGGTGGTCCAGTGGTTAAGAATCTGCCTGCCAAAAAAAAAGAAAAGAAGCTGCCTGCCAATGCAAGGGACACAGGTTTGATCCCTGCTCCAGGAAGATTCCACATGCCAGAGGGCAACTAAGTCCGTGTGCCACCACCAAAGCTGGTGAGCCTAGAGCCTGTGCTCAACAACTGAAGCCACTGCAATGAGAAGCCGGCACACTACAAGAGTCGTCCCCAATCGCCACAGCTACAGAGTAGCTCCCGCGTAGCAAACAAAGACCCAGCGCAGCCAAAATAAACAAATAAATAATAAAATAAACAATGAAAAAGAAAACACATTTATCAGCTAACAGGTAAAGTTTAAATGATCTAAAACTTGTCAGTACTCTTAAGTGAATTATATACTTGTGCATATTTATGGAAGTATATGTGTGAATTAAATACATGTGTATATGCATATATACACTTACATTCATTTTTTAAAGTATACCCTCCCAACATGAGGCTAGCAACGGGACAAAAAAATCAATACACCAAAATAACATGTCAAAGTGAGTATAAGACTTTGACTTTTATTAACTTCAGTTATCTTTATTCCTTGCCATACAACCTACCTCACAGCAGAAGCTAACACAACATCGAAACACTATATAAACCCGGCTAAATATTCACTCAAAAACCTATTCCTATTCCCTATTGCATCTTTTCTTAAGAAGTAAAAGGGAGGGGGAGAACTAAATATCTTACACATCAGTGCTTTGTTAATCCACATCAAGCAATTTTAAAGTCAAATTTCAAAAACAAGAAAACTGTTTTGTATGTACAGATAGACATCTAGATTAAAATTAAAATGCAGTATTTGAAAGTTCCCAAAATGGCAACACTATTTCCAACTACAACTGCAATGTGAAGAAAAACTGTCCCATCACTTTAAATTGTCTCCTTACTGATTTAATAAAAGACTTTTAAAGAGGAAAGGTACATTTCTCTCCTATACAAAACACCAAAAGAACTCAGACACAAGATAAGAATAATACTTAGAAAGGCTATATTCCACAATATATGACCAGAAAACCACTACCTGCTTACCTTTATTTTAACATGGAAACACATTTATCAACTTACAGGTTAAATGTTTTAAAACTTAATCTTATTTTAAAAATATATTTAACTTTTTAAGAGAAACCTATCAAAAAAATAATCTATTGGACATGCTCTGCCATCAGTATGGCAGAATACCTTAACTAAAACTGCAGAAATATTTAAATTATTCACAGCCAAAGATAATTCACTTTTCACTTTCTTCCCTGCTTTTTTCTTTTTATTTCAAATGAACTCCGTAAGATTTTTTCAATTAAAAAAAAGGTGAAGCCGAGAAGGAGTAATTTTTTCCCTCTTTTATGGCCACACCACAGGGCATCCATGAGCCTCCTTCAATGACCAGGGATTGAACTCTGCCCTTTGCAGTGGAAGCTCAGTATCCTAACCACTGGACCGCCAGGAAGTCCTGAGAGGGATATTTTTAAACACAAAGCGAACTATAAAAGTCTTATTCAGCCTTGTTTAGTTAAGAAATTAACAAAGTATTTAAAGCATAACTTAGAAATAACCTAAAAAGTAATGCTCAAAATTCTCCATGCTAGGCTTCTCGGTGAACTGAGAACTTCCAGATGGTCAAGCCGGATTTAGAAAAGGCAGAGGAAGCAGAGATCAAATTGCCAACAGCCACTGGATCACAGAAAATGCAAGAGAATTCCTGAAAAATATCTACTTTTGCTTCACTGACTACGTTAAAGCCTTTGACTGTGTGGATCACAAGAAACCATGGAAAATTCTTCAAGAGATGGGAATACCAGGCCACCTCGCCTGCCTCTTGAGAAATATGTATGCAGGTCAAGAAGCAACAGTTAGAACTGGACATGGAACAATGGACTGGCTCCAAACTGGGAAAAGAGTACGTCAAGGCTGTGTATTGTCACTCTGATTATCTAACTACTATGCAGAGTACATCATGCAAAATGTTGGGCTGGATGAGCCACAGGCTGGAATCAAGCTTGCCGGGAGAAATATCAATAACCTCAGATATGCAGATGACACCACTCCTATGCAGAAAGTGAAGAGGAAATAAAGAGCCTCTTGATTAAAGAGAAGAGTGAAAAAGCTGGCTTAAACTCAACACACAAAAAACGAAGATCATGGCATCTGGTCCCATCACTTCACGGCAAACAGATGGGGAAACACTGGAAACAGTGACAGATTTTACTTTCTTGGATTCCAAAATCACGGCAGATGCTGACTGCAGCCATGAAATTAAAAGACACTTACTCCTTGGAAGGAAAGCTATGACAAACCTAGACAGCATATTAAAAAGCAGGGACATTACTTTGCCGATCAAGGTCTGTCTAGTCAAAGCTATGGTTTTTCCAGTAGTCATGTATGGATGTGAGAGCTGGACCATAAAGAAAGCTGAGCGCCAAAGAATTGATGCTTTTGAGCTGTGCTGTTGGAGAAGACTCTTGAGAGTCCCTTGGACTGCAAGGAGACCAAACCAGTCAATCCTAAAGGGAATCAGTCCTGAATATTCATTAGAAGGACTAATGCTGAAGGTCCAATACTTTGGCCACCTAATGCAAAGAACTGACTCACTGGAAAAGACCCTGATGCTGGGAAAGATTGAAGGCAGGAGGAGAAGGGGACAACAGAGGATGAGATGTCCAACTCGATGGACACAGAGCTTGAGCAAGCTCTGGGAGTTGGTGATGAACAGAGAAGCCTGGTGTGCTGCAGTCCATGGGTTCGCAGAGTCGGACATGACTAAGCAACTGTACTGAACATTTTATCAGCAAAGGATGGATTTCTTAAAGGACGCTGCATATATGAAAAGAAGAGGGGGAAAAACGATGTCAAATGCATAGAACAAACCATAAAAATAATATTGATTTCAACTTATTAACCTGGAAAGATGTTCATCACATTAGTGGGAATACTAAAAAATTACAGAACATGCAAAAATCCCTTATTTCTAATATATATTAAAAGTCTACACAGAGGTATGTAGCAAGATACATATAAAACTGTTAGTGCTAGCTTCTGCAAATATACTTTATATTGCTTAAATTTCTCTTATATGTGCATCATTTTAATAAACATACTACTTCTTACAAAAAATCAGAAAAGATTTTTCCTTAATTGTGTTAATAAACAATATGCATAAAATAAACTGTAAATGAAATTGGAAACTTCTGAACCTTTGTCAAAGTCTATATTTTAAAACAAATATGTAAATAACTAATTTACTTAATTTATTTTACTTAATTTAATTAAATATTTACATATTTTAAAGCAAGTAGTAAGTTATTCATGGTACCATACAAGAATTTTTAAAGATGTACGTATAGGAGACAGGAACACACAGTACCTATTTTTGCCTAAACAAACAATGCATTAGGGGGGAAGTTACGGTGGGCTTCTCTTACGCTTCTTAATATAAATACCTATTTAAGCATTGTCTCAAGTACTTAAAAAAAAAACAAAAATCACTGTAGTTGATTGAAAGTACATTGGTTATTCACCTAAAGCATCCTTCATTCCAATGTTTTACTTACCAAAAAGATGACCGTAATGAGCACTCATTACTGCAAATGGTAAATTATACTGCTAAAGAATTTTCATCTTAACTAGTATTGGTAATCTAAATGACTACCAAAAGTCTGTCCTCTTTTCATTAAGATTACTGTAAAATTTTAATTTCACATACAATTTTAAATTAATTTGAAAAAGATAAAAATTTCTTAAGGATAATTACTTAAACATCCATAAAGGTTCCACTTAAGCCGAATAAGACAAGTCATGAGAAACTTTCACTGCAGTGTTATTTTATAATAGAAAATAAAGATAACCTAAGTGGGCAACATCAGAAAATTGAATAAGTTATATCCACATAATGAAACACTAAGCCTCTTTAAATGTTCACAATATATTGTAACATATTATATGACCTCATTTCCATTTCTTATGTACTGTGTATTCATAAATAAAGACTGAAAAGGTATACACCAAAATGATCTTCTCTGGGTTGTTTCTTTTTTTTTTTTTTAACATTTTAACTTACTATCACCTACAGAGAACAGGTATCAACTTCATAAGAAATGTTTTTATAATGTCTTTGAATTTTTTATGCATTATATCCAATCCAAATCGAGAAAAGGAATATTTAACAAATGTTTTCAATAATAACTAATAATTTTTAAAAACCTCACCAAATTGCATTTTTTTGAGACCCTTTGTAACACTAGTTGATTTTATCATGCTTGCCAATTAAAGATCTCATTGCTATAGCCTATATCCTACACTTTGTACCTGGACCTGATAGCAGTATAGAGAGTAGCCTTTCTTGGGGAGACCACTCAAGAAACTGTCATGATAACAATATTTTCTGGACTACTGTAACTTTCTTAATTTGCTGAAACAAAATACGGAAACACTGGGAAGATATAATAATGCATATACACTTTTTAATAAAGAAATTTTTAACTGCATATTAACAAATGCCTATAGCTACCAACCCCTTCCTCAAACTGTCACTGAAAATTCAGTAAAGATGGTGAATTATTATTACTCTGGCTAAAAAAACAAAAAGAAATTCCCTTGTACATACAATAAATGGTTAACTACTGCTCAGGGATTCTTCATATTAAGAGATCACCCTACCTTTAAACAAATTCAGAATGAACATCCATCCTGACTGGATTTCTAGAATCAGTTCCAGCCTAAACAGACCAAGAGCTAAAATGAAACCAACAGAGACCAGGGACTTCCCTAATGTAGTCCCATGGAGTTCGAAGATGAAAGACAGACTATGCCCCAGAAAAACACCATGCCACAGACAGGAGCAGGAGAAGAGTTTGAGAAGGATATCCTCCTTTCAAGGAAATAGAGAGCATATTTATTCACTCAACAAATGAATAATGAACATCTACCATATGCCAGGCACTTTATCTAAGATCCTTGTCCTTGTGGAACTTATATTTTATCAGGGAAAGGCATATCACCTTTAAACACAATAAATAAGTAAATTACATGGTATGTTAAAAGATCAGTGCTATGAGGGGCAAGGTTCCAGTATTCAATAGGGTGGTGAGAATTGGCCTCACTAGGAGAGTGAGATTTGAGACATACAGAGCTAACGAAGTTAGTCAAACAGACAGACTGAAAAAGCATTCCCCACAGACGGCACACCCAGAGGCAGCATTAAGCCCCATGTGATGAAGAACAGGACTGAACCAAGAGTGAGGAAGAAAGAGAGAGGAAGGAAAGGTGAAAACAGATCTATCAGGAGCAAAGAGCAGAGGGCCTCATACACCAAGTAAGGACTTTCTTACTAAATGAAATGAGAAAACCTCTGCAGAATGAGGAGATAAATGCCAAATGACTTAGGATTTTAAAAGATTTGTCCAACTATTATGTTATTAACAGACAGAACCCCAGTGGCTCAGTGATAAAAGAATTCACCTTCAATGCAGGAGACAAAGGAGACTCGGGTTCAATCCCTGGGTCAGGAAGATCCCTGGAGTAGGAAATGGCAACCTGCTCCAGTATTCTTGCCTGGAAAATTCCATGGACAGAGGAGCCTGGCGGGCTACTGTCCATGGGGTCTCAAAGAATCAGACACGACTAAGTGACTAAATATATGGAAGTGAGAGAAAAAAAAGCTCAGGTTTTTGTCCAGCACAACTGAAAGAATCAAATTACCAACAAAGGAGACAAGGAAGGTTTCTTAAAGGAAATTTAGAAAAGAAATTCTCAAGTTCAATTTTAGACATGTTGACTTTAAGGTTTTATTAGAAATCCAAATGGGAAGATTTGAGAAGACAGATGAATATAAAAGTCTAGAAAAAGAAGAAAGGTCATCTCACGTAACAGTTTACAAAAACCCAACATATGTATAGTGTATACCCGAAAGAAGAAAACCAAGGCAGAAGAACAGCAAAACAAAAGGAAAAAAAAAACCTGCAAGTCAAGAAATCTGTACTGATGTTGCGAGAAAAAGCAGAGTGGAGGGGGCTTAAAACTACATATTGAAAGGATTTACTTACTTGGAAAAAAATGAGTCAGAATAACCAACACCAATACATAACAGCAGTAAGAAAAAGAGCCTTTGGACATTCATGCAAAGACAAAAAAAAAAAAACTAAGTCACTTAGAAAGAAAACCGGACTGACCTCAGACTGTAACAGCAATGCTCTACGCCAGAAGACAATGGAATGACACACACTCCAGAAAGAATTTTACAGTCAGCAAACCAGCTTTCAAGAAGCGCTACCAGCAAACTTTTAAACATAGCAGAACTCAAATAATACTGCTGTCATAAGTTAATCCTGTGGAATTTATCTGAGAATGAATGTCAGACAACCCTAATTATTGGAAAGTCCGTATCAGCATAAAAATAGTGAAATTAGTGGAAATTAAATGTATATTTACTTATAAAAGATTGATGTTACAAGGAACATGTTACAATAACTGTATGCTTTGACAATGCTTTTCTATGATGCCAACCTCCATTAGATCATAGAAAGAGCAAGAGAAATCCAGAAAAACATCTACCTGTGCTTCACTGATCACGCTAAAGCCTTTGACTGTGTGGATCACAACAAACTGTGGAAAATTCTTCAAGACATGGGAATACCAGACCACCTTAACTTCCTCCTGAGAAATATGTATGCAGGTTAAGAAGCAACAGTTAGAACCGGACATGGAACAACGGACTGGTTCCAATTCTGAAAGGAGTACGTCAAGGTTGTATATTGTCACCCTGCTTATTTAACTTCTATGCAGAGTACATCATGAGAAATGCTCAGCTGGATGAAGCACAAGCTGGAATCAAGATTGCTGGGAGAACTATCAATAACTTCAGATATGCGGATGACACCACTCTTATGACAGAAAGCAAAGAGGAACTAAAGAGCCTCTTGATGAAAGTGAAAGAGGAGAGTGAAAAAGCTGGCTTAAAGCTCAACATTCAGAAAAACTAAGATCATGGCATCTGGTCCCATCATTTCATGGCAAATAGATGGGGAAATAGTGGAAACAGTGACACATTATTTTTGGGGGCTCCAAAATCACTGCAGACGGTGACTGTGGCCATGAAATTAAAAGACGCATACTCCTTGGAAGGAAAGTTATGACTAACCTAGACAGCATATTAAAAAGCAGACATCATTTTGTCAACAAAGGTCCATCTAGTCAAGGCTATGGTTTTTCCAGTAGTCATGTATGGATGTCAGAGTTGGTCTATAAAGAAAGGTGAGCACCGAAGAATTGATGCTTTTGACCTGTGGTGTTGGAGAAGACTCTTGAGAGTCCCTTGGACTGCAAGGAGATCCAACCAGTCCATCCTAAAGGAGATCAGTTCTGGGTGGGTGTTCATTGGAAGGACTGATGTTGAAGCTGAAACTCCAATACTATGGCCACCTGATGCAAAGAGCTGACTCATTTGAAAAGACCCTGATGCTGGGAAAGATAGGGCAGGAGAAGGGGACAACAGAGAATGAGATGGTTGGATGACATCACTGACTCAATGCATATGAGTTTGGGTAAACTCTGGGAGTTGGTGATGGACAGGGAGGCCTGGCGTGCTGCAGTTCATGGGGTCGCAAAGAGTCGGAGATGAGTGAGCAACTGAACTGAAAGAAAAAGAGCCAAACATCCTGCCTTTCCTACATGAACTGTAAAAGAGTAGGACAGTATTAGCATTTGCAATACCTAATAAATTAGCAGATGAAGGGTACTGATCAATAACATCAAGTATTACAAAGAGAGAAGCAAACATCATGTGTGTCCTAATAAACCACACCACATAAATAGTCATCTCACTACAATAGCCAGTCTACAAAATTTTTCCTGGTGATGTCCATCTCCTAAAATTCATACCCTTAAGTAGTCCGTTCCCACATGGTATCAGGGCTGGTGTGCAGGACCGAAAGAATAGAGCAGAACTGACAGTATGTCAATTCTGGGCTCATAAAGGGCATTGCAGCTTTTTTCCTCCCTATCTCCCTCTCTCCCTGATCACTTGCTCTGGCAGAGTGCCTTGAGGATAGGCAAAAAACTAAGACCTCCGACAACAGCTGTGGGAGTAAGCCATCTTGAAAGCAGATCTTCCAGCCCCAGTCAAACCTTCAGATGACTGCAGCCCTGGGTGACGGCTTCACTGCAACCCATGAGAGACTTGACGCTAGAACCAGCCAGCTAAGCCACTCCCAGACTGCTCACCTTCAGAAACTATGGAAGATAATAATATGTCCTAAACTGCCAAGGCTGGGATTCTTTTGTTACACAGCAATAGATAACTAATGAACTTGCCCAAAATAACTGAACCTTAATCTGATCAAATCTTGAGCGCCATCTACCAATTTATATTAAAAAAAAAAAAAATACAGAGAAGCAGTTTAAATAACATAAGGATATACTCAGGGCTTCCCTGATGGCTGAAACAGTAAAGAACCTGCCTGTAATGCAGGAGAAGAAGGCTCGATTACTGGGTCAGGAAGACCCCCTGGAGGAGGAAAAGGCAATCTACTACAGAATTCTTGCCTGGAGAATTCCAAGGACAGAGGAGCCTAGCGGGCTACAGTCCATGAGATCTCAGACAGTCGATACAACTGAGCGACTAACACCACAACAACAACAACAACAAGGATATACTCAGCAAAATCTAGGCAACAAGAAATTCTATAGAAAAAAAAATTCAAAAGAAGAGAGGCGAAGCAACCGATACTTAAAAAGTACGTAAGATACATACCAACCAAACTGCAATGTGTGACTCTTGCTTGGATCTGAGTCAGATTTTTTTTTAAAAAGGTGAAGCAACAGAAAGAACTAGAAAATTGAATAGTGACTGTGTATTTGGTGCTACTAAAGGAATTACTTTAGTTTTTCTACATGGAATTGTGTTATGTGGGGTTGAGAGGGATGGGATTTGAAAGAGTTCTTATCTTTTAAAGATTCTTAAGGAAATCATATGATGCCTGGTATTTGCTTCAAAACAACATGGAGGAAAAAAGTATCAGTAACTGGAGATATAAACGAAACAAGATGGGCCATAAACTGATAATTGTAAACCTGAGTGATAAGTACATTGGGAACACTATACCATTCTCCTTTTTTTATGTTTGAAATTTTCCAAAATACAAAGCATAAAAAAAAAAGTAGGTTTTTTTTGTTTATCTATTTTTACTTGTGCCAGGTCTTCACTGCGGCATGGGCTTTCTCTCTAATTGCAGCCCACAGGCTTCTCACTGTGGTGGCTTCCTTGGTGCAGAGCAGGGCTCTAGGGTGTACGGGCTTCAGCAGTTGCAGCACATGGGCTCGGTGGCTGCGGCTTGAGGGCTCCAGAGCACAGGCTTAGGAGCTGTGGCGCATGGGCTTAGCTGCTCATGTGGGATCTTCCCAGACCGGGGATCTAACCCGCATCTCCTGCACTGACAGGTGGATTTTACCACTGAGCCACTAAGGAAGCCCCCAGAAAAGCAGTTTCACTAAAAGTGGATCAAGAAAATGATAACCTAAACTGGTGACTAGAATCAGAACAGAATCCTCCAAGCATAAGAGACTTTCTCCCAATTATAGCTGTGCCTCTTACTCAAAATCTCTCCTTCAAGCAAGTATATAGAGTTCTGTGTGTCTCCAGGCTGAAAAGAGCACACATATACCCTTTTAAATATGAGAGGCAGTTATTAAGTCATAAACTGAAATTACTACCTAAATACATATTAGGTCTATTTGGGATGAAAAAGTTTTGGAAATGCATAGTGATAATAGTTGTACAACATTGTCAAGGTACTTAATACTACTGAATCATACACTTAAAAGTAGTAAGTTTTTTGTTATGTATATTTTACCACAGAAAAATTAGGTATATTACATATAAAATGTATTAAAAAGCATAATTTCATCTTGTATAAAAATATACAAATTGACTATGAAGAATTTAATGAAAAATACTGGAAAAGTGGGCATTTTAGTATAAAATGAAGCAATATTTATCTGCAAAAAGGACAATTACTATTTAAAAGGGCAGTGAAGTATTTGCAACAGGTATTTTTCAAAGGCAAATGGCTTTTAATAATATACGAAACTTATTTTATTATATGAAAATAAAAAAACTCCAAATAACCTCAAGAAAACTAGACAAGAGTTTATAGAATAAGAAAATACAAATGTCCTTTAAACATTTAGGAGGCGAGGCAGAATGTTTAATCTCACTAATATTCAAGATGCAGATATAAACTTTAATAAAATGTATACCAGAAAACTCACCATAGCACTCTGTTGTTATATGCAACATATCCATTAACGATAAACTGATTAATTATAAAAATGATAATCTACTTTAACAAAAGAACTATATCTGTATGCGCTGATATGAAACCATTTTCAAAATGCAATGTTAAACATAACTAGTTACAAAGCATTGTTTTTTTTTGTACTAGGTATAAAACTATACTACTACATGTGCTTATAACAATAGAAAATATGTAAATTCTAAAGATACATAGATATGTTTGTAAATATACAAAAAAGGAAATGGTAACAGTGACTGCCTCTGAGAAAGGAATTAGGAAACAGAAGAAAGTGAAAGGAACCTTCATATGCTTTGGAAGAGTTTGAATTTTGTTAGCCATCTATATATATTACCAATTATTTAAAAAGTAAGAAAAAAATGTTCTTAAAAAAATACGGAAAGAACCTTACATGTGACCTAACGAAGAAGGTTAAACAAAATGCCCAAGACTACCAACAAGATCCAAAATACAATTCTCTTGCTTTCCAAGCCTTTACTGTTTTGCTTTTGACTAGTCTGTAAAACAAGTAATAACACACTCTACAATCTAATGTCAAGTTACATATCTGATTCAAGAATGTAACCAGAAACACTGCCAATCATATCCTCCAGAAACATAATGAACTATTCTTTATGTGCTGTAAGTCTTTAACTAAGAGCTCCTATTTCAAAACACAAGAAATATGAATACCATAAAGTACGTTAACACTCGCTTCCAATATTTAGAAGTTCATCATGAACTCTAAGAGCCACAGAAAGTACCTTGGTGATGGTTCAGAAAGTGCAACTGATTGTAAAAATGTGGTTAAGAGGGTGATGGCACACAAGGCATTCAGGAGTTCCTTCTTTTTCACCCAAAGGCCCTTCTTAAAATTGAGTATTTTGCCTGTCTACTTGATACCACATGATGTCTTATACTTTTCTATTGCAGGCAGTTCCTTTGCTCTCCTATAGACAGAAAAAACTTAAAAGTACCAAAGTTCTTCATGTTCCATAGTCCACAATTCCATTTGTAACAAACATTAATACAATTTAAAAGTAAATAAATAATCTCAGTAACTGAAACTATCTCCCAGGAATTCATTTAAATCCTTCCCTGGATTACTCCAGCCTCAAGCCATCTCCCCTTGCTCTGAACTAAAAAAGCAATTATTTGTACAATTTACTTAGCAATTAATCCTGCATTGCTTTGTTAAACCTCTTTCCTTATTCTCTGAAATGTTATTTAAATCTTCTCTGCTTATCTAACTTTCATGTTTATTTCTCATCTCCCCAAATAGACTGTAAATAAATTCCTTGAGAGAAAGAGATAAGGCCTTATATCATTTTGTATCCATATAAAAATACAAACAGCAGGGCTTCCCTGATAGCTCAGTTGGTAAAGAATCCTCCTGCAATGCCTTAGACCTGGGTTCGATCCCTGGGTTGGGATGATCCCCTGGAGAAGGGAAAGGGGACCGAGCACTCCAGTATTCTGGCCTGGAGAATTCCACGGACTGTACAGTCTATGGGGGCGCAAAGAGTTGGACACCACTGAACGACTTTCACTTTCAAAAATACAAACAGAGTAGCTGGCACTTAGTAAATACAAAGTTTTTTTTTATTTATTAAAAAAAAAATCAGTGACATTAAGAAAGTATTTAAAGCCAGGCCAAGTAAGAACCTTCCAGCCAGAGCTGACAAGCCAATGTACTGTTTTGCTGCCCTGACTCCTGAAGCAATGTGGGGTGGTAAAAAGGCCTCAATTTGGATCCTCTAGCTTGAGAACCTATGAACTTATCCCATAAATTTCAGCTTCTTCATCTCTAAAATAAGAATAATAATGCCTACCTAACTCTATGATCATTAAATCAGTTTATGTAAAATCCAATGTTGAGTATTACTGCTGATATGCCTTATTTTAAAGATTCTTAGATTTTTTTCAGGTATAGTTTTTCTTAGGTAGATTTTCTTAGATTTTCTCAGGTAGATTTTCTTAGATTTTTTCAGGTATAGTTGATTTACAATAGAAATTCTTAAGAATTTTTTTTCCTGTTTTTATTCCTTTGAAATCAGAATGTGCTATTGACCACATTCCACAGTTGGCAGTTTTACCTTTTCTTATGTGCTGGTAGATAAAATAATGCATTGTATATCGTGGCATCTTAAACTTGATTAAATCTGGTAACAACTGGCATCTGTCTTTCCTCCATCATACTCACTCAAACACCAACATGTGGATCGGAAACTCATTTGTAGTAAGATGTACATGCCCCCTAATCCATTCAAAGGACCTAGCACTTTGGCATATAGTATATGCTCAATAAATAGGAACTGTTGTTACTGCTACTCTGAATTCATTCAATATCTGCATACCAACTATGTGCCTGCCACCATTCTCAGCACTAACGATCTAGCAGTGAACAAAATAACTACCAGCCCTCAGAGAGTTCATATTCTATTTTTCGTGACACAAGAAGGAAAAGCCAAAAGCACAAATGAGTTAACAGATTGTTTACAAAATTGAAAAAGCTAAGCAAACCAAGACAGACACTAAAACACAATAATTCCTAGGCAACTCTACACCGCTTGCATTTTCTTTAGAGAAAAATCTTAGCAGAAACACAAAATGAAGTCCTGGAAACAAAGCAGGGCATCCAAACTTTTTTCCCCTTATTTAAGTAAGAGCTTCCCTGGTGGCTCAGCTGGTAAAGAACCCACCTGCAATGTGGAGACCTGGGTTCAAGTCCTGGGTTGGGAAGATCCCCTGGAGAAAGGAATGGCTACCCACTCCAGTATTCTGGCCTGGAGAATTCCATGGACTGTGTAGTCCATAGGGTTGCAAAGAGTTAGACACAACTGAGGGACTTTCACACACATTATTTAAGTAAAGGTTTGGGGAAAAGGAGAAAAGTCAGAACAGATGTTAGAAGTAAAAAGGAAAATAAAAAGGGGAAGGGCGGTTTGGGGGTGGGGGGGGGAGGAGATGCCAGTATGCCAAAGTACAGCTAAAGCAGGCATTTACTTTAAGGTTTTCCTCATATCCTGCTCTCAAGCTTGAGGAGTATACAATTAAACAATATTTACTGAATGCCCACGAAGTACTCAGAAAGTTATTAGTCTCAGAGCACATTTCATAAATTCAGCACAATCCAGTAAAAAGATGCTCACTACCTAGTTAGGAAGACTAATTCTAATTCTAATGAAACAATTTGTTATATATAGCATCCTGTGGTGTATTCCAAGCGCCAAGCTGGGCAGAGCAGACTAGAGGCTTGGTGAAAGAAGTAATCACGAGTTCAAATGAACAAGAAAAACACATAATAAAGAAGCCACAACTGAACCTTGGATGGGCAGTTTGACAAGAAAGAAAAATGAAACCAAAGGTCTCTAGTAGCTTAAGCCAAAAACTTCTGAGTCACCCTTGATTGTTCCCCTCCTTCTCTCTCACCAGGCCCCACCCCACACTGCCATGACCCCACCCTGAATCCATTGCAAAATTCTGTTGGCTTTCTCTTTGAATATATGCAGAATTTGATCACTTCTTATCACCTCCTCTGCCACCACCCAAGTCCAAGCCACTTTTCCTGGGACCTGAACTACTGGAACACCCCTTAAGAGGTCTCCCTACCTCGTGCTCTCTCATAGGCTACTTTTCACAAAGCAGCTGGAAGGATCTCTGTAAAGCCTGACTCAGTTTATCTGTTCTCCACTAAAACCGCACAGTGCAGGAGGCGTGCGTGCGTGCGTGCATGCGTGGGGCGGGGGGGGGGGGGGCGGGGGGGGGGGGGGCGCACGAGTGGGAAGATACAAAACCTTCATTAATGGATGATGAGGTATACTGGTAATCTATATTTGTTCTTTGATAAAGTAACGCTTTCTCCTTTGTATTTTTCTGTATTTTCTACATAAGTATAAAATTACTTTTATAATTTAAAAGATGAAATGCTTTTAAAAAAAAAAAAAAAAAAGGCGGGGGAAGGGGGTGGAGAACAATGCTCACAAGATCTTTTTGGAATACCAAAAAATAGAAAACCTGCAGCGATTTCCCATTTGCTCAAAGCAAAACCTGAACACGTTACAACTGCCTACACGGTCCCACCATTACCTCTGCGATTTTCTCTGACGAGTACTCCTCTGCTCACTGTGCTCTGGCACACGGACCAACGCACTTTCCTCAAGTACACTAAGAATGCTCTCCCACCAAGGGCCTCCCCACACCCATGCTCCCCACTCTACCAATACTCACAAGGCTTACCTCCTGGACTCTGCTCAAATGTTACTTTCTCAGAGAAGGTTACCATGACTATCCATCTAAAATGCAAACCCCACAACACACATACACACCAGCTCCCAGTCCCCTTATGCAGCCTTTTTCCCCCATAGCAATTCTGGTCACTAGTATATCCCTAATATCTAGGGAAAAGCCCAACACGTGGCTAGTACTCAATAAATCTCTGTAAAATAAATTGAAACATGAAGGCAGAAATAAAAGTTCAAGGATTTGGGAAAGTGTGAGGATGTGTGTGTTTGATGGTTCAAAAACTAAAAGAAAATCAATCTGACAGAAGCAGAGAAGCTTGGAGCAAAGAAGCCTTCCAAAGACAAAGAAAAGACTTGGTTAACAGTGAGCAATTAGAAAAAGTGACGGACCTGAAGGGTGGCAAGTTGACAAAGGAAAAAAGGGTATGGGCCAGAAGAAAATTTAGGCTGAGAGGAAAGGGATAAAATAGTCAGAGACAGAATGAGGGCTGAGATGAGGAAGTGCATGAAGAGGACAGGAGGAGGGTCAGAGATACAGGAGAGGTCAGGAGGAAGGGAGAGACAGCACAAGGGAAAAGCAGCAGGTCACAGGTCAGGGGTGGAGGCCACTGTTGTGTCACAAAGCTGTTCCTGTTCAATCCTAAGAGCCAACAGTTCTGAGATACATGTCATATATGTTTATTTCCAAAATGTGACTTACAAGTCTTAAAACATACAAAGATATGTATGTACATCTGTTGTATCACTTTGAATGCTCAAATTCCCCACTGGAGAAGTGAGTTTAAATTCACAAAACCTGAATCTTTCAATTTCATTCCTTAATACCACCATTAGGCATTTGCCATGAAAGGTGAAACAAGGTGGAAGCAGGCAATTACAGGGCATGTGTAATTTCCTCTTCATCATACAGCTTCTCCAGTTTACAGAACTGGGCAACCTGGACTTCCTTCATGAGGAAAAGAGTACAATACAACTGTTAGCCTTTAAATTTGAAACAGCAAAATAAAAGCACAATTACTAGTTTTAATGTAAGGCCTCCTTGCTTCTTTGAAAGATTAGTAGGAACCTGAAATAGAAACTAAAATGTTTTGAATCACACCAAATATTGAGCTTGAGGAAATTTTTTAAACTTTGTTTTAATTTTCAGAGCATTCTTTAACAGAGTACAGTGATAGTGAAGTCGCTCAGTCGTGTCCGACTCTTTGCGACCCTCTGGACTGTAACCCACCAGGCTCCACCGTCCATGGGATTCTCCAGGCAAGAATACTGGAGTGGGTTGCCACTTCCTTCTCCAGGGGATCTTCCAGACCCCGGGATCGAACCCAGGTCTCCCGCATTGCAGGCCTTAACCTCTGAGCCACCAGGGAAGCCCCTTTAACAGAGTATAAGATCCTCTAAAATAAAATTTTACAAGTATTGTGACTAAAAGAATTTTATAAATCTATATTCTCAGAAGTGTAATATACCTACTGAACATTTAAAAATCAAAATTCACTGATAACAGAAATTTTGGAATCAAGATTTTTAAATAACTTTGCAAGTTCAGTGTTATAGTCACACTATTCAGGAAGAGATGAAACAAACATACAATATAGTGCATGAATTTATGCACTGCTCTCTGAAAGCTGGCTGGGTGCCATTTTATCACTGACAGAGCAGCTTCCAATCCCACTCAGAGTCCGACTGCAGTGGCCCTGAATCCAGCAGTGTAAGACGCCTGCATGTCGTTATGGGAAATCGTGGAAAATTTCACAGGCTGACATCCAGAACGTCTGCGGTTCTTTTTCATATTTCTTTCTTCCTGCAAAGCAGTTATTAGACTAGTAGTTGGATCTTTTTTTTAAAGCTGGAAATTTCCACTGGTTTTTTAAAATAAGTCTTCTTAAATGTAAACTGCAAAACATTCCAACGTTACAGCATGACAGAAAGAATAAATCAAAATCAGAAAAGAATTTAAATACTTATCTTCAAATCAGGGTAAGGGAACTGGTAAGTAAATTAAGGTGTCACTCTATCCTGGTAAGAAAAAAAAGTGTCCAGGAAGATACTGAGGTGATTTAAGGTTACAATAATTTAATATAAATACTAAATGTGAAAAATTGCACATTGTGAAGCTGCTGATATTTGATCATAAGCTGAGAGAGCAGGCATTCAAAAGCTAACACAACCAGTAGAACAGTTACACACAGAAACCTTGAACAGACAGACAGTACAGGTTGGTGAGAGAGGAATACATTCCAGACTAAAGCAAGCCATGAAGACTGGGGTTTTCAGCAAGGGTTAAAGACAGAACAATGACAAGCCTCACAGGTAAGATTCAGAGTTTTAGGCACCTTCTCATTAAGATTATCCCAGACCAGAATATTTGATGCTTTCATCTTAATTTGTAAAAATAAATGAGAATATAAACAAGGACTTATTGTTTCATTTTTATTAAAGAGGTAAAAAGATCTAGTTCCAAACTACCTAAAAATGAAAAATGACTTTTAATAGTTAAATACAGTGGCAAATAATTTTCTATGTTTAAGAACTGATATGGCCCGGGTTAACAATTTGTTTCTTTGCATTTATATGAACTAAGAAATGGGATCTATAATACATGGCTGTGTAACTGTTACTCAAGCTTTGAAATTCTTGCTATCCCCCAAAACATACATATGACCAAAAACTTGAGCATTAATACAAAAACATCGCTAATAACTAATAAAGATCTGTACCACCAAAGACTGGAAGACTGGGAGAAAGTATTAGGAAAAATCTCATAAAAAGATGTATATCCAGAATATATAGCAAAAACATCAAAAAACAAACCTCTTAATACGCAACACAAGAATGGGGGAGGGGAGGGGAAGCCATATTGATATAAAACAGATCAGCACAAATAACATCTCTACTCCTGGACATTCATCTGGAGAAAACCATAATTCAGAAAGATACATGCACCCCGATGTTTACTGCAGCACTATTTACAATAGCCAGGATATGGAAGCAACATAAATATTCATTATTGGATGAATGGATAAAGATATGGCACATATATTCCATGGAATATTTGTTGCCGGTTCAGTCACTAAATCGTGTCCAACGTTTTCCGACCCCATGGACTGCAGCACACCAGGCTCCACTGTCTTCCACTATCTCTCAGAGTTTGCTCCAAGTCACATCCATTGACTCAGTGATGTTATCTAACCATTTCATCCTGTGCTGCCCCCCCATCTCCTTTTGCCTTAAATATTTCCCAGTAGCTCTTCATATCCTAAATGGAATATTTCTCAGCCATGAAGAAAAAAAAAAAAAAGAATCCCATTTGCAGCAACATAGATGGACCTAGAGATTGTCATACTTTGTGAAGTAAGTCAAAGACAAACACTGTATGCTATCACACGTGGAATCTAAAAAAAAATGGTATAAGTAAACTTATTTCATCACAGAGTCAAAGATGCAGAAAACAAACTTGTGGTTACCAAGGGGAAAGAAGAGGAGAGGGATAAATCAGGAGACCGGGACTGAGACACACACTCTGTCTGTCAAACAGAAAACCAGCGAGAACCTCCTGTAGACCACAGGGAACTCTGCTCTCCTCAGTACTCTGTAATGGCCCATGTAGGAAAGGAATCTAAGAACGAGTGGATAAAAAAGTGTGAAACTGACTCACTGTGCTGCACCGCAGAAACTAACACAACACTGTACATCAACAATGCTCCAATAAAAACTTCAAAAATCTAACATCTTACTTAATGGTGAAAGACTGAACACTTACCCACTAAGGCTGAGAACAAGACAAAGTTATCTCCCCAAATTAATCAAATTGATCAAATGATTCAATGCAATCAAAATCAAAATCGCTACATTCTACTGGAAGCACTAGCCATTACAGTAAAGCCAAAAGAAAAAGAAGATGACACATACTGCTTGGAAAAGAAGAAACAAAACTTATCTTTACTCAGAAACAACATGATCACTGATGTACACAATCTTCCTAATCAAACTACATAAAAGCTACTAAAACAAGTGAGTTTGGCAAGATACTAGGTGAATATACAAAACTCAATGAAAAAAAAAAAACTCAATGATACTTATATACACCAATTATTGAAAGTTGAAATTTTAAAAATACTATTTACAATCACATTTTAAAAATATAAAATTTAGGGACCTCCCTTGAAGTCCAGTGTGAAGGCTCCATGCTTCCACTGCAGGGGGCACGGATTCAATCTCTGGCCGCAGAACTAGGATCCCACATGCCGTGAGGTGTGGCAAAAACAAAAAAAACTTATGCACATATATATGTTTCAGTGATAAAAGCTCTTACAAGAGTGTACACTGATAGCTACAAAACACTGTTAAAAAGAAATTAAAGAAGACCTAAATAAGTGGAGAGAGATATAGCATGTTCAAGGAACAGAAGACAGTATTTTAAGAAACCAATTCCTCCCAATTGATCAACTGACTCAATGCAATCACAATAAAAATCACAACAAACATTTTGCAGAAATCAACAAGATTTTAACAATATATAGAAATGCAAAGCACCTAGAATAGCCAAAATAATTTGAGGGGAGAAAAAAAAGCTGGAGGACTTCCCCTATGTGATTCCAAAGCTTGAGTAGAGACAGACTGGAATATGCATCAATGGAACAGAAGAGATCCCAAAAATTGACCTACACATATTTATTTGACTATCTGAATTTCAACAAAGGTGCCAAGTCAATTCAATGGGGAATGTAAAATCTTTTCAACAAATGGTGCTGGAAAATTCAATACAATATACCAAAATATGAACCTCATCCCTATCTCATACCATACTCAAATAGGTTACAGACCTAAATTTAAGAGCTAAAGTTATAAAATTTCTAGGGGGGAAAATGAGAAAAATCTTTGGCAAATATTTTTCAAATACAACACAAAAATCAATACACTGAATGCCAGTAACAATAAAAACTTCTGCTCTTCCAAAGCAGACCACAGACTAAAAGTAAATATTTCTAAAATATATACCTAAAAAAGGTTTGGGGTCTAGAATAAAAGTAGTCTTGTATCTCAGTAAGATAAACCCAACTTAAAAATGGGCAAAAGATATGAACAGACACTTCACCAAAACAGACACACCAATGACAAGTATGCACATGAAAATATTTTCAACATCACCAATCATTAAAAAAACTCAAAGCCACAAATGAGCTACCACTATATACCCACTAGGAGAGCTAACATTAAAAAGACTGGCCATACCAAGTGCTGGTGGGAATGTGAAACAACCTGAATTATCACAAACTGCTGGGAGAAATATATAATGATACAATCATGCTGAGAGACAGCTGGCAGTTTCTTAAAATTTTTAAATGTTACACACTCCTAGGCTTGGCATCCCAGACTTTCACATACCTTCTCCTCGTCCCCAGGTTCAGTGAAATAAACAGTATTTGGAAAATTGGGGGGGGGGGGGGGGCGGCGGGGGCACACACACTTAGGGAATAACCCAGCCATTCCATTCCTGGACATTTACTCAAAAGAAATAAAAGCATTTGTACACACAAGGCCTTGTAACACAAATGTCATAAAAGCTTTATATTTGATAACCAAAAACTGGACACAACCCAAATGTTCAT
Source organism: Cervus elaphus (assembly GCF_910594005.1). Taxonomy (NCBI): domain Eukaryota; kingdom Metazoa; phylum Chordata; class Mammalia; order Artiodactyla; family Cervidae; genus Cervus; species Cervus elaphus. Next base: position 75,332,020 of record NC_057837.1, on the reverse strand, counting down.
CAATAGTTGAATGGATAAATAGTGATATACCTATACAACACAATAGTACTAGACAATAAAAAGAAATGAAACTATTAATATATGCCACGTGAATAAATCTCAAAATCACTATAAGTGAAAGAAGCCAGCCCGAAAGAAAAAGTACATACTGTATGTATAACTCATTTATAAAAAGCTCTTAAAAATAAAGCTAATCTTCAGTAACACAAGACAGATGAGTGATTGCCTGAAGATGAGGGCGGGAGGGATTACAAAGGAATACAGGAAGGATCTGAGTTTGGACTTCAGAGGTAACAGATACTTCCACTAAATGTAATCATAACGGGTTCATGGGTAGACACATTTATTAATACATCAAGACCCAAACGGCACAGTTTAAATATATGCAATTAACTGTCAATTACACCTCAAAGTTGGAAGAAAAATGCAAGAAAAAAGGAAAATTATGGCAAACTATAGTGATAGAAAGCAGAACAGTGGATGACTGAACACAAAACCCTGAAGAGGCCTGAATGCAAATGAGCAAGAACTTTCTGGGGTGATGGAAATCTTCTGTATTCTGATTGTAGTGACAGTAAAACTGTTCACACTCATCAAAACTCAAACTGCACACTTAAAATGATTGAATTTTATTATGAGAAAATTACACCTCAATAAAATGTCTAGTCAAGGCTATGGTTTTTCCAGTACTCGTGAATGGATGGGAGAGTTGGACTATAAAGAAAGTTGAGCGCTGAAGAATTGATGCTTTTGAACTGTGGTGCTGGAGAAGACTCTTGAGGGTCCCCTGGACTGCAAGGAGATCCAAGCAGTCCATCCTAAAAATGAGTCCTGGGTGTTCATTGGAAAGACTGATGTTGAAGCTGAAACTCCCAATACTTTGGCCACCTGATGCGAAGAGCTGACTCATCTGAAAAGATCCTGATGCTGGGAAAGATTGAGGGCAGGAGGAGAAGGGGACGACAGAAGATGAGATGGCTGGATGGCATCACCGACTTGATGGACATGGGTTTGGGTAAACTCTGGGAGTTGGTGATGGACCGGGAGGCCTGGCATGCTGCAGTTCATGGGGTCGCAAAGAGTTGGACTGAGAGACTGAACTGAACTGAAAGGGAGTAAGTTGTAGTATCTATAAAAAGTTAAATTCATCATCTTTAAAGTAGCATTCTCCAACCACAAATTTTTATATACTTTATAACAAAACATGGGAACAAAGAAATATGTACGAATACACTTACAGTTGGAAGTTGGATAAATTATTATACATATCCATACAGCAGAATACTGTGTAACCATTAGAAAGAAATCAGTAGCTATAAAAACAGATATGAAACCTCTTCAGGATCATTTAAAAAGTATATACAGTCCAGAATAGGGCTTAAGTGCCAGTTACATAGGTGTGTTCATTTTATGAAAATTTATCAGACTGTACTGTGCATTTTCTGAGTGATGTTACACTTCAATATAAAGTTTACCCCCAAATGTGGGAGAAATTCATTAAGCTCAAACCTTTTTAAGTACATGCATTTATATGCCTAGAGTAACAATAGCCACCTTTGGGCAGGGGACAGAGAAATGGCTGGCAGACGGCTGAGGAAGGTGCCTCACTTTCCACTGTATACCCTTTGGGTACCTTATGAATCTGCCCCATGTGTACCTGTTACATATTTTTAAAAATATTTCTGAACTGAGAACATCAGCAACTATATCCATGCATGAGTTGGAATTTTTTTAACACAGAAATGAACTAGAGACAGAGATAAGATTTAGGTCCATAATAGTCCTTCATAAGCCAATTTCAAATTTTATACCCATCACAAGTTTCATTTTCACTGCCTTTATAACTAGTAAACAGTTTAAATTTGAACCTAGAAAATAAATTTTAAAAGACTCACCTTTTCTATTTTGAATAGGGCTTTGTGTAAGACTTCATTTGAAGAAGGAAAAAGGGCTCTGCATGGAAAAAACCCGAACTATTAAATGAGATCATGTACATTAAGCACACAGCAATGTGCAGGCACACAGCTTCCTGATAAATGATAGTTTTCATCCTTTATATCTAATATGTATCAGAACACAGGGAACAGAATTCTACAGGGGTAAAAGGCGGAAGGGAGAGCAAAAAAGGCACCCTACTCCAGTATTCTTGCCTGGAGAATCCCATGGACAGAAGAGCCTGACAGTCACCAGTCCATGGGGTCGCAAGAGTCAGACACAACTTAGCAACGAAAGAGAGAGAGCAAAAAAAAGACAACAGCAACTAAAGTGTAAGTATACAGACAGGGAATTCCCTGGTGGTGAGGACTCCATCCTCTCACTGCCGGGGCCTGGGTTCAATCCCTGGGGCAGGGATGGTATAGAAAAATAGAAACTAAAGAGACAGCTGTAAGCAAAAGTATAGAAAATCCTCTAACAGTAGTAGCTTAGGGGAGATAGGGAGTAGCTCTAATGACCAAAGACCTAGGGTACCAAGAGCCTTACTTTTACTTTTTCACATACACTTTTTTAAATGAATTTTTTAAACATTATAATTTTATGTTAAGTAAGCACCACAGAATAAAAGAGGTAGGCAAGGGAGATTACAAGCAGTAATGAGTTCCCTTCAGATCTACTCCATCTCCTCCATGAAGTTTCCCTACCAATTTCAGCTGAAAATGGCCTTTTCTTCTTCTGAACTTCTGAACCACTTATTTATGTTGCTGCAGCTATGCTTTTTCAATTACACTCACTTCTCATCTAGATTATAAACTCGTAGATCACAAAGGGATATTAAAGCCCACAACATTTAGCACAATTCTTTGAAGAACAGTGGTACTGGAGAAAAACATCTAAACAACTTACAGGACCGTCCACCCAGTCCAAGGCCAAGTGGCAAACAAGAATGTGGTATTTTAAAGCCCAGACAAGATTCATCTGGGCCAACTCTACGAGGGAGACCTAAGCCCTAAGCAAATCCCAAGGACTCTAATTTTACCTCAATGTCCAGGTAGAAAATCAGATTTAGAGTTGAACTCTGGAAACTTCCACATTCAAACACCAAATATTTGGGGGGACTTAGAGTGAATATAATTGAAAAGAGGATTTTAAAAGCTTACAAAAAGGTACAGTCCCTATCTCAAAGCATAGACAATCTGACTGAATTTGTCCTCTCAATCAATGAATATGGATTCCTATACATGAAAGGAGATAATTAAGATTCATATCACGAACGAACAATCATATTTTCAGTTGTGGTAGCCTGGGAAATTTACTAAAATGAGACGGGCTCTAGGCTGGGCCTTATGACCAGACTAGACAGCATGGGAGAAAGACAGGAAAAAAAAAAAACAGCATGACTAAAACAAGCATCAACAAAAGTGGAAAAGACAGCTTTTTTAAAAAAGGCTATGATAAGAACTGAGCGTTAGGTTATGGAATTTGGGTTGTACTCTGCAGATATTTTAGCAAAAAATGTGTTCAAAGTGTTTAAAAAGTGTAAAATGGCAGAAAAATAGAGAGGATTAGGGAAAGGGTAGAGACTAATTGAAAAGTTATTATAGTAACCTAGGGCCTGGACTAGTTTTAGAAATTGGAATGAAAATATATTTAAGAATAATACATCAAGAGGATTCTGCAAAACCAAAAGCATTTATTCAACACCATAACTGAATTTTTAAATAATCAACTTTCCTGGCAGTCTGGTGGTTAAAACTCTAAGGGGGCAATGCAGAGGGCCAGGGTTGGTCAGGGAACTAAGATTTCGCATGCCACGGGACATGGCCAAATAAATAAATAATCAAGTCTTGAAATGTTTTACCTCTTCACGCTTGCTAACGATTTCCCACCAACAGAAACTGTGCTCTCTCCATAATACAAGTCATAGTCATTCTTCAAAGCCCTGCCTCCTGATCACCTGGTCAGAGGTAGCCCCTTTCCTCCTCTGAACTTCTCCAAGATCTTTACAGGCAAAACAGATTACCTTGTTGTGAAGTGATGTGAATACCTGATTGATTGTGTGCACTTGGAGGTCAAAACCTTTTTAACTCTCAGGGTGCCTTAAATAGTACAAGCTTAATAAACAGTGTTTAAGTATGTGTGTTTATGGCGGAGTGGGCAGCAGCCAAGCAGTGGCCAATTAAAGATGATTGAAGCTTAAGGCCTCACAGCTAAGAAAATGGTGCTATGAAAGTCAGTTTTAAAAGTCACATGTGGGAGCCATTTTGTATATGGTTTAAAAAGGGAGACGGAAGGTTACTGGGCAAGTTCATGATTTTAGGTTCGCCTAATTTGGGGCTCATACACCTAAGGCTTCCACCATTCTAGATGTGGTTATGCACTCTGAAAGCAGCCTCCTGAATTAATGTTACTGATTCCCAATGAAATTATTTTTAAAACTTAATATAGTAACAGTCCTGTCTCTTACGAAAAGATACCACTGACCCTCCCAAGATATGCACCATGTGTGTGGAGTTATTTTGCTCACTGGTGAAGTTAAGATTTTCCTAGATGTGGCCATGTACTTGCTCTGAGAGCAAAGGAACCAACTCTCTTGGATAAAAGTATTGTCATAAAACCACCACCACCAGGCAGGTTAAAAAAAAAAAAAGAGAGATGAGTCTGGATGGAGCAAAGAGTGTGTAGACTAAATTTAGATACAATCTGCTTCAGAGAAAACTGGGCGATCCTTAAAACAGTTTTGAATACAGTTGCCAAATTTCAATCTAGAAACAAAACCAAGCTGATGTAGCTACGCTACAGACTGACTTAAATTCAATAATCCATTTCACTGATGACAGCTTTACTGGGAGTAAAGAAAATATGACTTCATTTTCTTACCCCATCAGGAAGAGGCTAAAGACCCTCTCCCTCCCTGCCCCTACACACACACACACACACACACACACAAATTTTGCCCTTGTGGCATATATCACTATGGTGAAGTCAAGATCTCAAAGTCTTCCTGTTCCCAAACTCATGAGTCAGCAAAGAAACATGTATCTGCACATTATCTGGCACAAAGTGCTCGATCCATTTAATATTTGACCCAAAAAAAAAAAAAATTAAGGCCATTCTCCATATTTATATGATGTATTAAGTTTATAAGATTTTCTAATACAAGGAACCCTGGAAGATCATAGACTCCATCTCTTTGCACCTGGAGAGGGCGATTTGCTCTCTCAGACTACAAACTTACAAATTATTCTCAAATTCTTTACTGGTACTATTCTTTTCAAAGTAACAAGCTAACAGATGGCACTGCTCAGGTAACAAAGTGGGAAATTTTTAAAGGTTTTCTTTCACCTGTAGGGTTTTTCCCCTAGTTAAAATTGTTTTAAACCTGAGCATGTGATCGCACAGCTCTTTCCACCAATATAAACTATCATTTATAAAAATATCAGTTTTAGACCTTCAGATTTTGATAAATATTTTCCCTCAAAGTAAAATTTGGTTTTAGATTTCACTTAAACAGAAGAGCAAAGAGTATTTACACTAATAGTCTCCCCCCTCCCCTTTTCTTGCATGTTAAAACCCTTTCTTCCCCTTCCCCAAGCTTTCTCCTCTTTTGTACTCAAGTTCTCAAATGCACAAGATGGAGGAACAATACCACAATACAACTGCAGGCTTCCTGCCTACTAGTCAGTCATTATTCTTAAGACTTGAGAACTTTGAAAACACTGCTTGGGTTGCTTTGAAATTCCCTCTTTCAGATTTTTTCCCCTCCTTCATGGGACATCTATTTAAAAGAATGACTTCAAAAATGTCTTGCTGCACCCAATCAAAAAGCTCTCAGCAAACTAAAAATGCTAGCTTTAGATATGAAAGGAGGATGTAAATGCCTAGAGTTTGACAAATACCAATTCAAAGAAAAAAAAGTGTATTTCTGGCAAAGATTTAAGAATAGTATTTTTCTCATATGTGTATTAATCCTATTTCTGAAAGATTCCATATTTATATGGAAGCATCTTAAAGATTAGATTACCAATGTGTTCTTTCTAACAATACCATAGAGAGATCTAAAGATCTCAAACTACACTGGGCTGAACAGAAAAGGGTTACCTTAATTATTACTGATAAAGAAAAGGTCACACTAAAATGAAGTAATTTTATTTTTTTAAGTTTTCAGAGGCAGAAAAAAATTACCAGCAGCAGTCACCTGGAAACCCGGGGGATTTCCCATTTCCTCCCACCACACTTTGATCACGGCAGTAGTACTCACTAATAAACTTTTCTGGTTGTTGAGATAAACTAATGGGAGTTACTCTAGACAGAGACATGGGGGGAGTATGGGGGACAAATTATCTGCTCAGCTCACCAAGGATTCCTTCCTTTTTAAAGGCAAAAGCATTAAAAATGAAGTTGAAACACAAACACACACTGGCTCATGAGTAACAGCTTTCTAACTGTTACAATTAACAGTGTGCCATAAACAACAAACAAAAATTATTCCAGCATCTCTAACAAAAACATAAAGGCCAATTTATTTCAAATTATTTATTTCAATTTATTTAGTCAATAAAGCGAATCCCAGTACAACAAAATAATTTAGCCAGTCCCCTGGAGTTTGTTATAATGGGATTTAACCTGTACATTCAACATTCAATTAACCATGAGGCTTATCCTAATTGAGGATTATGCTGACTTCTGCAGTCCTTCCCCCATCTATCCATCTACCACTCCTACTCAGCTGCCATAGCCACCAAAAGCAAAGCCCCAGGGAGCACAAGATTACCTATTACTATGTGATACCCGGGCCAAAATTCTCTCTTCATCCTGTGCATGATGAAGAGGTTAAATTTAGCAATCTAGTCAGCCTACTTTCCAAAAAGTGAAGTTTCAGAACCCTCACCTGTAGCTCTAACTAAATAAATTAAAAATTTCAAGAATTCCTTCATAGGTGAACACGAAGTCACACTCTTTGGTAGAACACATCAATTAAAAATATTAACAGGAAAGAAAAAATAGGACATAGACATTCCTAATGAAAAATAGGAAAAGGAGAAACACGGAAACACTAGCTCACTATTCTTCGAAATAGGTAAAGCCTCTCTGCCAGTCAGGTCAGACTTCTTTCCTTTGCCTCCAAGCCACAACATTTACTACACAGGTAGTTTATTACTGCCCCCCTGTCACCTGACCTAGGCCAAAGAAATTACCAAACTGAGTTTAATCCTGACAGAGTTGGGAACTGGCAGTATGTGGTCTAAGAAGATTATCCAGTTTGGGGCTAAATCAGCCTTCTAGACACTGCAGGTCTTCCGTTCAACTCCTGCTGTGTATCTTCTGGCCATTTTCCTGTTCATTTAACAACTCTCCACCAGAAGGTAGGAAAGGGAAAGGCGATTAAACTCAAGTCAATTCCATCATTTGTTAGGGAGTTGAAAATAAGGTTAAGCTCTAACTAAACTGCATCTTTAACTCAAAATAATCTTTTCTCAGAAAACCAATGGGCCAAATGAATTTACCTAGCATTAATAAAGTGAAAGACTAAACCTCATTACAACAGAGCCCCTCCTCCACCTTAAGTGAAAAGTTCATCTTGTCATCCCCTCCCCCACCCCAAAAAGCACTCATAAAATGAAAGAAGATGCCCACATTTTACTGCAGCACTCAACCTCAATGCTATGCATGAGAATCTAAAGACAGACCTATCTCTTTAACGTGTTGAACTATGAGGAAAAAGAAAAGTTAACAAACATTTCCAGTACTAATTTCCTGCTCCCAAAGCTTTAACCACACAATAAAGCAAAAAAAGGAATATTCTACACCACAGAGTACAGTGAATTCAAACCCAACTGGGATAGGTACTCCCTGGTTTAACCTTCAAGAAACTGCAGCTCCTCTTCAATCATGATCAGCAACTTTTTTCCAGTCCTGGTAGCATTTAAAGAGTAACAATTGTTCAACTGTGATCACTTGGCTGTGTATCATCACTAGAAGCTATATTCATTCTAAACTTGCAACAAATTAAAAGTTTTCCAAAGTTGCCCACATCCTCTGGCCAAGGCTCAAAATTATATAGTCTAAAAAAAAAAATGCAGAAAGAAAGCCTAAAGCCACTTATTTTAACACCAAAAGGCACAGGACAACAGTAGTTTGTGTTTTTTTATCCTACCCTATTGTCCAAACTAAAATGTTAAGTCATTCTTTTAAGAGACTTCTCAAAAACCTACTAGTCTCCAAATCAAAAGGAACTTTTCTATAATCATACTGCTAATGCTCAAAGGACCAAATTTAAAAGAAAAAATAAACCTTTTTATCTTTAATATGTCCCTGACATACCTGACACAGAAAGTTTATTTCAAATGACCAATCAAGAAGGTACTGGTACATAATCATTTCAAAAATTATTTTTTATTTGCATGTCTCCTAGAAAAAGGATCGAGGGTCCTACAGAACATTCACTCTGTACTGAATGAATTCTAGCTTCTTTGAGGGGTGTGGGCTTCAACGTACAGAAATAATTCCTACATGGTGAAAAAAGCACAGTATATTCACTTTCAAAATGTATATTTAATAGAGTCGTTAATCCCCTAGTCTTTAATATCATTTTTCTAATGAACTGTTAGTGTTGGTAAATTTAAAACCACCATTCTAAAACTTTTTTTTTAATCTTGTTAATTATGCTAGGGTTGTTAGGCATTTTCAACGCTTCTGGAGTCAAAGAATATTTTAAGGTAGACATATTTCCGATAACTGCTCTACAAATAATGCAGCTTCCCACTTGGTCCATAATCCTCATGTCCAAAACATTCTTCTATATACCAGAAGCCGGCATATGCCTTTTTTAAAATGCTAATTGGACAATTAAGTCATTTCTATCGATACATAAGATTCCCCTATAATTTGGGATCGCTGGCAATCTAGATTACTGCTCATTTAAATGCAGAACCTGAAGCAACCTCCAGTGACAGAAGCTAGTGTTCAATATCATTTTACATGTTACAAACGGAGGCTTCATTTTACATACAAACAATGAACCTTGGCAGGGTTCTTCACCCTAAAGCCCCACAGATTGTTATTTCCTTAAGGGTGTTAGTAGATAAGGCAACACTAGCAGTAAGTTTGGAAGAGCTGCTCTAGTCGCCATCAACAATTGTTAAAGATAGTAAAAAGGAAACGGTATTCCCACCCATTTTTCCCTTTCTTTGGTTCATTTTCTTTCCCTGCTTTTGCTATCCAACGGGAGTGTGTTTCAAATGAAAATTCTTAAAATAATTATTCCAAACACCAAGAATACTCCAGAAAGCAGTAAGAGTTGTTGCCTCCTGGAAATGGTAACTGGGGGGGTTAGAATAGGAGAGAGGCTCATTTTCAATGTTTTTGTACCCTTCCAGTAGTCCCTAGACCAGTTATATGGGGCATAACCTATACTAAGCAAACAAGCAACAACTGAATCCGTTTTCAAGAAAGCACATTTCACAAAACTTACAGATTTCCACTTAACATTTTGGTTTATGCGGCAATCACAAGACTTAAGTTTTTTGGTTTTTTCCATCATCCTCTAAACAACCTGCTGCAACAAATACTGAAGCGTTTTCGCAGCCAGGGACCAGTAAGGTGGATCTGAGCCCAGGCGTTTGAACCGAGGAGATGCCGCAATCTCAATACTACTAGCTCTCTCACTCATCTCATTCAACTCCATTTCAGACCACTGCAGCAAGACAGCTGGTACTCGCCTTCCTGTTTCTTTACGGTACAGGCTTAATAACAAAAACAGGTTGGCTTTGAAGCGCTGCTGCTCAAAACTATCAAGAAGGAAGTCTTCACGTTCGGAAGGGGGGAAAAAGTTTCTACTTCCAGAGAATTTCAGACCTTTCCGTCTTTCCATTTGAGAAACCCGAACTCCTCCTGCTTGTGAGATTTCGAGACGATGCTCCCTGCCTCTCACAACTGCTCTTTTGGTGAACTTTTCCACCCAGAGTGCCCTCAAACTGCCTAGGAAGCAACTAAGCCCTCCCAACTACTCGTGGATTGCTTTTCTAAAAGATGTGCAAGACCAACAGTTTCTCTAAACCATCACAAATTGAGTCAATGTACGTAGGAAGACCAGAGATGGAAAAGGGGGGAGGGAGGTGGAGAGTAATGATAAAGACAGCCCAACCCCAAATTTAATTCACTAACTTCCACTTGCCATTTCCCAGCCTTCACACGAGAGGTAGCAAAAATGCCTTTTTACTGAGAAAACTGCTGAGAATCTATCCGTGCCCAAAATGGAAATCCCACAGATAATCTGGGTTAAAAATACTTAAAACGCCCCAAGTGCAGGAAGAAACACGGCAGCAAAATCCCAGCCCTTCTCGGTACCACTCGGAGGCTGGGCTGGGGCTGAGTGGGGGGCAGTGCGGCTTCCCCCCGCCCTCTAGTTCTGAAGAATCGAGAGACGCCGAGGCGGCGAGAGGAGGGGGTCGTGGGGAGCTTTCAGAAGCACCCCGAGGGCTGCAGGAGGGTGAAACTTCAGGGACAGGAGAAAAAAGTGGACCCCCCGCGGTCTCCCCCAAACTCCTCGCAGTAACCCCTCGGTGCGAGGACCCCCCTCGCACCCCCAAGCTAGCTGCCGCCCAGCTTCGACACCCCTCCCGCGGCCGCGGGCCGCCCAGAGGCTGCGGGAGAGCGGCGCGGCCCCGACACCCCGAAAGTGTCCCCGCGCGCCCCCCGCGCGGCGCGCCCCTCAGCGCCTCCGCGGAGCCGGAGCCGCCAGCTCGCCGCAGCCCGGGGGAACTCGCCCTCTCTCCTCAGCCTCCCCCTCCGCCCGCCCGCCGCCGCTGCTCTTCCTTTATCTCCACTCACCGCCCGCCGCCATTTTCCTCGCAGCTCAGGTTTAAATCGGAAACTCGCAGCTCCTCAGCCAGCAGCCACGGCCGCCGCCGCCGCCACCGACTCAACCGCCGCGGCCACCGCCGTCGCTGTGAGGGGGCTGAGGCGGCCGCCGCTGGGAGCCGCGGCGCGGAGGCCGACGGAACATGTAGTCCTGCGGCCACGCCCAGCACTACCGGTCCCAGGGGGCCTTGCGCGGCCCCGGGCGCTGGGTGCCCGCCTGGTCCGGCCTCCGCGGCGCGAGGGCGTGGCCGCGTGGACGTCAGGGCCTCGGTCGCTGACTTACCGCCTGGGAGCTGCGGCGGACCCCGGGGGTACGGAGGGCAACCCTAGCGTGGCCCTTAATTTTTTTCATACTTGCTTTCGTCCAGTAATAAATAACATTTATGGAGCGTTTATTGTATGCCAGGCACTGATCCTCAAAACAAGCATCCCTTAGGGACCACTCTTAGTCTGTGTTCAAAGGAGCAAACAGGCGCAAGGTCGGAAGGCACAGGGCTGTTCATTAGATGCTAAAGTCACTGGATGAAAGGTTATTGGGCAATAGCACATTTACTGTATATTCAGTCCCAAAGTATCACCCCACGTAGTACTCATCAGCTACGAAACGGAAGAGCTTGCTTTGCACTGGGGCCATCTGGCAGACAGCACCTTAACCAAGCTATCAAATCAATCACTATCACTTAGCATCACCAATAATGGACCAAATCGACATATATTTTTTTATATGATGCAATAGGAAAAATATAACGCCCCCTCCGTAGTATTTTTGCCGAAAAATGCTAACCTGAATATAACTAAAAAAAAAAAAACCCACACACACACACAAAACGAGCAAATACAGAATGTTGAGCTTGCTACAAAATACCAAGCCTGTACTCTTAAAAATATCACAGCATGAAAGATAAAAACCGAAGGCAAATGGTGGACCTTGACTGGATCCAAGTTTTGTTTATTGTAAAAAGGACCTTGGAGGAAATTTTAATACAGACTATATACTAGATAATAATACTGAATCAGTATTAAATATCTTGAGGGACTTCCCTGGCAGTCCAGCGGTTAAGACTTTGCCCTCCAGTGCAGGGGGTGCAGGTTCCATCCCTGGTCAGGGAGTTAAGATTCCACATGCCTTGCAGCCAAAAAAAACAAAACATAAACCGTATTGTAACAAATTCAACAAAGACTTTAAAAATGATCCAGGTCAAAAAATAATAATAAAAATAAAACATGTTTTGAGCATGACTAGAATAAGTAACCACTTGCTGGCTCCACCACCACCATTTGCCACCTGGACTATTCCTGGAGCCTTCTCACTCTTCTGCCTGCTTCCACACACCACCGTTTGCCACGTGGTCTATTGCAGGAGCCTTCTCATTGTTCTCCCTGCCTCCATTCCACTCTTTCCCCTGGAGTCTGTTCTCAATACAGCAGCCAGAGGGATCCTGGTAAAAAACTAAGTCACTTCAGGTTTGTCTTCCAAACTCTTTGCAGTTACCTGCAAAGCCCCATACGACCTGACTCTGCCCTCCCCATCCCTTTCTAAGCTCATCACCCCCTTCTCATGCACTCATTACTGTATTTCAGGAATACTGGACTCTTCAGGGTCCCTCCAACATACCTAGCACACTCTGGCCTCAAAGGTCTTGCATTTGCTATCCCTTGGGCTTCTCTGGTCTCAGACAATAAAGAATCCACATGCAATGCAGGATACCTGGATTTGATCCCTGGGTCAGGAAGATCCCCTGAAGAAGGGAAGGTTACCCACTCTAGTATTCTTGCCTGGACAATTTCATGGACAGAGGATCCTGGCAGGCTACAGTCCATGGGGTCACAAAGAGTCGGACGCGACTGAGTAAGTAACACTAACACTGCCTCATTCACTTTTTTCCAGAAAATCCAAATCACTCACTCTCTCAGCTCCCCCACAGTCATTGTTCAAATGTCACTGCTTCAGAGAGGCCTTCCCTGTTTTCTCTATTTTAAGTTCCCACCCACTCCAATCCCAGCTTTCCCTACTCCTCTTCCTTGCTTCATTTCTCTCTGCAACACTCTCTATCATCAGAAACACCATGGAATTTTGTTTGGTTTTAATTACTAATTATCTCTTTTCCTCACTAAACTCCATGAAATTTATGAACTCATGAAAGCTCCATGAAGGTAGAGCTTTTGGGTCTTTTGTTCTCTGACATAGTCTCTTAGCACTCACAACAGAGCTTAGCAATAGTATAGCGTGCTGCAATCCATGGGGTCACAAAGAGTCAGACATGACTGGGCCACTGAACTAAGCTGAACTGAATATTTACTGCATAGATGAATTCAACCCCTCATCAAGCAACAGATACCAAGGACCATGTCACATGTTAAGATTCCAGAGATGAAATAAGACGACCCCGGGTGAACTTTCACCTGCACAACGGCAGCCAGCTGCTTTCCTTGCCTCTGTCATTGGTCATCCTATAAGCCCCTCCTCAGGCTTCCCAGGTGACTCAGCTGTAAAGAATCCACCCCGCCTTACAGGAGACAGGAGATGCTGGGTTGATCCCTGGATCAGGAAGATCCTCTGGAAGGGGAAATGCCAACCCACTTCAGTATTCTTGCCGGGATAATCCCATGGAGAGAGAAGCCTGGTGGGCTACAGCCTATGGGGTTGCAAAGAGTCAGACATGACTGAGCAACTGAACACACACAAGCCATTCCCTACTCAGTCGCTAGAGCGGTCTTTGGAAAAACATATATTAAGTTATGTCACTTCCAGCCTGAACATATTCCAGTGGTGATACTGCCCAACACAGACTGGGACTCGAACCCAGCCTGAACCCACTGTCTTTTCATTGAGATCACACACCTGGGCTCAGGGTTTAACGAAGCATGGGTTGTTTTTTGTTGTCGTTGTCTTTTTTTTCAATTTAATTGGCTGCACTGGATCTTAGTTGTGGCACTTAGTTGTGCCACCTCCATCTTCCCTGATGCATGTGTGATCTAGTTCCCTGACCAGGGTTCAAATTCAGGCCCCTTGCATCAGGAGTGTAGAGTCAGCCACTGGATCACATAGAAGTCCCGAAGCTCCGGTTCTTTATGTCTCGTCACAGAATACAGTGAGAGACAAAGTGATAGATGAGAAGTGGATTTATTTAGAGAAAAATGCACTCCACAGAGTATGGGCCATCTCACAAGATGAGAGACCCTGAAATATGGGATGATTCGTTTTTATGGGCGGGGTAATTTCATAGGCTAATGAGTGGGAGGATTAGTCCAAAGGGGTGGAGTTTTCAAGGAATTGGGCCACTGTCCACTTTTCGGGCCTTTTATGGTTAGCCTCAGAAATATCATGGTGATGGTAGGTGTGTCATTTAGCATGCAAACATATTACAATGAGCATATGATGAGGCTCAGTGTCTGCTGGAAGTCAAATCTTCTGCCATCTTGGATCTAGTTGGTTCTAACCAATTTTTGTCGTGTCCTATGGCTATGTCATTCTTTTGAAGGATATGCCCTGCGCCCTTCCCTCCTGTTTTACTCCCTCTGTCCTGCCCTGCCCTCATACAAGGGAATGAGACCCTCAGCCCCAAGTCAGCAGAGGTAAGTGTGACAGGTGCTACCAGAACATCTGCCTGCCTTAAGAAGATTGGCAACTTCCATTTCCTTCCTCTTGGAACCTAGCTGCCATGCTGTGGGAAGCCAAGCCACATATGGAAGCCATGGGAAAGAAAACTAAAGCACTCCAGTCAACAGCTCCAGCGAAGGACCCAGGCAAAAGCCACATGAGTCAGCCTTCTTGCACATTCCAGTCCCTACAGCCCGCATCAACAAGATCTGGAAAAGAAAAATCACCCACTGAGCCTGATCAACCTTCAATATCATGCTGCTGCTGCTAAGTCGCTTCAGTCATGTCTGACTCTGTGTGACCCCATAAATGGCAGCCCACCAGGCTCCCCCCTCCTCAGGATTCTCCAGGCAAGAACACTGGAGTGGGTTGCCATTTCCTTCTCCAATGCATGAAAGTGAAAAGTGAAAGTGAAGTTGCTCAGTCCTGTCTGACTCTTTAGCGACCCCATGGACTGCAGCCCACCAGGCTCCTCTGTCCATGGGATTTTCCAGGCAAGAGTACTGGAGTGGGGTGCCATTGCCTTCTCTGACAATATCATGAGAGATAATAAAATAGTTGTTCTTTAAGCCACTAAAGTTTCCAGTGGTTTATTATACAACAATGATAACTCAAATAGTCTACATGTGTGGACTTTTGTTGAATCGTGCTTGAGAACTTTCACTAGGCAAGAAGAGTGGTCTTAAATTCTGAAATTACCCCAATAAAATTGGCCTGGCGGACACAGAAACATAAACTCAGTGCAAGTGGGATTAGAATGTCATGTAGCTAAAGACCTCCAAAAATTAAGAGATTCTCCTTATGACATGTCTGATTACACAAAGCCTCTCCTGCCATGTGCCCAGGGTGGGGGCTCACTTCCTCAAGGGCAGCTATGCCAGGGTTCTTGGGTGGCCAGCAACAACAACAGACTCTGAAATGTAGTAAAATGATACACAAGAACTCACAGGATCAAAGTAACAACTGAAACATCAGGCCCAGAAATGTCAAAAACTAGGGGAAACAAAGATCCTGAACATCTTATCTGTGACAAGCAGTGATCTTCTAGAGAAGATAAATCATTTTATCTCATCTTCTTATCACCCTGTCCTGAGATTCAAATTCAAAAAGGAGAAGGTTGGACTTCCCTGGTGGTCCAGTGGTTAAGAATTGACCTGCCAATGCAGGAGACCCAGGTTTGATCCCTGGTGTCATTCCACACGCCCCAGGGTAACTGAGCCCATGTGCCACAGCTGCTGAGATGGCTTGTCACAACTACTGAAGCCTGCATACCCTAGTGCCCACACCATGCCACGAAAGAGGCCACCGCAATGAGAAGCCTGCAAACCACAACCAAGAGTTAGCCCTTGCTCACCACAACCAGAGAAAGTCCTCGAGCAGCAATGAAGACCCAGTGTGGCCAAAAAAATAAATAATTATTTTTTAAAAAAGAGGAATTTGTTCAACTGGTCTACGTTCAATTGGGTCACATGTTGAATATGCAAGTAATACACTACCGGACTGTCTGCTAAGTCACCTCCTACAAGTTATTCTCAAATGGTTCAGGTAAGGGGAAAAACACACACACACACATACACAAATACACACACAGTGCACATAACCAAATGCAACAAAATTTTATCAATTAATAAATCTAGTTTCAGAAGTACATAGGTACTTATTCATTATTCTTGCAAGTTTTCTGTAGACTTGAAATTTTCCAAAATAAAAATAATAAGTCTGAATGTAGGGAGGGGGGGTGAAGGGGAGTGGGTGGAACTTATAGCAGAAAAAAGGGTAGTACTAGCCAGCACTCATAAAAGCCCTACACTTACGAGGCACTATTCAAAGTTCTTTAAATATATTATTTCATTTAACCCTCACAGTAACCCTAAGCAATGGGTCTTTCATCATTTCCATTTTCCAGATGAGTTAAGTTAACGGGGGCCTTGAACAAGGAAGCAATTTGCCCAAGGGTATATCACTCGGTGTGAGTAAGGATATAAATCAGGGCTCATAAGCTCATACCCTTAACTATTATGCTTTACTGCCTCACCAGACATGCAAAAACAATAAAGACATTTAGTTGCCATACAAAACTTGTCTAGAGGTAGACAGTTTCAGAGTGTGTTCATCAAGGACCAAGATCATCACAATTCTTCTGCTCCACCATCTTCAGAGTATTGGCTTTCTGTCGCTAGTTTATAGCCTCACACGTACAAGATGGCTGCCACACCTGATGCATCACATCAGCTCACCATCAAGTCCAAATGCAGGAAGCAGAAGAGTGAATAAACGTCAAGAGAAACATGATATCTTTTTCTCAGATATAAAACTATTTCCCAAAATTACTCCCTTCCCTCCCAGTGCTCCCCACTCCCCAAACAAATGTCTCTTTCCCTCCCATTACAGTGGAGATATGGGTCACAGGGCCACCCTTACTGCAAGGAAAGCTGGAAACCCAAGCATTCACTGCTTCAGTCACAGTGGATGAGGGAATGCTTCTCAGGTGTCTGGTCCAGCCCAGAGGCTCTGCTCCCATCCTTGCCTTTTCTCACAGTCCCTCTATCACTCTGTAACCACACAGCCTGGTGGTTAAGAGTGTGGCCTTTAGTACTCACTGCCTGAACTGCTCAGCTGGTTCTGCCACTTATAAATCTGTATGCTAATGACCGGTTCCTCAGACCGTCTGTGCCTCCACTTCCTAAAATGGAACCACAATGATAATAATAATATCTATTTCACAGGGCTATTATGAGGATTAAATAAAACAATACAGTAAAAGCCCAAAGAACAGTGTCAAACACAGAGCACGCCCTCAATAAACGTTAATAATGATTATGGATGGCAGTTCCAAAGTCGGGGCTTGCAGGGATTAATATCCAAAGGTTAGGAACAATTTCCTCCTTTTCCCCCCATTTTGCCTCATTATAGTTATTACAGTCTGAAATTTCCCTGCAAGTGAAAATAGATTGCTCGGGTGGATACCTAACCCTGTACATGTCTAAAACTCAGTTTCGAAATACTTAATCTGAAAATGAGCTGGCATTGGGCCCAGGCCCATGCCCAGACTGTACTCTGAACCATTCCACTCTCCAGGTAGGACACACAGCTGAAGGGGAGCAGCAGAAAGACAAAAGAGATTTAGAGTCAGTGAATCTTTTGTTTTGCTCAAAGTAGGGGAAACAAGTCTTCAAAGAACCACATTTAAGGCAAATTTCTGGCAGTAAAGAGTTGCCCAAGACTTTCAATCCAGAGGAAACTTATTCATGCCTCTTGCTTTTCACCGAGATCAGAGGTGGCAACCTGTGATATCTATGCCAGAGATGGCACATGAGCCCATTGAAATTGGCCCCGGGGCTGGCTGCAGCAGACTTTCCTTCCCCACAACTTGCTAAAGACTTTCCACAGCTGGAAGAATTTTAAGCCCAGCTCACTTCTGGCTTTTTTCCTTTCTGAGATTTATTTTTCTTTCTTTTTTTTATTTTGTAGTTTTTTTTTTTTTTTTTTTTTAATCTTTTTTGGCATCATGTGGGATCTTGGTTCCCCAACCAGGGATTGAACCCTCACCCCCTGTATTGGAAGTGCAAAGTCTTAACTACCAGACCACCAGGGAAGACCCTGAGATTTATTTCTTAGATGCATTTGCTACCCTATGCTTAAAAAACATGTTTTAAGTGTTGGCAAGGATGAAAGGATAAAGAGAAATTGGAACTTGTATACACTGCTGGTGGGTCTATAAAATGGTGCAGCTATTTTGGAAAACAGTCTGGAGGCTCTTGAAAATGTGAAATGCAGAGTTGCTGCATGACCCAGGAATTCCATTCCTAGGTTTATATCCAAGATTTCAAACATATGTCCACACAAACACTTATACAGAAATCTTCAGAGCAACATTATTCATAACGGCCCAAACTGGAAACAACCCAAGTGACCATCAACTGATGGATGGTTAAGCAAAGAGGTCTATCCACACAGTGGAAGAGTGAAAGTCGCTCAGTTGTGTCTGACTCTTTACAACCCCATGGACTATACAGTCCATGGAATTCTCCAGGCCAGAATACTGGAGTGGGTTGGGTAGCCTTTCCCTCCTCCAGGGGATTTTCCCAACCCAGGGATCGAACCCAGGTCTCCCTCATTGCAGGCAGATTTGTTACCAGCTGAGCCGCCAGGGAAGCACAAGAATAGTGGGTAGCCTATCCCTTCTCCAGGGGATCTTCCCAACATAGAAATTGACCCGGGGTCTCCTGCATTGCAGGCAGATTCTTTACCAACTGAGCTATCAGGGAAGCCCAATAAAAAAGAACAAATTATGATATTAATGGATGTTATAACATGGGTGAACCTCGAAAACATGGTGCTGAGTGAAAGCAGCCAGATGCATGTTATATGAATCTTATTATAGATGAAATGTTCAACCTAGGCAAATCTACAGAACAGAAAGTAGATTAATGGTTGCTAGGGATCAGAGGATGGGGGTGATGGTGGTTGGTTGCTGGGGGTGAGGTACTGGGTTTCTTTCTGGCCTGATGAAAATATTTTGAAATCAAGAAAGTGATGTTGGTTGTGTGACTCTATGGATATGCTAAAAACACTTTATTTTGGGGTGGTTTTATTTGGGGTGAATTCTATCTCAATAAAACTGGTTGTTTTTAAGTACCCATTGTGGTTCTTGCAATTGTGAAAAGTACCTATCTTGCTCATATCTTGTTTCATATCTTGTTCAGGGATATGAAAAAGAAGATATTTTAAATAATGGTAGAAACTCAAAAGATACAAAAAGGTAAACAGTGGAAAGTAAGTCTCTCGCACCCACATTTCAGGGACACCGCTGTTGCCATTTTCTTACTTGTCCTTCTACAGACATTCTTTGCTTACACCACCCTATATGTGTTTGCTGCTTGTACAAGCAAGAGCCTACTGTTCACCATGTTTCAACCTTTGTTGTATCACTTAAAAATGTATCATGGAAATTGCCCCAAAGGACCTCATGATAAGGTTCATAGAGAGCTGTCTAGTTTCTTTTCTTAACAAGTGTTACAAGTAGGTGGCTGTTGCTCATAAACATTCAGGTTGTTTTCTTTCTTTTACCATTACAATGAATTTCCTTGTACCTCTCACTTGACTTTTTTTTTCTATTTTTATTTATTTATTTTTTTAACACCAAAAACATTTTGTATTGGGGTATAGCCAATTAACAATGTGGTGATAGTTTAAGGTGAACAGTGAAGGAACTCAGCCATACATATACATGTATCCATTCTCCCCCAAACTACTCTCCCATCCAGGCTGGCACTTAACATTGAGCAGAGTTCCCTGTGCTATACAAGAGGTCTGTTAGTTACCCATTTTAAATATAGCAGTGTGTTGTATCTCTTACTTTAAAGAAACATTTTAATAGATACGATTAAAGTCATCACAGAATACAAAGAAGGAAGCGGAGATCTCACTAATACACTCTTCCTCCAGGAGTTCAATGATATCAAACAAGATCTTCCCAACACCCGCAGAGGAATGGAATCAGCGCAAGTGGTGGGGAGGAGACGAGGCAGTCCTCCAGCAATGGCAGTGTTTTGGATCAAAGTGGTTCAGTGTCTCGAAATGGAAGAGTCACGAAGGCTGGAGCTTTGGGGCTCAGCTGTGAAAGGACATCCTTGAAGATGCCAAAATCAGTATCTCCAAAAGGCAATACTGGAGTTGACTTCATGAGAATATATCACGTTTTCTAGATGGTGGGTCAAACAAAACCCAGTCTTAGGTTTGGAAACCAACGTCATGGGATTAGTCCACTATTTTTAAAAACTGTCACAGAATTTTACCAAATATCAGAAAGGATTTCACATGGTACGTATTATTTCTTAAAATGTTTGTCTCAAGTATATATAGAAATGTGAATACTGAATCACAATGTGAAATATATTTGTCACTGTGATTCACAGTCGATGTTTAAAGATGCCAAGCAAGGCAGGGTACGTCTTTGACCTCCACATTTTTTTTCATAAGCTCAAACCTTTTTGCCAGGTTTAGTACACAGAATTGAGAATCAAATACCCTCTCCCCCTCAAGTATAAATTCAAGTGAGAGTGGGGCACGCTGCCAGTGGGAAGGCAATTGCTTATGAAATGGCAGCTTTGAGGGACCAGTCTACTCCTCACCCCTTCTCTAGAGAGGGATAAATCTGAGGACCTGTTACTCTTCAGCAAAATCTCTCCACCTTGGCTTAAGGTCTTTTATTACATTTCCCCTCCCTTCCTCCTCTTTTCCTTCTTTCCTTCCTTTTTCCTTTCTTTTTAAATTCTACATAGGGGATGCAAGATCAGTTTATTCAGCCATCCAATTCCTCTCCCAGAGGCAACCACTATTACCAATTTCTTTGATGTTATTAATATTTAAGAGATGCATTTACAAATAAACATGTCTACATATGCACACACACATATACATATATAAGTTTCTGGAACACAAAAAATGGCATACCCCATACTCTGCTTTGCCTTTGACTTTTTTTACTTACTTTACTTGTATCTGGGAGATCTTTCAGACTGCTACATGTTGAACATCTTTATTATGTTTTCTTGGCTGCATGGCGTCCTGTCATATGGAGTCTAGGGCTTTTAAAGGTTGGCTGACCCCAGCCCTGGAATTACAGTTTCTTTTATTTTTATGTAAAGTTGAGTTTTAAAGTGATGACAGAGAGCTCATTTAAAAGGACTAAACCCTCATCTAATTACTTAGTAATTATAGAGTAGGAACATTAGAGAAATGGATGTGTTGGGACATATAAACAATATCTATGCCAGGGGTGGATGGATAAGTCAATTTAAGATTCTAGCATATATATATGTATGTATAAAACCTCTGGATTGCAGAGTCTATTAAAGATAAATGGCTGTGCGTATCGATCAGGATGCCTGCCCCACCCACAGCCGTTCTAAAGGAAGGACAGAAGTCACCATCCTTGGCATCACGTGACTGGCCACTTCCGCTCCTACTACAGCTGATTGGACCATACACGAGCAGCAGCACCAAGGGCAGCCAGTGGATGAGCTGCTGAGTGATTTCTAAGGTAGCTGGGTACAAAAATATTTTACCAAACAGGAAACAGGTTGACTTGTCAGATTTCCATCGAAAGTAACTTTAAACCAGAAACTGTAGAGTGAATCAGCTAGTCAAAAAAAGGCCTCGAAGAAAAGACACTAAAAAAGAAAAGTGAAGGCAGTTCTTTCCCAGCAATATAGCAGATTTAGATAACCTGAAACACCCTACCGCCCATCTACAAAAACATCTGAAAATTCTGGGTAAAAGATAACAAATATTCTTTCAAATGAATAACTGAGTTCACGAGAAAATAAGGGAAATCCCCAGAGTTGAAAAAAAAAGAAAAGAAAAGAAAAAACCCCAAAATAGAACCGAAAACCAAACCTGTGAAGTGCCAACTAATACTATAGCAGCCAGGACAGAGAGGTGTCTCAAAGAGCAAGGGTCTCAGGTTGGAATGCAAATACGAGGACCGGAAATGAGGCACTGGTCTCCTATCCTTCCTAAATTACAACCCACAGAAACAATCCTCAGGATCAGCACACCCATCAAAGGTGGGATTAGACCCCTGGAACTTCAGTAGACAGGAGGCTAGGATCAGAACCATGGAAGAGATAGGACATCCTCATCATCAAGGACACAGAAGAGGGGGGGAGGGAGAAATCGGGGGATTGGGATTGACGTATACACACTACCATATATAAAATCGATAACCAACAAGGACCTACTATGGTTCGGTGGTAAAGAAGCTGCCTGCCAATGCAGGAGACACAGGTTCAATCCCTGGGGCAGGAAGATCCCCCAGAGAAGGGAATGGCATACCTACTCCAGTATGCTTGCCTGGAAAATCCCATGGACAGAGGAGCCTGGCGGACTACCTTCCATGGGGTCGCAAAGAGTCAGACACAACTGAAAGACTGATCACCGTATCAACAGTATAGTACAGAGAACTCGACTCAATACTCTGAAATAGCCTGTGTGGGAAGAGAATCTTAAAAAGGTTCTTTCTAAGATAAGAATCAGTGTATAGCTGATTTACTTTGTTGTAAGTAGAAACCAATGCAACACTGTAAAATCACTGTACTCCAACAAAAATTAATTTAAAATAAAATTAAAAAAAATAAAGACACAGGGAATTCCCTGACAGGTTACTGTCTTAGGAATCCTCTCTTTCACTGTGGGGGGGGGCACAGGTTTGATCTGTCCCTGGCCAGGAAACTAAGTTCCTGCAAGCCATGTGGCACGGTGAGAATTAAATAATACAGACACAGAAGAAGGGGCCAAAATATGTGAAAAGAACTATACTTATAGACTCATATATATATGTGTGTGTGTGTGTGTGTGTGTGTGTGTGTGTGTATAAAGACCAAGGCAGTCTGACCAGGAACCAAGCAGAGTAGAGGGTAAGGGAAGCAGGTAGGAGGCAAGAAGGAAAAGAAGATGACCCTAGACACCCCAAAATAGAGAAAGAAACAGACCCTGGTTAAGGGCAGAGCCCCACCTTTGCTAGTGGTAAGTGGAGTCCTAGGACTGTTGCCCAGGCCAGCAGAGCTCTCTGTTAGGACCTGAGTACCCGTGAGGTCTTCTCCAACCATCCATTTTTTTTGCCAGGTGCTTATTCAATGCTTATTTATTAATGCTTCCTACTGTGGCTCTAACAACTTGCCACAAGTATAGTGACTAAAAATAACACAAGCTGGGACTTCCCTGGTGGTCCAGTGGCTAAGTAAGACTTTACACTTCCAATGCAGGGGGCCCAGATTCGATCCCTGGTCAGGGAACTAGATTCCACATGCCACAATAAAGAACCCCTGTGCCACAACTAAAGATCTCACACACCACAACAAAGACAGGAGATCCTGCGTGCCAGAGCTAAGACCCAGCACAGCCAATAAATAATTTTCTTTTAATAACACATATATTATCTGACAGTTTTGAATGTCATGAGTTTGGAATGGGACTTATGGGGTTAAAATTGAAAAATATCTTCCTTCTGGAGGCTCCAGGGAAGAATCCGTTTCCTTGCCTTTCCAGCTTCCAGAAGCTGCCCACACTCCTTGGCTCGTGGCCTCCTTCTGTCTTCCAAGCCTGCACTCCCATCACTCCCATCTCTGTTTCTGCTATCACATCTCTGATTCCCACTCTCCAGCTTCCCTCTTACAGTGACCCTTGTGGTTACATTCGACCCACTGGGATAACTCCAGATCATCTCTCCATCTCCAAATCCTTGACTTAGTTACATCTGCCAGGTTCCACCTACCATGTAAGGCGCATACTCACAGGCACTTATTATAGGACAGGAGATGGAAGGCTGAACAAGACAGGCCTGTTCCCAGGGAGCTCAGGTTCTGCGGGTGGAGAAACTGGGCAGAGGGATGCATGATCTCGAAGCAAACAAAAATAAAATAAGAAAGTGATTGAGGCCATGAAAGAAATAATACAGGTGACTGAAAGGAGGCTAGAGGCTGGTGAAGCTACTTTAGGAAGTCAGGTCAGACTCCAGAAAGGAGATGACACTTGAGGTGACCCACGAACGAAGACAAGACAGCAGCTCTCAATATATCTGAGGAAAGGGAATGGCTGAGAGAGGGAGCAAAGGCGGGGATTTACTTGGGGGCATCCCAGGAGGAGCAGGAAGGCAGTGTGGCTGAGCAGGATGAGATGAGATGGTCCTGATCCTGTTTCTCCTGTGAGGCCTATTTTCTTGGCTATTGCTGGCTTTCTCTAAGGATGAAGCCACAGGTAAGTTTCCTACAAATATGCTTAGCGTAAACCCACCCTTTCCTAAAGTCCACTGAGTGAGTCTTCATACCTTGCAACCAAAAGCTCCAAAGTAACATAAGACCCAAAATACTATGAGATACCTTTTTTTTTTTAAAAGACTTTTTTTTAAGCAGACCATTTTTTAAAGTCTTTATTGGATTTGTTACAACAGAGCTTCTGTTTTGTGTTGTGTTGTGTTTTGTTTTAGAAGTCGAAGTCTTAACTACTGAATGGCCAGGAAAGCCCCTACAAGGTGCCATTTAAATGGTGCAGCTATTTGGAAAACAATCTAGCTCCTAAAAAGGTTAAGCTTACAGTTACCATGTGACTTGGCAACCCACTTCTAGATATCTACCCAACAGAACTGAAAACACATGTCCACACCAAATCTTATCCATGAATGTTCATAGTAGCATTCTTCGTAGAAGCCCTAAAATGGAAACAACCCAAACATCCATCAACCAACGAACGTATCAGCAGAATGTGGCATATCCATCAGTGAAATAATATCCTGTCATAAAAAGGAATAAAGTACTAATACATGCTACATGACGAACCTTGAAACACTATGCTAACTGAAAGAAGCCAGTCACAAAGGCCATATATTGTAGGATTCCATTTATATGAAACATCCAAATGAGCAAAATCATGGAGACAGAAAGTAGGTTAAGTGGTTAGCACAGCAAGAGGGAGGGAGAGACAGAGAATGACTGTTAGTTGGTACAGGGTTTCTTTAGGGGGCTATGAAATTGTACTAACATTGTAATGATGATTTCACAGCTCTGCAAATACACTACAAACCATTTTAATTTCATAAATATATTTTCTTTATTTGAATTGTACACTTCTGGACTTTCCTGGTGGTCTAGTGGTTAAGAATCCTCTTGCCAATGCAGGGGACACTGGTTCAATCCCTGGTCCAGGATGATCCCACACATGGAGAGATAACAAGCGTGTGGACCACAGCTCCTGAGCCCATGCGTTCCAGAGCCCATTACAACCAAGGACCCCACCAAAATGAGACGCCCAAGCACCGCAACTAGAAGGTAGCCCCTACTCACCTCAACTAGAAAAAGCCTGTGAGCAGCGATGAAGAGCCAGGACAGCCAAAAATCAACAAATGAATGAATGCACTGTTACATTTTCAATGCATTAATTGAATGGTATACGAACTACATTCCAATATACAGTCCCTGCCCTCAAGGAACTGAAAGTTCAGTTAAGGACCAAAAAGATTCAATGTCAACTGCCCTAGAATTTACATAGAGTGGATGATGAACTATACTAGAGAAATGTCAGTAATCAGGGACACATTTCTTGAGTGACAATCTGTGCCAGCCCCTGCCCCAGGCACAAGTGGCTGCCGCCTCTATTAACAAAACTCACAGTCCAAAGCATTTGATAAATTCCCAGTGAGTGTCCTGGAGAAATTCCATTCCCCATTCTGGGCCTTGTTTTCCCCACTTTTGAAATGAGCTGCTTGAATTAGATGTTTCCCTGCAGGCAGGTGAGATGATTCTTGGTAAAATATCCCGATATCACTAAATAGCACTGTGAGAAAATCATCCATGTTTAACATCATCTTCCAATTCTTCCACCTTTAGTAGAAAGTCTCAGTGGAGTGTAATTTCCTTTTTAACAAAGGAAAAACCATCTGAAATTCTAAAGCTTCCAGCAGGCAACAGTAGCTGGCCAAAATGTATTCACATTAGGTTGTTCCATTGTCTCTATTTTTATTCTACTTTCTGTTTATATCAAAGGATGCTTATACACTGATAGAATATTTACTTTTGAAATAAAATGCATATAACCAAAAATAAATGTTGATCTTAAGAAAAATACTAAAAAAAATTATTGGTGGTACAAGTATATGGCAAAAATCATAAAAACATCACAAGAAAGACTGAAAGTGTTAGCTGCTCAGCTGTGTCCGACTCTTTGCAACCGCATGAACTGTAGTCCACCAGGCTCCTCTCTCTATGGACTTCTCCAGGCAAGAATACTGGAGTGGGTTGCCATTCCCTTTTCCAGGGCATCTTCCAGACCCAGGGATCAAACCTGGGTCTCCTGCATTGCAGGCATATTCTTTACTGTCTGAGCCACCAGAAAGACTGAAGCTGACTTTAATTCACTCTGCCCATTTTGCAGGCAGAAAAGCTAAGTCCTAACCCGGCAAAACCAATTCCGGCATTATTTTGCTGACTCTGACATGTTCAAGCACCACAGCCACTTGGCACGGGAGTTGGCAGAGGATGTCTGGGCATTCAAAGTGCATTACACAGTAATTAACCCTGGAAGGCTTCGTCCCAACAGGTCTGGAGTCCAAGTATGCAGGTTCTAAATCTCCAGGTGATTTCATTATACATTCCTCCCCACCTTGTCCCTGTTATACAAGAGCCATTCATTCCACAAACATTTGCGAAGATAACTACCAGGCACCCTGCTGAGCCCTGGGAATAGAATGGTGAGCCCCGACGGGGCAGGGGAGGGGGAGGGATGGAGGGATGGAGGGATGGAGGGAGGAAGGGAGGAGGTATACTGCCGTCTCTCAGGGAGTCTGTAATCTAGTGATGGGGGAGGGGCAGGAAATCAAAGTTGAATACAGAAGCAAGATAATTACAGATTATAATCAGTGCCATAAAAAGAAATACTTCCCTGACAGTCCAGTGGTTAGGACTCCAAACTTCCACTACAGGGGACACGGGTTTGATCCCTGGTCGGGAAATCCTATACACTGCGTGGTGTGGCAAAGTAAAAATAAAAAAGGAAAAGAAATACATGGATTATTATGATAGGTTAGAGAGCAATCACAGAACTACTTCTTTTTTAAAAAAATATATTTATTTGGCTGTGCCAGGTCTCAGCTGTGGCACGGGGGAGCTTCGGTCTTCCCTGTGGCTCACCAGGATCTTTTAGTTGAGGCATGTGGGATCTAGTCCCCAGGGCCGGAACCCTGGCCCCCTGCATTAGCCACTGGACCACCAGGAAATTCCCCAGAACTACTTCTTTGGTTCGCTTATATTGTTTCTACTTATTTCTTACATTAACGAGCTTCCCTCCCTAGAGGCAACCAGGGTTACCCATTTATTCAAGCAAATGGTTCGGTGTGTGCAGAGCCTGGAGGACTCCAGTGCAGAAGTAGGTGATAACTTCCAGCAGGGAGGCAGGGGGCTGGGACGGGCAGGTTCCGGTTTGTTGTAGAAGAAGTCTGCAATTGATTCTAACAGCAATAGCCACTGATGTGTTTTCAGTAGAGTAACATGATTTGACTTGCAGGTTTTGAAGATCACTTGGGTGACGGGGGGAGGTGGGGGTATCGGGGTGGGCAGGAGTGGGAGAAGATACCAGAGAGAAACTAGCTGCAGCATCAGGGTGAGAGGTGATGTGAGCTTGGACTTGGATGATGTAGGAGAAAGGGATGGATATGGGGTCTGTACAGATGCTAGGAAAAAACTTCAAGAAGGATTAGTTGGAAGTGGGAAGAAGGGAAAGTAGAGGTTTTGAGCCGTTGGGAAGAGGGAATTATCAGGTTTGTGGGTGTTATAATGTCTGTAATTTACTTCAATAGAAGCATTTGAGTATTACATAAATGCCAACTTATGGCGATTTTTTTTTTTTTTTTTGGCACCACAAAGTTTGCAGGATCTTAGTTCCCCAACCAGGGATTGAACTCCGGGCCTGGCAGTGAAAGCACCAAGTCCTAACCACTGAACCACCAAGGAATTCCAAGTCAGTGATTCTTAAAACTTTAGGCTGTGGACTGGCAGCATCCTCTTCACCTAGAACAGGTTAGCAATACACATCCTCCCCCTCCCCAGAGTGACTGAATCAGAAATTCTGGATGCAGGGCCAGCAATTACTGACTGAACAAGCCCTCCAGGTGGTTCCGATGCATCTGCACGCGTGTGTGCTCATCCTTCTGTCATGTCCAACTCTTTGAGACCCTGTGGACTGTAGCTCGCCAAGCTCCTCTGTCCATGGGATTCTCCAGGCAAGAATACTGGAGTGGGTTGCCATGCCCTCCTCCAGGGGATCTTCCTCACCCAGGGATCAAACCTGAGTCTCCTGAGTCTTCAGCATTGGCAGGCGGATTCTTTACCACTCAGTCACCTGGGAAGCCCCAATGCACCTTTCAAGTTTTACTTTTTTAAATATTTCTTCTTTTATTTATTTGACTGTGTTGGGTCTTAGTTGCAGCACAGGGGGATGTGATCTTCACTGCATCATATGGGCTCAGAAGTTGCGGAGCTCAGGCTTAGTTGCTCCACAGCATATGGGATCTTGGTTTGCTGATTTGTGATAGAACCTACATCCCCAGCATTGCAAGGTGGATTCTTAACCACTGGACCACCAAGGAAATCCTAACATTTTCCAGTGTCAGAACCTTTGGTTTAAGCCCCAATTTGGGGGGATGCTTGCTAACTGAATTTCAAGAACGCACAACACAGGAATGACAGACCCATCCTCACAGAATTAGCCATTCTACCAAACTAAGACAAAAGTGACTCTTTGAGTTGTTGTTCAGTTGCTAAGTCGTGTCTGTCTCTTTGCGACCCCATGAGCTGCAGGCTTCACGAACCCCATGAACAGGCTTCTCTGTCCTTCACTATCTCCCAGAGCTTGCTCAAACTCATATCCATCAAGTTGGTGATGCCATCCAACCATCTCATTCTCTGTCATCCCTTTCTCCTTCTGCCTTCAATCTTTCCCAGCATCAGGGTCTTTTCCAGTGAGTTGGCTCTTTGCATCAGGTGGCCAAAGTATTGGAGTTTCAGCTTCAGCATTAGTCCCTCCAATTAATACTCATGGTTGATATCCTTTAGGATTGACTAGTTAGATCTCCTTGCAGTCCAAGGGACTCTCAAGAGTCTTCTCCAACACCACAGTTCAAAAGCATCGATTCTTCAGTGCTCAGCCTTCTTTATGATCCAACACTCACATCTGTACATGACAACTGGAAAAACCATAGATTTCTTTGACTAGACGGACCTTTGTTGGCAAAGTGATATCTCTGCTTTTTAATATGCTGTCTAGGTTTGTCATAGCTTTCCTTCCAGGAGCAAATATCTTTTAATTTCATGGCTAAAGTCACCATCTGTAGTGATTTTGAAGCCCAAGAAAATAAAATGTCACTGTTTCCACTTTTTCCCCATTTATTTGCCATGACGTGATGGGACTGGATGCCATGACCATAGTTTTTCGAATGTTGAGTTTTAAGCCAGCTTTTTCACTCTCCTCTTTCACCCTCATTAATAGGTTCTTTAATTCCTCTTTGCTTTCTCCCATTTTGCTTTCTGCCTCTTCCAGTATTCTTGCCCTCAGAACCCCATGAACAGCATGACTCTCTAAGTGGAGACAGGTAAGAGACAAAGGGAGAGCTCTTAGCAAACGTCCTTATCAGAGAAAGGGAAACAATGCTGGAGTGCCTGGAACAGCTCTTATAGGTGTGGTTCCCTAAACCCTGGGAAAAAAACAGGCCTTATCTTGAAAAGAGGAAGAATTGGATGCAAAGAAGTTTGCAGCAAACAATAGCAGTCCAGGCCTTGTTGTGCAAAAGTAATGAGGAAAAAGGGTTTTGTTTTTTTAAAAGCAGAGTTCTGACCAGAAAGAAAAAAAAAAAAAGTATACTGTGGAGGGAGGTAAAAAAATCAGTTTCCAAGAACTGAGAAGACAGACCAAGAACATAGATTCAGAGGGACATGGAGACCAGGATAGAGTCTGGGTTCACCAATAAAGGAGCAAATATGACCTTGACCAAGGTACTTCTCCTTTCAGTGATTTCAGTACTTTCCCCTCTAAGCGGCTGGGCTGTCAGCTCTCATAAATTTAAAAATTATTCCCAAGAAGGACACACACACTATCACCTTTCTAGTACAATATTTGGCCAAATGTTTAACCGGAATCTCAACCTGGAAAAACAATCAGACAAATCCAACTAGTCTAGGCTAGTTCTAGACTCTGGAAAAAAAAAAATCATTGTCTTGAAAGGTAAAGGAAGGCCAGGGGGCTGGATTACATCTAGACTAAAAGAGACTCAAAGGGACTTCTCTGGGGGTCCAGTGGTTAGCACACTGCACTTTTGCTGCAGAGGGGGAAGGTTCAATCCTTGGTTGGGGAAATAAGATTGCACATATGGCAAAAAAAAAAAAAAAAAAGAGAGAGATTCAAAGGAGCTGTGACAAATAAAAGCAATATTCGATTCTTGACTCCTGATTTTTTTTTTTAAAGCAGCTATTAAGAAGTTTACTAGGACAGCTGGGGAAATTTGAGCACAAGAGGGTGTAGTAGAAAATAGTTTTATGTTCATGATGAATTTCCTGAACATGATGATGAATGTATTTCCATGAGAGAGGGCAGGGACCTTGTTCTCCGCAGATAGATGCTGGGTGACCTACAGGTGAAAAATGCGCTCTGTGTGCATGGAGCTCTCAAACCGTGTAGGAGGAAAAAGCAAACCAAAAGTATCTAAAAGAATAGAACTGTTGCTTCTTTTAATCTTTGTCTTTTGAAATCTCCCCTCCATCCTCCAAATCTGAGCTGAGGTTAGGGTGACCATCTCCTCCCTATTTGCCCAGGACCTTTCCTGGTTTTAGCACTTATATGCCAGAAACCACCTCAGTCCTAGGAAAATTATGATAGTTGATGACTCCGAGGGGAGACCTAGATATTCTCAGCTGGGCATAATAATTTCCTCTCAACTAACATGAGGATATGTGTGGAGTTGCCTGGCGTTCCAGTGATTAGACTTTCACTGCCCGGGTTTGCTCCCTGGTCAGGGAACTGTCCTGATCTTACCTGGTGGCTCAGATGGTAAAGAATCTGCCTGCAATTCAGGAGACCTGGGTTTGATCCCTGGGTCAGGAAGATCAGCAATCCACTCCAGTATTCTTGCCTGGAGAATCCCATGGATACAGGAGCCTGATGGGCTACAGTTGGTGGGGTCACAAAGAGACACAACTGAGTAACTAACACTGCTACTGCTACTGAACGGAACGAAGTTCCCATAAGCCACACGACATGGCCAAAAATTTTTTTAAATGAAGGTATTTTGTTTTAAAGCCACCATTTAGCTTCCCCCGGGTTCAAAGCATTTTCTCTAGGATCAGGTCCCTACTTATCTGAGAAACCTTGAGAGATAAGCAAAAACAACAATGACTGTGCTAAATTTCCAGTTGCCAATTAGCTCTGGAAACCAGGTGACCAGGACCCGGCGTCTGAGCCTTAGTTAAATCCTGGGAAAATATAAGAAGCCCTATACTGAATTGTTAAATTCAAATTAGTTAGACGTTTCAATTGTGTTCCAAGCATTATTCTCCTTAAGAAAGCAAATGCCCACAGACTAAATCCCTTCAGCCCTCAAACACCCTGCAGCTCCGTGAGAACTCTGCTGTTGATGAAGATGCTCTGTACCTAGGATGAATCAGCGTCCACTTCCTGGCGGTAATATTGTACTATACGTCTGAAAGATGTTGCTGTGGGGGAAACTGGGTAGATGGTACACAGGAACTATGCTATTTCTTACAATTTCACATGAATCTTCAGATATCTCAAACTAAAATGCTTAATTAGGGGGGGAAAGAGGATATAAGGCCAAGAAGAAGCAATAGTTGGAACCGGCCATGGAACAACGGACTGGTTCCAAATTGGGAAAGGAGTATGTCAAGGCTGTATATTGTCACCCTGCTTATTTAACTTCTATGCACAGTTTGGTTCAGTTCAGTTGCTCAGTCGTGTCCAACTCTTTGCCACCACCTGGACTGCAGCACACCAGGCCTTCCTGTCCATCACCAAACTCCCGGAGTTTACTCAAACTCATGTCCATTGAGTCGGTGATGCCATCCAACCATCTCATCCTCTGTCATCCCCTTCTCCTCCTGCCTTCAATCTTTCCCAGCATTAGGATCTTTTCAAATGAGTCAGTTCTTCGCATCACGTGGCCAAAGTATTGGAGTTTCAGCATCAGTCCTTCCAATGAACACCCAGGACTGATCTCCTTTAGGATGGACTGGTTGGATCTTCCTGCAGTCCAAGGGACTCTCAGGAGTCTTCTCCAACACCACAGTTCAAAAGCATCAATTCTTTGGGGCTCAGCTTTCTTTATAGTCCAACTCTCACATCCATACATGACTACTGGAAAAACCATAGCTTTGACTAGATGGACCTTTGTCGGCAAAGTAATGTCTCTGCTTTTTAATATGCTGTTTAGGTTGGTCATGGCTTTCCAAGGAGCAAGCATCTTTTAATTTCATGGCTGCAGTCACCATCGGGCAGTGATTTAGGTGCCCCAAAAAATAAAGTCTCTCACTGTTTCTACTGTTTCCCCATCTATTTGCCATGAAGTGATGGGATCAGATGCCATGATCTTACTTTTCTGAATGCTGAGTTTTAAGCCAACTTTTTCACTCTCCTCTTTCACTTTCATCAAGAGGCTTTTTAGTTCCTCTTCACTGTCATAAGGGTGGTGTCATCTGCATATCTGAGGTTTTTGATATTTCTCCTGGCAATCTTGATTCCAGCTTGTACTTCATCCAGCCCAGCATTCCTCGTGATGTACTCTGTGTATAAGTTAAATAAGCAGGGTGACAATATACAGCCTTGACGTACTCCTTTCCCTATTTGGAATCAGTCTGTTGTTCCATGTCCAGTTCTAACTGTTGCTTCCTGACCTGCATACAGGTTTCTCAAGAGGCAGGTCAGGTGGTCTGGTATTCCCATCTCTTAAAGAATTTTCCAGAGTTTGTTGTGATCCACACAGTCAAAGGCTTTGGCATAGTCAATAAAGCAGAAATACTCTATACAGAGTACATCACTTGAAATGCCAATCTGGATGAATCATAAGCTGGAATCAAGACTGCCAGGAGAAATATCAATAAGCTCAGACATGCAGATGACACCACCCTTATGGCAGAAAGTGAAGAAGTAAAGAGCCTCTTGATGAAGGTGAAAGAGGAGAGTGAAAAAACTGGCTTAAAACTCAACATTCAAAAAACTAAGATCAGGGCACCCAGTCCCATCACTTCATGGCAAACAGGTGGGGAAACAATGGAAACAGTGAAAGACTTTACTTACTTGGGCTCCAAAATCACTGTAGACGGTGACTATAGTCATGAAATTAAAAGATGCTTGCTCCTGGGAAGAAAAGCTATGACAAACCTAGAAGGCGTATTAAAAAGCAGACACATTACTTTGCCGACAAAGGTTCGTTCCTAGATGCAAACTATTTACTTTTAGAATGGATAAACAACAAGGTTCTACTGTGTAGTACAGGGAACTGTATCTTAACTCCTGGGATAAAACATAATGGAAAAGAATATAAAACAAGAATGTATATATGTGTATAACTGATTCACTTTACCATACAGTAAAAATGAACACAACATTGTAAACCAACTATATTTCAATATAAATATATAAATACAAAGCACAGTCCATGAAAATATAGGCCCTCATGCCCCAACTCAGATCTGCTGAATCAGAATCTGCATTTTAAAGATACCCCAGGGAATTCCCTGGTGGTCTAGTGGTTAAGAATCTGTACTTTCACTGCTGAGGGCCTGGGTTCAATCCCTGGTTGGAGAACTAAGATCCCACAAACCACATGGCATAGCCAAAAAAATTTTTTAAAGAAACAAACAAACAAAAAAGATCCCCTATTATCCAGATTTAGCAGTATTTAAGGGCTTCCCTGGTGGCTCAGAGGTTAAAGCGTCTGCCCGCAATGCGGGAGACCTGGGTTCGATCCCTGGGTTGGGAAGATCACCTGGAGAAGGAACTGGCAACCCACTCCAATATTCTTGCCTGAAGAATCCCATGAACGGAGGAGCCTGGTGGGCTACAGTCCACAGGGTCGCAGAGAGTCGGACCCCGACTTAGTGACTTCACTTTCACTTTCAACTATGTTGTAGAACAAAGATGCACTTTTTAAAATCAATTTGCACTTTTCACCAAAATAATCCAAATGAAGTATGATTTTAGGGAGACCACTGATGCAAACCGAGGTCAGAAAAACTTGCTTAAACTTCCCCTCTGGGGTGTGTCGGCACTCTTTCTGCCACGTCAACCACCTCCAAAATAAATATGTGATGCTCCAGGGATAAATCCAAGCTGACATGAGCCATGGTTCCTTGAAATCAGGTGTTTATAATTGAATGAGTCAAAGAGGAGGAACCCAGGACAGACACACACAATCTTTACAGCCCTGAGTGGGGTTTAAATCTGCCTGGTCAGCAAACCCAAACTTCCAGAAAATAAACCAGCTAGGATCATTCCAGGCCTCAGATTCTGGACGCTACTCTGGGGTCTTGCCTGGGCTGCTAACTTTTATAAGTGTGTTTGGCAAGACTTCAAAAGCCAGATGCCTTGGCCGCTTGGTTCTTGCAACTGGCAGTTAGTATACAAAATGCCTTCTCCTCTCCCAAATATTAAGGTCTTATTTGGGGGAAAAAGAAAAAAAAAATTGCCCCCAGGTTTTAAAGAGGCTGTGAATAAAGGCTGTTTGGACTTTGAAGCCCCACCTGGAGGAAGCAGCAGCTGTCTGTCTTTGAAAGATTTCTCTAGCACCAGCTTTCATGCAAGGACTCTTTGTCCAGCTTGATTCAAAGTCCAGAAGAGAGCCTGCTCTAGGAGAGTTCCGCAGATTTCAGTTGGTCATGTAATGTATTTAGGAATCTTGCCATGGCCACAAACCAATTTTTTATTCCTTAATAGTTTTTTTTCTTTAAATTGATTCACCTTTTAATTTACATTTCTTTAAAAAGCAAAGTTCATACGATCTGGTTCTCTTCCTAAGCCAACTGTGGCTTCCTTCGGAAGGCTGAGAGCATATGCAGGAAGCACTGTAACCCTTTGCTACTCAAAGTGAGGTCCACGGAAACCTAGAGTCTCAGGTTCCAACTCAGAGATGCTGAATCAGAATCTGAATTTTAAAAAGATCCCCACCCCTCTTTCCTACCCCAGATGTAGGCTTTGAGAAGCAGTGGCCTAAGAGGCTAAGTGCAGAGAAAGAGAGACCAAGTTTCAGTCTCAGGGAGGAATCAATGAAGGAACCCAAGAAAGTCTGAGGAGCTTCAGAATCCTCTGCCTTGGACAAAGCATGCTGGGACCGGGAGGTGCCGTCAGGGTCATCCCGTCACTCCAAGTCCAGTTTAGTACCCTTCTGGCTTCTTTTCCCATATTATGAATCTGTTTTGAGATAGTGATGACCTCACATTCAAGAGGTGAACAGAGGATTTATGCTTGGCCAGTGAGACCGTGGGTACAGTGATTGGTTCAAGGACAGAGTTGTGATCCAAGCCAATTCTTAAACTTTTGTTAAAACAACTGCCTAAGAGTTGCTAAGTAGGGAGTAAGCTTGTTACTTCTGGGGCCATCTCTTAGTGAACTTTTGCCCAAGAATAAAGGGCAAACAGAACAAGAGATGAAAAATAAGACCATGTATTCAGGAGATCGTTTCCTGGATCCAGCCACATCTGAAGCTGAAGCCCTTGAACTTTTGAATTGTGCAAGCCCATCAATTTCTCCCTTTCTTTGTTCTTTTTTGAAAGTTTTCTATTTTTTTTTTTAAACTGACCAATATGCATGGGTGCTCAATCACTCAATTGTGTCTGACTCTTTGGGACCCCAGGGACTGTAGCCCACAAGGCTCCTCTGTCCTCGGAATTTTCCAGACAAGAATACTGGAGTGGGTTGCCATTTCCTACTCCAGGGGATCTTCCTGACTGAGGAATTGAACCCGAATCTCTTGCATCTCCTGCACTGGCAGGTAGATTCTTTACCACTGAGCCATGTGGGAAGCCAATTGACTGACATAGCTATACACAAATAACCATAATTAAATATTTATAATTGCAGACACTATATTGGCCTACTCCAAAAAAAGAAAAATTTCTTCCTATTTACATTGGAATTCTGGTTGTGAACGGGTTTCCTTCTGGTGGCCATGTGTTTCCAGGAAGATGGGTCCTGGTCCCAGCTTCAAGCTGAAGAAGAGAGGCATGAGAGAGAGCCAATCATGAGGACCCAGACACCTTGCAGTGATTGGCGGGGCATTGTCATGTGATACCCTAGACCAATAAGAGGAGAAATCTGCTGAGTGCTCCTGGGAAAGGTCTTTCTCATAAACAGAGGTATGTGATATTGTGACTAGAATGTTTGGAACTGTGGGTTTCGTTTTGTCCCAAGTGAGCAAAGCTAAGATGCTGAGTGAAGCAGAGAAGAAATGCAGAAAGAACGTTAAGTCCTGACCCTGCTTGAGCCCTGGGAAACATCTCTACCTGCGGCTCCTTGTCAGCTTCAAGCATTGCTGTCTTGTTAGCAAAGTAACTACGTGGAAGCCTCACAAATCTGCAGAAACAACTGGGCAAAGAGAGAATACATTCAGGGTTCCCTCTCTCTGTTTTTTGGCTGTGCTGGGTCCTCATTGCAGTTCTCGGGCTTCTCTTATTATGGAGCATGGTCCCAAGAGGGTGTGGGCTCCACTGTTGAAGCTCACAGGCTTAGCTTCCCTGAGGCATGTGGGATCTTGGTTCCCCAGTGTGTGTGTTAGTCACTCAGTCGTGTCCGACTCTGCAACCCCATGGACTATGGCCCCCAGGCTCCTCTGTCCATGGGATTCCCCAGGCAAGAATACTGGAGTGGGTTGCCAGTCTCTTCTCCAGGGGATCTTCCTGACCCAGGAATCGAACCCAGGTCTCCTGCATTGCAGGCAGATTCTTTACTGTCTGAGCCACCAGGTTTCCCAAGCAGGGCTCAAACCCACGTACTCTGCATTAGTAGGTGGATTCTTAACCACTGGACCACTGCCGAAGTCCCCAGGGTTCTCTCTTGAAAGAGAAGGAATTGTTTCCGTGCAGGAGCCTCAGCTACAATCTTATATCATGTTGGTTCTGACTTGGTTATGTGCCCATCTGTGACCCAAAGACTGATGTTAGGGGGATGAAAATACATTGATTGGCTTCAGTCAGTCCAAACCCAAGTCTGGAGCATCAGTTAAGGTAACTACCCCAGAAGACATGGGATGAGAGTGTGAGAGCTGGTGTTTTGTGGTCCAATAAATGTGTCTTGGAAAGGTTACAAAAGGATACTTAAAATCTCTTCCAATCCACAGAGCCATATGACTTCAGAAGAAAAAAGATACACGGTGCTTAGCCTTATGGGGGATTAAGAAAATGTGTATCCTATGATCTCTGCTCTCAGAAAATTTACAAGTGAGATTAACTGTTCCTTAACAGATTAGCTTGGAAAATCTGCACTTTGGAGACTATATTTTTGGTTGAGCACTCTATTTGAATCATATGAGCCACTGTAACAAATAAACCCAAATGTTTCAGAGTTTGCATAACAGAATTTTATCTCCTATTTGAGGGGCCATCCTGTGCTGGGTTGCCAGTTGACTGACAGTTCTCCATCACTGTCTGCCTCCAGAGAAGGCAGGGAAAAGAGTGGGGAAAGAGTACATGTTTCTTGACTGCCTTGCCTTGAGCTAACACACATTACTTTTACTCCTTCTGTTTGCAAGAATGAATTGTCTGGCTGTGCCTAGATGCAAAGGAGGGTGGGAAAAGTTCCTGGCTGAATAGCTTCTTTCCAGAACAATCCTATCCCAAGGGTAACTACTCATCTCTGCTACTCAGATTTTGCCTATAATAACAGCAAGTATCTATGAGAACGCAGAAATCCTTGGACATGCTTAAGCAACTTAAACCCTACACCAAAGTTTCTCATTGAAATATGGGGCCAGATAATTCTTTGTGGTAGGGGCTGTCCTGAGCACTGGAGGATGTTTATGGCATCTCTGGCCTCTACCCACCAGATGCTGGTAATCCCTACTCTCACTGCTGGTTGTGACAACCAGAAATGGCTTCTGGGGCACAAAACATTTCCATCCTTTAGAAAGTTGCCTCCTTCCCCTCCCCCAAACCAGTTAACCCCTATTCTGACCTCTATCACCATTATTTTGGCCTGTTCTTGAACTTCATATAAATGGAATCATACAGAATGAACTCTTATGTATCTGAGTTCTTTCACCCAAATAATGTTTTTCAGATTCAATCATATTGACTGCTGGAGGCATCAACAGTTTCTTTCTTTTTTAACTGTTTCTTTATTTTTATTGTTGAGTATTCCATTTTCTGGTGGCACAGATGGTAAAGAATCTACCTGTGATGCAGGAGACCCAGGTTCAATCCCTGGGTCAGGAATCCCGGGAGAAGGGAGTGGCTACCCAACTCCAGTATTTTTCACTGAAGAACCCCATGGACAGGAGCCTGGTGGGCTACACTCCACGGGGTCGCAAAGAGTTGGACACAACTGAGCGACTAACACTTTCACTTTTTCATTCCATTTGCTAACTATACCACCATTTACTTATCTGTCCTCTTGTTGGAGGACATTTCCAGTTTGGTCTATTATGAGAAAAAGCTGTAATGAACATTCCTAAACAAGTTTTTTTGTAGTCATGTGCACATATTTCTCTTAACCCCAGAGTAGAATTACAGGGTCATAAGGTGGGTATATGCCTAACTTTATTAGACATGGTATTAACCTTTTAAAAGAACTAATCTATTATTTTTATTATTTTAAAAGTAACACATATTCATGGAAAAATATCATTGCTCAGAATAATAATAGTTAAAATTTGTTCGATGTTTATTATGTGACAGGGCACCGTTCTAAGTATTTTCTTGCTGTTGTAAATGTTTTAGGAATATCTTAACTCATTTAGGGACTTTCCTGGCAGTCCAGTGGTTAATATTTTGAGCTTCCACTCCAAGGGGCATGGGTTCAATCCCTGGTCAGGGGAACTAAGATCCTGCAAGCCACACAGGGCAGCCAAAAACAAAAACTTTAACTCATTTAGTTCTCAAGCAGGGAAACACTGAATTGTAGAGGAAGGCAGTCACTTGCTCAAGTCATTAGCCACTCAAGTGGTCAAGCCCCATGTGAGTTCAGGTCACCTGGCTCTGAATCTGTGCTTTGATCTTAGCTACGACTCAGCTATCATCATCTGTCTGACAAAGTAGTAGGTGGACACTAAAAGCCTCTCGCACCCTTCCCCTCACCCTTTCCCCCTGCCAAGGCTCCATCCCCTGAGGGAACCAACCTTGAACTCAGTCTCTGCTGTCTTTCTAGAACATTCTTTGTGTTTAGGCAGCTGGTTTAATAGTGGTTAAGAGACTGAGGTTCAAAGGCAGTCCACGCCTAGCAGTGTGACCTTGGGAACGTCTCTGAACTCTCTGCAGCTTCCTCATCCCTAAGCTGTGCAGAGGAACAGCACCCATCCCCCAGCCTGGTTGCAAACACACAAGTTCAAGGCAAACACTCCACGATGTTAACTTCCAGTGTCTTGGGAGCCCCTAGGAGGCCAAAAGGGGGGTGATACACACCTCCTTCCCTCCCCATCTCAGTCCAGAACCATAATACAAGAAAGTGGAGCCCAGGGACGCTCCCAACATTAATATTAGAAAGAGGTGTGTGTCTTACAAAAACACTTCCCTCTGAGAACTTCAGAAAGCCAAGTAGCCTCCTGCTAAAGCAAGTGAAATTGTTAGTGACTCAGTCGTGTCCAGCTCTTTGGGACCCCCATCGACTGTAGCCTGCCAGGCTCCTCTGCCCATGGGATTCTCTGTCGATAGGATTTCCCAGGCAAGAATATTGGAGTGGGTTGCCATTCCAGGGGATCTTTCTGACCCAGAGATTGAACCCAGGTCTCCTGCATTGCAGGCAGATTCTTTACTACCTGAGCCACCAAAAAAGGCCCAGCCTCCTGCTAAGACAGCTCCAA
This sequence comes from Cervus elaphus, assembly GCF_910594005.1. NCBI lineage: Eukaryota > Metazoa > Chordata > Mammalia > Artiodactyla > Cervidae > Cervus > Cervus elaphus. The sequence continues at coordinate 75,292,061 of NC_057837.1, read as the reverse complement.
ATGCAATCTAGAGTGTCGCCATTTCAAACCACAACATCCCCAAGAACCCCAAGATTGCAAGCTCCATCCAGAACCGAACTGGATTCAGGGATGGGCAGAGAGAAGAGGGACCCTATCCCCTGATCCCAACCACCTCACGTGTGTGTGCATATGTGCGTGTGCATGTTTGTGTGTGGCCTGTGTGGCAGTAAGTTTGCTTGGTAATCCCACCCACTCTTTCAGCCTCTGCAGGAATAAGTGACTATATTACAAATATGTGCCAATAAAACACATTGTTTTTATACCAAATGGAAACACAGTGTGTAGACTGTTTTGCAACTTTTTTCTTAGTTTTCTTAGACATCTTTTCCATAACAGAAGACTTTTTTTTCTTTTTAAAGCCTGCTGTACACCATTTTATAGCCAGACCACCATATATTTGGCAAGGTGCTTCTCAAATCATCAGATAGATGATGGATACAGGGGTTGGTTATATTTTTTTCTCTCCTTTTGAACACATCTGAAATTTTCCATTATAACAGTAATACAATAAAGGAAAGCACCATGCTATAATAGAATTTTTCTGTGTCAGCCTGTAAAGCTGATTTCTCTCTAAAAGCCATCCTCCTTCATATGGATAGAAAACTACAGTTAAAAATCTAAGCTCTATAAATGAAATTAGAAATTGCTGCGTTAAAGCTGCCCAACCATGAACTGGCGAAGGTAGCTTTCACGCTTGTTCAGAGCTCATCTTGATGGCTTCCTGATTCTCTGAAGACTGTTGGATAAGGCAGAGAACAACAGCTCTCAAAAGATCATGTGGTATCTTAAGAAAGTGACTCATTGGAAACTTGAAGTCAGGCCCTGTAGGTTACTTACAATAACAGTTAACTCTTATATAATGCTGAGCTGTGCTTAGTCGTTCAGTCGCGTCCAACTCTTGTGACCCCACAGACTATAGCCTGCCAGGCTCCTCTGGTCCATGGGATTCTCCAGGCAAGAATACCTGGGCTTCCCTGATAGCTCAGCTGGTAAAGAATCCGCCTGCAACGCAGGAGACCCCAGTTCAACTCCTGGGTCGGGAAGGTCCGCTGGAGAAGGGATAGGTTACCACTCCAGTGTTCTTGGGCTTCCCTGGTAGCTCATTTGGTGAAGAATCCGCCTGCAATGTGGAAGACCTAGGTTCGATTCTTGGGTAGGGAAGATCCCCTGGAGAAGGGAACCACTCCAGTATTCTGGCCTGGAGAATTCCATGGACTGTATAGTCTATGGGGTCACAAAGAGTCAGACACGACTGAGCAACTTTCACTTATATAACAGTGACAGAATGCCAACCCTTATTGCTTTATGCAGGTGTTAACCCACTTGATTCTTCCATCAATCTCCAGATGTACATTCTAGTATCACGCCCATTTTACAGATGAGAGAACAAAAGCATGGAGAGCTTGGATGACTTGCCCAAGATCTCACAGCTAGTAAGAGGTAGGACCAGGATTTGAAATCCATGACCACACTCTTCATTCTTATTTTCCACTGCCCCTCTATTAATTTGGTAATGCATCACTAACAATTTACTAAGTATCAGATAACAGGGAACTGGGGACAGGTTGGAAGGAACAATGAAGATCGTTCTGTGCCATTGGGTAGAAATCAGGTGTCCCAATAGCAATAAAAACCATCGATATTACTTATGTCCCCCGGGAAAGCTATAAAAGAATAACCACCATTTTAGGGAACTAAGTTCCACAGTGCTAGGAGAAAAATACATTGTGATCATCTTATTCATGTCAACAAATATTCTGTGTACCAGCTCTGTTCTAGGCACTGGGGAAACACCGTGACATGGTTTAAACCTACGTGAAGCTTATTGAAACCCATTTACATCAATATAATGAGTAGAAGGGATACTATATGAGTTCTAGAACCCAGACCTTGAAAGGCCTTGCAGCTGCTATTTTCACTCACTTGGAACTCTGCCCTAAGTCTACCAGGTCAGCAAAAGCACTGAAACAAAGGTCTGAGGTGAAAAAGACCCAGGCCTCTGGCTGTCCCAGGAAACGAGAAGAACCATACCCAAAGACTCACAAGAAAAAAAAAAGAAAGATTGTTTTAAGCAATTGCTTTTGAGATAGTTTTTTGTTACACAGCAATAGATAACTGTTACAATGGAATATAACAATGAAATTGAATAAATACTGTGCAGCAAAGCTACTGGATGCTTCCAAATCATATAGTAGAAGAATATGACTAAATCAGAGGAAGGAGGAAGGCCACATAGTAGAAAGGATATGAGTTCCTAAGCCAGACACACCTCCATTCATACCCAACTCTGGCGTTTCTCTGCTGTGTGACTGTATTTAAGCAAGATAGCCTCTCTGAACCTCATATGCAAAATGGGGATCATCAAACTTAGCCTGTTAAATGAACGGCAAATGAGAAAATACATACAGAAGCTGTGACACAAAAAGTGTGTATTCAATATATGGTGGTCATTTCCTTTATACAACAAATCACAACACATCATTCACAATCTACGTTGTGTGGGGTCAGGGAAACCAGGTCCATCTCAGATTACAGAGGTCCAAACAAGGATCAAAAAAGCTGGAGTCTTTTTTTGTCTATTTGTTTTGTTTTTGCTAATTGAGAGCTGGAGCCTCAGAAATTAATAGATGCATTAGTGTTTCAAAGCCAGCTTTGTTTTTCTTGGTGCATGAGGAAAGAAAACAGAGGAGAAAAAAAAAATTGCATTTCATCACTCGCTTGGTTTAAGGAGACCAAACAAGTCAATTAACTTGACAATGAGTGTCCAATCACTGGGCCATTGGGCCCTCCTGCCAGGCACAAACACTTACAGGAAAGTGGATCAGCACTGGGAAAGTTTCACCTGATCACTGTCAAAGTGTTTAAATACAGCACCGCAGTGCGCACACAGGACTTTATCTCTTTGTCACTCCTGGAAACCTCTGGTTTGATTCCAGCAATTTAAGCTTCCAAAGAAACGTTGAGTGAAGGCCGTGAGGGAGGAGCTGATACCTACACCATCCCCCCAGGCAGGGCAGACCCTCAGCTAGCAAGTTCCCTGCACTGGGTCCTATCTTCTTCCAACCCTGCGTGCAAAATCTCTAACACTCCCAGTGTCACGAACAGCAGACTTATTTTGGGACCAGAGATGGATCCAGGTTTAGTGGGACCTGAAGATTTTGCTATCTGAGAGAGCCTTCCTTAAAAACTAGCAAGCAGGACTTCCCTGGAGGTCCAATGGTTAAGACTCCACACTTCCACTGCCGGGGGGGCACAGGTTCGATCCCTGGTCGGGGAACTAAGAACCCACATCCCATGAGGTGTGGGCAAAAAGAAAAAAATAAAACCAAGCAAATGAACAGAATGATGAACACAAAATTTAAGTGTAAAGGTGAATACCGACTTAAAATGAGAAATCACACACAAAAAAACCTATGGGGGAGGGGTTAGTAGCCAAACCCCAAAATGGCCCCTAATGATCCTTAGTTCCACTGGCTCTCACAACTTTGTGTAGGCCGCCCCACTCCCACACACACACAGCAGTGGGCAGGTCTGTAAGACAAGAGAACCAGGCAGAATGATGATACATTATCGCTTCTGAGATAAACTTACAAAAGACACCAAGTTTGTCTTGGTTGCTCTCTCTTTTTTTTTTTTTGGCCACTCCACGTGGCACGTGGGATCTCAGTTCTCCCACCAGGGATCAAACCAGTGGCCCCTGCACTGGAAGCGCAGACTGTTAACTTGTTAACCACTGGCCGACCAGGGAAGTCCCCTCCTCTCTTCCTTCAGTCACTTGCTCAGCCAGCTGCTCTGCCAGAAGCCGACTTACAAAGAGGCCCGTGACGTGAGGGGCCATACTTACTGCCAACAACCACATGAAAGAGCTAAAGCCCCATCCTCCAGTCCCACTGAGCCTTCAGGTGACTGCAGCCCCCAGTGGGAGACCCTGACCAGTCCGCTAAACCCTCCTGGATTCCTGACCCCCGCCCCAGAAACTGTGCAAGAAATGCTGACTGTTTTAAGTTCATAAATTTCGAGGCAGTTTGTTCCATAGCAATAGATAACTAATATCGTGGCCTTCGAGACTCATGTTCTTTTCTTCTGAGGTTTCTGTAGGTAATTTACCGTAAATGCTCGTGTACAAAGGCTTCCTGTTTACTGCCTGGCTTCCATCTGCACCAAAATCCTTGTACAACTCTCAGGGTTATTGTGTGTCCCTACTTCCTACAAGGGTATGGGGGCACAGAGCAGAAGCTCCAAGTATGTTTGTTGAATAAATGAGGAAGTAAACCACTTGATGGTCCAATGGTTAAGAATCCACCTGCCAATGCAACAGACAGAGGTTCAATCCCTGGTCAGGGAAGAGTCCACATGCTTTGGGGCAACTAAGCCCATGCTCCACAGCTACTGAAGCCTACGCACCCACAGCCTGTGTTTACAACAAGAGGAGCCACCACCATGAGGAGCCCTCGGACTGCAACTAGAGAAAGTGCAGCAATCAAGGCCCAGCATAGTCCGTAGTTAGTTAATTATTTTTAAAAAGACTCTGGGAGGAATATCGTTCATCCTTATTTTACATTCAGGAAACAGAAGCTCAGAGATGTTAAGTAACTAGCTGAAGATCACACAGCCTGTCACTGAAAGAATCTTGACTCCTCTATGGACGGTCTGTACGGTCCATTTCTTTGATTTTTTCATGTATCAAGTCCATACTAAGGGTTTAACAAATGCAGATGGACTGAAAGGGTTAACGATATGACCCATCTTTCTCTCCTCTGGGTAAATGTCTCTTTAAGGGAGAAACTGGAACAATCTGGGGTGGAGGAGGCAGAGGAATTGTTGTTGCCTTCTTTATCACAGACAGTAACCGGAACAATGCAGGACTTAGTGAAGCAAAATGTAAAAAACTAACAAAATCACTTCAAAAGTATCCAGAGACTAAATTTCAGAATAAAAGGGGTTTGTGTTTCATTTCAATGCATTATAGTCAAAAGTTGGTTTTGTTGGCCTCAAAAGGCCTATGTAAAAACAACTTTTGAAGGCTACGTGAAAACAATTCATTACCGTCTGGTTTGAATTTCAGTCTTTTGAACAATTACACAATCTCCAGATTGACGCACACAGTTAGGGGGCCAGGTCCTCAAGAGTAACCATGGGCAACGCTTGGCGAGCACTTTCTTTCCTTTAAGTGGTCATTATAAGTTAGTCAAGTTCAAAAGTTAGCTGTGTGTCCTGGGAGCCTGGGGGTGGGGGTGGGGATCGTGGTGAGTCACGGGACTGCTCTGGCTTCCTCTGAACCCTGGAATTCTATGAAATTGTAATGATCTGGGAGGTTTATGGATATTTTAATTAGGCCATGGGTAATTTAATTTTGGAGTGGTGAAACTGTCTCCTACATGTTCACTGAATAAACACGAAAGCCTTTGAAAATTAATGGACTTGTCCACTGAGTTATTATTCACAAAAGTCTCTTCAGCTCCAAGCATATTCTCTGACCCATATTTGGTGCTCAGTAAATTAACAAAGTTGTCCACTCGAATGGGAGTTCATTAGATACCTAAAAGCTCTGTCTTTTTTTATTACCTCAAGGCCTCTGGACTTTCTGTTCTGATTATAGGATCGGATCGCTCCTCAATGCCAAGAATAGTCAATAAGTCAATATCCACTGTTTTCAACTCCCAATATCCATTTTCCTCTTCTCAGGAAACAAGCCCTTATTTTCCTTATAGGCACCTACCTCTCCCTATCCCTCTCCCACGTGGTTTTGGAGGACTGATTTCCCTCCAGAGATGGCCATGTACCTGGGCCTCTTCAACCTGGGTGCTCAGTTTCCCGGCCACACTGGATCAAAGAGAGACAACGTAAGCTAAGTTCATCTAGTCAGGCCCAAACCCTCTGATTTGCTTTGCTTTTTTTATAGATCTAATTTTTTCTTAAGAGCAGTTTTTGATTCACAAGGACTTCTGTAGCAGTCCAGTGGCTAAGACTCCATGATCCCAATGCAGGGGGCCCGGGTTTGATTCCTGATCCTGAAACTAGATCCCACATGCCGCAACTAAAGATCCTGCATGCTGTCACAAAGACTGAAGATCCACGACTAAGTGCCACGACTAAGACCTAGAGCAGTCAAATAAATAAATAAAAATAAATATATTTTTTTAATTGAATGGAAAGTACCATACACCCTCCCTCCTAATACACACACACTTCTCTGCCCTCAGCATTCCCCACCAGGTGGTACGTTGGCTCCCATCTGTGAACCCACACCGACACATTGTCGTCACCCAAAGCCCACAGTTAACCTCACGGTTCAGTCCCGCTGGTGTGCATTCTATGCCTGTGCGTGTTCAGTCGCTCAGACCTGTCCTTTGCGACCCAGTGGACTGTAACCTGCCAGACTCCACTGCCCGTGGACTTTTCCAGGCAAGATTATTGGATTGGTTTTGCCATTTCCTACTCCAGGGGATCTTCCCCACCCCAGGATCAAATTCTCGTCGCTTGTGCCCCCTGCGTTGGCAGGCAGATTCTTTACCGCCTGGCCACCTGAGGTGTACAATGGCATGTGTCCAACGTGCAGAACTGTCTCGCTGCCCTAAAGATCCTCTATGCTCCACCTACCACCCCTCAACCACTGGTTGTTTCACTGTCTCCATAGTTCCACCGTTTCCAGAATGGCCTATAATTGCAATCACACAGTACGGAGCCTGTGCCTTTTCCCGTCGTGGTATGCATTTACATCTTTCCACGACTTGGTAACTCATTTCATTTTAGCACTAAATAGTTTTGCACGGTATGAAAGCAGCACAGGTTATTTATCTATTCACTTAACATAGGACATCTTGCTTGCTTTCAAGTTTGGCAGCTATAAACATTTATCGAACTTCCTCAGTGGTGCGGTGGTTAACAATCTGCCTTGCAGTGCAGGGGACGCAGGTTCAATCCTTGGTCTGGGAAGATCCCACGTGCCGAGGAGCAGCTAAGCTCCTGTGCTACAGCTACCGAAGCCCTCACTCTAGAGCCCGTGTCCCAAAACAGGAGAAGCCACCACAATGAGAAGCCTGTGCCCCACCACTAGAGAGTAACCCCTGATACCGCCAACTAGAGACAAGTCTACATGTGGCACCAGAGACCCAGGTTCTGTGCAGATGTAAGTTTTTAACTAATTTGGTTAACTAAATATCAAAAAGTACAATTTCTGGATTATACAGTAAGAGATTGTTTAATTTTATAAGAAATTGCCAAACTCTCTTCCAAATGACCAGGACTTCCCTGGTGGTCCAGTGGCTAAGACTCCACGCTCCCGATGCAGGGGGCCCGGGTTCAATCCCTGGACAGGGGACTAGAGTTCACATGCTGCAACTAAAAGATCCTGCCTGCCGCAATTAAGACCCACAGCAGCCAAGTAAATAAATAGAAATAAACATTTTTTTAAATGGCTGCACCATGTTTGCACTGCCACCAGCCGTGAACAAGAGTTCCTGTTGTTCCCTCGTCTTGCCAGCACTTGGTGTTGCCAATGTTTGGGATTTTAGCCATTCTGACAGCTCTGTAATGACATTTACTTACAGTTTGAGTTTGCATTTCCCTGATGACATTGCCATTTGGGTCTCTTCTTTGATGAGGAATGTGTTCAGATCCTTTGCCTATTCTGTAATTAGATTGTAGGCTTTCTTATTGTTGAGTTTTAAGAGCTCTTTGTCCATTTTGCAAAAGAGTGTTTCATGAGGTACGTCATTTGCAAATGTTTTCTCCCATCTGTGCCTTGTCTTCTCATTCCCTTGACAATCACTAAAGTTTTGTTGGATCATCTAGCGAAGTGGTATCTCCCTTGCTGAGGCTGCTGAGAGGATGAGACAGAAGCCAGGAGCAGCTGGTAACTATTTTACAACCGTAGGGAAGAGGCAGCCCGAGATTAGAGTCAAAAAAAAAAAAAAAAAAAACCAGCTCACAGACAGATAAAGGGCAAACGGCTCATAAACGTATAAAAATAAGATCATCTCTTACAAGAAATGTATTTAAAGCTATAAAGTGGCATTGCTTTTCACCTACCAGATTGGTAAAATGAAAAACTTTTAATGATACTAATTTTAATTATTTTTTTATTTTATTTTGTGGCTGTGATGGGTCTTCGTTGCTGCTGGGGCTTTTCTCCACTTGTGGCGAGCCAGGGCTACACTATAGTTACGCTTCTCTTGCTGTGGAGAACAGGCTCTAGAACACAGGCTTAATAGTTGTGCCTCCTAGGCATGTGGGATCTTCTCGGATCAGGGATGAAACCCATGCCTCCTGCATGGCAGGCAAATTCTTTACCACTGAGCCACTAGGGAAGCCCTAAGAGTTTAACAACTTAAATTATATTTTTATTTACTAATAATAATTTGTAATTTTAAATACATTTACCGATCTTTAACTGGTAAAATGAAAACAATGTTTTTAATCTTAATTTTTTTTGTTTTTAATTTTTTGGCTGTGCAGCTGGTGGGATCTTAGTTTTCCGACCAGGGATTGAACCCACACTTCCTGCATTGGAAGTGCAGAGTCTTAACCACTGGACCAGGGAAGTCCCCCAATTTTTTTTTTAATTTGCTGAGGGCGTGGGGAAAATGGCATTGTCAATTTAACTGAGGTTTGGATACAAATAACAGAGGCCTGACAAACTGGTGGCTTAAGTGAGACAGACGTTCATTTCTTCTATCATGTAAAAGAATTCTGTAGGTCAGCTGTCCGGGGCTGGTACGGTAAGTCTGTTTCCCCAAGGGTCCTGGTTTCTTTCTGTTTGCCTGCTTCATCTAGCCTGCCACTCTGAAAGCCACAGGACTCAGGACGGAGGCTAGAACACCATCTATACTATCTGCATCCCTGCAGCAGGAAGCAAGGAGAGACAGGTACACCCTTTCCTTTCTGGAAGCCTTCATTCACTTCCACTTACATCTCACTAGCCAGAACTGAGTCATGTGACTTTGCCAAACTACAAGGGAAGTTGGGAAATTTAACCATTATTCTAGGTGACAATAAGCTATACTAGAAGTTGATGTTCTGTTAATATGAAGAAGGAACAAAAAAATGGATGTTGGGAAGTAAGTAGGCATTCTCATACATTATCTGGCAACAAAAGAAATTGGTATAACCTTTATATTCGTCTCAGTTGCTTTTCAATAAATTGCTTAACTTTGCATTATCAGTACTTTTTTTTCAGATAAGAAAACTAAGGCAACAACAGATGAAGTAACTCATCCAAGGACTGTATTAATCAGGATTCTTGACAGTAAGGAACAGAAATTCAAATCAAATTAGCTTACAAAAAGAGAAGTCACAGGTTCACTGGATTGCAATAACACTGACAATTCCAGCTTCAGGTATGGACTGATCCAGAGGCTCAAAGATCAGGATCCTCCCTTCATCTCTTGGTCATTTCCTTTGTTTTGGCTTCATTTTCAATAAGCTTTTCTCGGATGGTGGCCCACCAAAGCCCACAGCAGGTACAACCCTATATCCTATCATACTTTGATAGAAAAAGAGCACATTTTTCCAGAATTTCTAGTAAACATCCCAGAACTGACCTCACTGGACTGCTTTGGGTCACATGCTCATCTCTGAGCCAATCACCGAGATCAGAGAAGACCTATACTAGGGACCAGGCAGATCTGAGTGACTTGCTGATTAATGGAGCCCAAGGGTTGGGGTAGGGTGTGGGGGGCAGGGTCAGCCCCACCAGAACCAGTGACTGAGTGGGGAGGGGAAATCCCCCGGAGGAACCCTGGAGTGAAGTTCCTACAAGGAGGAGGAAGAGTTGCTAGGTGGACTGAACTACAGACATCTACTATAGTCATGTGGTGAATCGGGGCAAGGCCACGCCCGGAGCCCAGTTTCCCAGTTCCTAGTTCTCTGTGCACAACCAGGACCCCAGCTCTGCTGGTTGCCTAGGAACCCACTTTGAAGAAATCACAAAATGTAAACACAGACTAAAGGAGAAGTAATCAGAGGAGAATCTTACATGAAGGGGAGAGGTTGAGAAGGCTCCCAGAAAAACACTCAACTTTTGGACTCTGTTACCATATTCACCTTGTCAAAAAGTTTTTAAACCTGATGAATTACATTCCAAAGGACTGAAATAATTTGCAGATGTGATCGAGGAAATGCTGTTAGTAATCTTTGAGAAACTGTAGCAAGTGGGAATCGCTAGAAGATTGTATTTGGGCAAATGTTTGTTGTTGTTTTAGTTGTTCAGTGGTGTCCAACTCTTTGCAACCACATAGATTGTAGCCCACCAGGCTCCTCTGTCCATTGGATTTTTCCAGGTAAGAGAAGTGGGTTGCCATTTCCTTCTCCAGGGATCTTCCCAACCCAGGGATTGAACTCTGCTCTCCTGTGTCTCCTGCATTGGCAGGTGGATTCTTTACCAGCGAACCACCTGGGAAGTGTCTCTCACCCCCCTCCAGTTCTATAGATTGACTCCAGGAGAAGGAGCTGTGAGGTCAAGCAAGGCCAGTAATTTCCTTTTTGCTGAAGCCAGGGGAAGTTGGAATATGAAAGTGGGTGTTTGTTGTCATCTGCAACCAAAACAATCCTACCTAATACTTTTTTTAAATACACAAATATATTTGGGGGACCCTTTCTGCATCAGGATATAGACTTTATCCACATTTATTTTAATGATTATACACTGTACACTTGTATCATATTTCACTTAAACAATTTCCTTGCACCATTCTTTTTTTTTTCCCACATTGCCGGCGTGGGGGTTCTCAATTCACCCCGGGGGATTGAACCTGGGTCACAGAGGTGGAAGTGCCAAGTCGTAACCAATGGACCACCAGGGAATTCCATACACCATTCTCCCTGACCATGTTCTTAAAGAGTAGAGACAAGTGTTTTTCAAGCCTCATGTCTCAATCCATGCATTTCCTAGTGCATTAGTAGGTTCTGAAATTAATTTTCCAAGTTATGATTAATATTTCATTTATAAGCAAACTAGACTAGACCAAAATGAAATAGGAAATAATGAAATTAAATAGAAGATATCACAGTGCACTAAATGTCATACATTGAAACCAGGACTTCTATTTCAGCGTATGAGTACTTATATGTATAGTGGATCATAGTATAAAATTTATATTTCACTGGGGATCAGTGTCCAAAAGATTGAAACACACAGCTATTGACTGTCCTATTGTTACCTAACTTTTTATATGTGTTCATTTTCTCTTATAAACCAAGAACTAAACTCTCAGAGTGGGTAAACTTTTAGACTTGTTTTATTGGGGACAAAATACTCTTCCTACGATCAAACCAACAAAAACCAAAACCTCTGATTCAGTCTTAATAAAGGTTAAAAGAAGTTCTAGGCCATCTTGGGCTTTTTGTTAACCTCAAATACTTCAAATTTTTGGTAAGATAAGGTTGGGGGTTGGGATACTTCTTCTGACTCTGATGACCTCCCCAAGCTTAGAGAACAAGGAGATCCAGACAGGTGGTAAAAGTCTTTTTAAGTTAATTTTTACTGGAGTATAGTTGATTTACAAAGTTGATGAGTAAAGGTCTTAAGTTTACAGAGGCCCTGGCTTTTCCAATATTCTCTATGAAGAAGCCAGAAAACTCCAGTTTCCTTCTGAGTTCTTCATGAGCAATTTAGTTTTTTTTTTTTTTTTTTTTTTAAGTAAAAAGGAGAGGTCACTCAATATGCATATTTTAATTTATTTTACTGCATCAGGTCTTATTTGCATCATTCAGGATCTTTCATCGCCACAATGAAGAGTTGACTCTCTAGTTGTGGCACGTGGACTTAGCAGCTCCAGGCATGTGGGATTTTAGTTCCCTGACCAGGGATTGAACCCCATCCCCTGCAGTACAAGGAGAATTCTTAGCCACTGGACCACCAAGGAAGTCCCTGATCATTCAATATTCAGTTAAAATATTCTATTTCTAGAAGCCTGCCAAAGATTGTCTTGTTCTTTAACTCAGAATAGAGATCTATGAACTGTTTAGGTCAAGGGCCAGATAATAAATATTTTAGGCCTCTTCCTCAGTGATTCAACTCTGCCACTAGAGGCCCCAAACAGCCACAGACAAAACATAAATGAATGAACATAGCTGACTTTCAATTTAGTTTATTGACTTCGAAACTTGAATTTTATATCATTTTCATGTAGTAAAAATTAATTGTCTTTTGATTTAAAATAAATCAATTTTTTATTTTTTAAAATAAATCAATTTTTTATTTTTAAAAATAAAAACCCCCAAAAATAAAAAATAAAAACCCTTCTTCACTCACTGGCTGTGAAGTGATTATCTTTGTGGTAGTAAAATAAGTCCATTTGCTTTTTAAATTTTAAATGTTTACTTAGCTTTCTGAATAGGTAATTTACCGTGGGTCAGAATTCAAAAAGTACAAAGAAAAATATTCCCCCAACTGTATTCCTGAGCCACACAATTCCCTGTAATAACCCCAGAAATAAGCCCTGGGGTCAACTATCTTGTTGATCTTTATATTGTCCATGAATATACAAAGAAATTGTTTTTATACAGGTATTTTTTTTCTTACAAATCCATATTATTCTGAACTTGCCTTTCTTCACTTATTCTTGCAAGTCATTGCATAACAAAACATAGAAAGCTGTCTCATTAATTTGCAACTCATAATTACATTGCATAAGTCAGAGGCTGGCAAACTAAGGCCCATGGGCCAAATCTGGCCATTGTCTGTTTTTTTGTAAATAAAGTTTTATTGGAACATAGCCATGGCCATTTGTATAGTGTATGACTTCTTTTGAGCTACAGCTGCAACAGAGACCGCATGATCTGCAATGCCTGGAATATTTACTTTCCAGCCCTTTACAGAAAGAGTTTGCTGACTGCTAGTGTCGGTGTTCTATAGTTCAAACATCACTTGACAAGGAACATTTAGTCTCCACTCTTTTGTGATTACAGATAATATTGTAATGCATAATCTGGCTACGCACAATTTTCCATGCACATTTCTCATACGTAGGATAAATCTTAGAAGTGGAATTGCTGGGTCAAAAGGTACGTGCATTTGCAACTGTGATAGAAATTGCCAAATTATTTCCAAAGAGATTATAGGTGGACCTTTACACGCATGCTCCCACCAGCAATACATGACAGCAATAAATTTCCCAATGCATTTGCCAACTAAGTGTGTTATCAGACTTTTTGATCTTTATCAAACTGGCAGGTTAAAAATGGCATGTCAGTGTGATTATAATTTTCATTTCTCTCCTTGTGAGTGCGCAATGACAAATTACCACAACACTGATGGCTTTAAACAATAGAAATGCATTCTTTCACAGTTCTGGAGGATAAAGAACAAAAATCCAGGTGTTGGCAGGGCTGTACTCCCTTCAAAGAATCCTTCCTGGCCACTTCCAAGCTTCTGGTTGGGCTGGCATTCTCGCTGTTCCCTGTCTTGTAGACGCATCCCTCCAACCCTTGCCTCTGTCTTCACATGGCCTTCTCCCCGTGTGTGTGTGCCTCTATGTCCAAATTTCTTTTTACAAGCACACCATTCATATTGTATTTAGGGCCCAACCTAGGGCTTCCCCGGAGAAGGCAACGGCAACCCGCTCAAGTACTCTTGCCTGGAAAATTCCATGGACGGAGGAGCCTGGTGGGCTGCAGTCCATGGAGTTGCTAGGAGTCAAACACGACTGAGCGACTTCACTTTCACTTTTCATTTTCATGCATTGGAGGAGGAAGTGGCAGCCCACTCCAGTGTTCTTGCCTGGAGAATCCCAGGGACGGGGGAGCCTGGTGGGCTGCCGTCTATGGGGTCTCATAGAGTCGGACATGATTGAAGTGACTTAGCAGCAGCAGCAGCAGCTAGGGCTTCCCTGGTAGCTCAGCTGGTAAAGAATCCTCCTGCAATGCAGGAGCTGCCGGTTCAATTCCCGGGTGGGGAAGATCCCTTGGAGAAGGGATAGGCTACCCACTCCAGTATTCTTGGGCTTCCCTGGTGGCTCAGCTGGTAAAGAATCCTCCTGCAATGCAGGAGATCCTGGTTCGATTCCTGGGTGGGGACGATCCCCTGGAGAAGGGAAAGGCTACCCACTCCAGTATTCTGGCCTGGAGAATTCCATGGACTGTACAGTCCAAAGAGTCAGACACGACTGAGTGACTTTCACTAGTCCAGCATGACCTCCTTTAACTTGATGACATTTACAAAGACCTTATTTCCAAAGAAGGTCTTGGTAGACATGATTTTTTTTACAATTTTTATTGAACTATCATTGATTTACAATGTTGTGTTAGTTTTAAGTATACAGCAAAGTGATTCATATATATATATATCATATTAAATATATATATATTTAAAAAATGGATGGTAGCTCCAGCAGATCGGATTCCAAGCACAAAGTTTGGGCGTCTAGAAAGGACACAACCAGTATGTGATGATTAAATTGAACTGTGAGGGGAAAAAAGTTTCCTTCTAAAATAATAACAGCTGATATTACTATTATTTATTGTTATTATAATTATACTATTATTATATAATATTTGTGAGTGTTTAGTTAGAGCCAGGCACTTGTCTACATGTATTAATTCAGCTAAACTTTCAAAGAAAAACTGAGGCACAAAGATTTCCAGCTAGGAAGGGGTAGAAGCAGAATTTCAACCCAGGTGATCTGACTCCAAACCACTCAGCTAAGCTTTTTAAATAAGTCTCAAAAGGAAGGCAGAAGTCTTCAATCTTAGAATTAAGAAGCTTTGAAAGAAAAAAAGAAAAGAGTTAAGAAGCTTTAGGGATTTCCCCCCACCCCATCCTCTGTTAGATTTTAACATATGAGACACAAATACAATATACAGCTCAGCCTGTGATTTCGAACAGCTTCCTCCTCTAAAGGACATCTAGGATGGTGATCATTTTGACCTTTTCATTTCTTTTTTTTCTTTCTTCTTCCTTTTTTTTTTTTTTTTTAATCCTATGCATGACTTCCTCAACACTCTTCCTTTACCCTAAGTTGCTAGTTCAGATTGGGAAGATTAAGAAGCCATAAATAACTCTTCTGTGAATTATTCTACAGGAAGTTCAGTCTGATCAGATCCTGTTTGCCAGTGGTGAAGCACAACAACCAATACAAAACCCAAGTCAGGGTTTCTGAGTAAAAGATGAGCAACGCAGTCAGTCCCAGTTCTCACAGCATTCCTTCCACAGAGAGATCCAGTGCAGAAAGTGCTTGAACTGCTGAGTAACTGATCAACTCCCCTGCTTTTTACATACAACGCACAACTGGAAAAAAAAAAAGTGGAACACTTCAAGGATCAAAAGTTGAATAACATAATCACGCATTACATAAGACTTTGCAGTTCCAATGCTTAAAAACACATCACAAATCCATAATTGTATTTCCCTTTTAAGATATAATGACAGGTCCATTTTCAGCACTTATACACGCCCCTTGATGGAAGCTTAAACATCCCTCTTTAACATAAAGACTATTTAATTTTTTTTTTTATGTTCAATTATTTTGTGCTGGGAGGGAAGAGAGATGGCAGGGAGGAAAACAGTTTTCCATCTCTTCCTAGTAAATGTATTCAACTGTATAAATGTGCTCCAACTTGGAACCGCAGATCCTGAAAACTACTTAGCAGTCACGCAGGCTGGATGGGCTGTGCCCATTACTGGCTGTGTGACTTTGAGGAAATTAATTAACTTCTCTGTGCCTCAGAGTCCTCATCAACAAGTCAGCAAAATAACAATACTTCTCCCATAGACACATGGTATGCATTATACTATACATAATATAAATAACTCGATGGACATGAGTTTGAGCAAGCTTCGGGAGTTGGTGATAGACAGGGAAGCCTGGCGTGCTGCAGTCCATGGGGTGGCAAAGAGTCGGATGCAACTGAGCAACTGAACTGAACTGACTGATGCTATTAATACATATAAAATACATACTAATATAAGATACCATATGCTAATAACACATAATTCATAAATATATATAAAAAGCATGTAGCAATTGGCATAGAGCAAGGGCTCTATTAGTGCTTATTATTATTATATAATATTCATTATTATTATCATTGGTATAGCAAAAGCTCTCATACCAGACCACTAACCTTCTGTCATTGAAAAAGGACCATCACGTGGAGAAATGACTTCTTCCCAATCATGGTCTTTATGGGAGTCTTTTACCTCCATATTTTTATCTAAGGGCAAAAGTTTTCTGAACGGAAGACCTTTATGCACTTGTTTGAAGTACTTGTAGTTGAAACGTCTACATGTTTGGACTTGCTGCCTGTCAACTCGTCAAAAGAATTTGCAGACAGGCGCGTATACAAGGTACACAGCTTAGGAACAAGAAAGAGAGGAACTGAATTCATGCCATTAGATTTAACATTCTATGCATTTTTCTGCCCCTCTGGTGAGAGAAGGGCTAGGCGTGGGGGTGGAAGAGTCAGAGCTCCCTGAGAGGTAGTGTCAGCAGACCCCCATGAGGAGAAGGTCTGGAAGTTTCATGCTTCTGAGCGCCGTTCTGAAAGTAAGGAGCCAGGTTCCTATCCTTGCTCCACATCTCACATCTCAGCTCCTGCTGGCCATCTTCTGTAAATCACTCAACCCCTCTGAGCCTTGACCTTGGTCTCAGATGGGCTGCCCCAGGAAACAGTCTCTGAGAGGGCGATTAGCAGGTGGAACGTTTACCAGGGAATGCTCCTGAAAACAATAGCTAAGACGGGGTGAGGGGAGCGGGATGGGGCAGAAGGAGAAATGGAACTACGAGACAATGACAGCGACCTTGGCCAACTCCATGAGGAGCTCTAATGCTGGAATAACCCTCAGCTATGTTCCGAACTGAGGCTGGTGGCCAGCCCTTTGGACCCCTGCATCAAGCGGGCATTGGATACAGCTGTGGTTCATGATGCAGGGAGGGGACCAATCCCCCCGCCCCCCAGACTTGGCAATGTCTGGAGACGTTTTTGATTGTTGCAAGTGGAGGGGAGGCCTCTAGAGGGTAGCAATCAGGGGTGCTGCTACAGAGCCTCTAACACACAGGGCAGCCCCCTACCCACAAAGAAGTATCATCCCAAAGTGTCCGAAGCCGCTGAGGTTTCTCAAAGATAAAGGCTGCCCTTGGAGAGTTCTCCTAAGCTTAGACAAGGCAGCTTCCTCCAGCTAAGGGCGATTTCTAAAGAAAGACACAAACGTGAGTCATGGCAGGTCCTGAACAGGGATGTGGACAGCATATCACAGTACCCACAACAACCCTTTATAAAAAATCAATTTTTAGCTATGTAAGTTAATATTGAATCTTACCTTCCTTATAAGAAACAAAATGTTCTAGGGGCTTCCCTGGCAGCTCAGTGGTAAAGAATCCACCTGGCCATGCAGTAGACTCAGGTTCGATCCCTGATCTGGGAAGATCCCACATGCTGCGGAGTAACTAAGCTCGTGCGCCACAATGATCAAGCCTGCGCTCTAGAGCCCGGGAGCCGCAGCTGCTGAAGTCCCCGTGTCCCAGGGCCGCTGCTCCGCAACGAGCAGCCACCACAGTGAGAAGCCCGAGCACCACAACTAGAGTAGCCCACACAGTACAGCCAAAAATAAATAAATAAAGTTACTTTTTTAAAAAGTAAAATGTTGTCAATCAGGGTTTTGCAACCTCAGTTCTAGTGGCGTTTTAGGCTAATACCTCTCCTCTGCTGTGGGAACTGTCCTGCGCCCTAACCCAGCAGATGCCAGCAGCACCCCTCCCCTGACTATGACAACCAAAACCAGCTGGAGACGCCTCCCCTGGAGGGGCAGAATCACCTCAGATTGAGGATCCACCTGCTAGATATAGTGCAGGAGACCCGGGTTCAATCCCTGGGTCGGGAAGATCCCCTGGAGAAGGAAATGGCAACCCACTCCAGTATTCTTGCCTGGGAAATCCCATGGACAGAGGAGCCTGGAGGACTCCAGTCCACGGGGTCACAAGAGTCGGACAGGACTTAGCGACTAAACCTTCTAGATAAACCCAAAATAGCCTTTGATTACTAATTTACAATCTGAGGTCTCTCCCCAGAAGCAACCACTAATATACGTTTGCAGTGGATCCGTCCAGTATTCTTCATATAGATTTCCATAGACATATATGCCACCATAGAAAATACATAGTATTTTTAACGTAAATGTGAAATTTCATCATAGAAAATAGATCATACTTTCTTTGGAGAGTGCTTTAATTTTCAGTCCAATCACCACACTACCCCTGCACAGAGCATGTACCTTAAGGAAAACTGAGTGCACACCCACTTTGGGGGCATATAGTATACACCCAAATTAATTCACATAAGCCAATATCCTAGCCTGAATTCTCAGATCAAGGTTGGGCACAGAGCTCAACTTAAGCCAATGAGAAGCTAGATTTTCTGGGGCATCTGGGAGAGGAACAGTCTCTCTCCGCATCCCTGCACATGACTGAGGAATCATGAAACGGATTGAGCTATGGCAGTCATCTTGTGATCATAGGGTTGGAAGTCAGCTTTTACTACTAACTGCTACCACAGGAGAAGATCAGATAAATGGAAAGAAATCTTGTAAAAAAAAAAAAAGAAATCTTGTCCTTGATAACATCATCAAGCCCACTCAACAAACTGAACCAAACCCACCCATGTTTCCACGTACTTTCCAGGTTTCAGTAATACTTTATGGAAAAACACGAATGAACTTTTAGACCAACCCAGCATCTTTCCTGATTTACATGCTACAGTCCAGCTTTCCCAGCACCACAGTCCTGAAGATACTATACTGTCTTTTCTCCAATAACGTACTTCTGAATTCAGACTTTTTTCTTTAAATTTCTTTGACTCTGGATGATAAACAGATCACTCATTCATTCCAAAAACACATTACAGATTCTTATTGTACACTCGTCTAAGTACTGAGGCTACCGAGGTAAATGGTGACCAACCTCTGCCCTCAGGGAGTTTTGATTCTTATGAGGCAGATAACAAACTAATAAATAAAATACAATATACACAGCATTAAAAACTATGTTATAAAATAACACAATGTAACACACAAGAGCACAGTACATATTATATGGTAACACAGCTATGAAGTCAAAGGAACAGAGTGATTGGGTTTTGCTCACTGTGACTTGAGCCCTGGCTCTATTTTCTAGGAGTAATTCAATAGAGAAATCTGAGTATATACGACCCTCTTTACATGAGGAAAATCAAACATTCGGTTGCTTAAAGCAAATTCCAGGGTAATGTTTCAGGATGTGACTGAAGGTCAAAAGCCCCCAAGGAGGTAAACTCTCCATGTCAAGCCATTAGCACTTGTTAGCACCCTTCCTTTTTAAGAAAGCAGCCGGGGAATGGCTGACAAAGTCCCTCTTTCATTAAGTCTGATTAGCACAATTAACACAGCCACTCTCAATATGTAATCACATAGATTGAGACAAGTTTAAGGAAAGGCTTTCAAATCAGAAGCCCCAAGGGCTAAGAAGGCTTAGCCCTTGCTCAGTTTAAGATAAATGGAGAAGGTTAACTCCATGAAGGCACTGGTTGGAAGTGGGAAATGTTGAGCCAGGATTCTCCATGCTGTTACATTGAAAGGGTTGTAGGACTAGAGCTGTGGCGTATTGCTTATTTTATATTTTTCTCCAGGCTATTTAGCTCTTGACATTAAAAAAACAGTTCAATTTGCCCTTTTGTCTGGAAAGCAATTGTGCAATCACATCAATGGCCTTTGAAAGATTTTGAAGACTGTCCCTCCCTTCTCCCCATTAAAACCACCAGGGACATTATTCGGGCCTTAACTGTTGCTGGGATTTGGGGGTCTTAAGAAGCAACATCCTCTTCTCTCACCGAAATTCAGAATGTTGGTGTGCTGCATTGCAATTTACAGGAAAAATAACTATTTGGTCATTCAGATGACCAATATACCTCTGCGGTTCCTGGCTCACAGCCCCCGAAACCCTTGGAATTTTCTGAACAGTAAGAACAACGGGGGGACTTCCCTGGTGGTCCAGTGGATAAGAATCCACCTGCCAATGCAGGGGACACGGGTTTGGTCCCTGGCCCGGGAAGACTCCACATGCTGCAGAGCAACTCTGCCTGTTCGCCAGTACTGAGCCAGCGTGCTGCAGCTACTGAAGCCCCAGAGCCTAGTGCACCCAGAACCCATGCTCCGAAACAAGAGAAGCCACGGCGATGAGAAGCTCACTCGCCGCAAAGAGGAGTCACCCCTGATCGCTGCATCTAGAGAGAGCCCTCGCACAGCAACAAAGACCCAGCGCAGCCATAAGTAAATAAAGAAAGTGGTTTTGTGTTAATTGCATTTAAAAAAAAAAGAACAATGGGATATGGAATCTAGCAGGATGGTACTGATGAACCTATTTTCAGGACAGCGATGGAGACGAAGACAAACAGAACAGACTTGTGGACACAAAGAGGGAAGGAGAGGGTAGGACGGCTGGAAAGAGGAGCACGGAAACATAAACATCACCATATGCAAAAAAGTCAGTGGGAATTTGCCATATGACTCAGGGAGGGTGGTTCAAGAGGGAGGGAACATACGTGTGCCTGTGGCTGATTCATGTGGATGTATGACAGAAACCAACACAGTATTGTAAAGCAATTACCCCTTGATTAAAAATAGATAGATTTTTTTTAATTAAAAAAAGAACAATGGGATACTATTTGGTCTTCGTGGGGGGGGGGGGGTCAGGAAACAATGCCATGCAGCATGTGGGACCTTAGTTCCCAGCCCAGGGACTGAACCTGTGCCCCCTGTATTGGAAGCACCGAGTCTTAACCACTGGACCACCAAGGAAGCCCCAAAATTCGGTCTCTTGTCCTCAGTTCCTTACTCAAAGGCACGGGGCTGTGGTTGCTGGGAGCAACTGTGATTAGAGGGTTGGAAATTTCAGTCTCATCTGAGCACTGAAGAACTGATGCTTTTGAACAGTGGTTTTTGGAGAAGACTCTTGAGAGTCCCTTAGACTGCAAGATCAAACCAGTCAATCCTAAAGGATATCAACCACAAATATTCACTGGAGGGATTGATGCTGAAGCTCCAATACTTTGGCTTCCTGATGCAAAGAACTGACCCATTGGAAAAGGTCCTGATGTGGGGAAAGATTGAGGGCAGGAGGAGAAGGGGATGACAGAGGATGAGATGGCTGGATGGCATCACCGACTCAATGGACATGAGTTTGAATAAACTCCAGGAGTTGGTGATGGACAGGGAGGCCTGGCGTGCTCCAGTCCATGGGGTCGCAAAGAATCAGACACGACTGAGGGACTTTAGTTTACAACAACAGGAGGGACCTGAGGTTGAACCAATCTCCATTGGCCTATGACTTAGTCAAACATGACTATGTGATGAAGCCTCCATAAAGCCCGCAAAGGACAACTTTGCGGTCCTTTCTCAGAGAGCTTCCATGTAGGGGATGAGAATGCTTCCATGAGGCATTTTGCAGGGCCCCACACTCCATGAGGACAGAAGCTTTTTTGTCTAGGACCTTGTTCCCTGTATCTCTTCATCTGGTTGTTGAGGGTATGTACTGTGCTCAGTCATGTCTGCAAACCCATGGACTGTAGCCCGCTAACCCCCTTGTCCATGGAATTTTCCAGGCAAGAATACTAGAGTGGGTTGCCATTTTCTCCTCTAGGCGATCTTCCCAACCCAGGGATCGAACCAACGTCTCCTGCATCTCCTGCATTGCAGGAAGGTTCTTACTGCTGAGCCATGGGGGAAGGCCTGACTGTTGACTTCTACCTTTAGTATTCTTTTTAATAAATCAGTAACTTGGTGAGTAAACAAGTTTTCCAGGCTACTTCATGACTCAGGGGTCCACTAGTGACTGCAATTTTCAGAGTCCCCCAAAACACTGGGAATGGACTTGGAACATTAGCCACTGAGTTTGGGGGCTGGCTACTGGACACACCTGTGATTCTCCACCTGAGAATGTTCTCTGGCATGCATGGGCCTCGCTCTGTGCAAGCAAGAATATTGGAAAGCTGTCCCAGGAGCAGCCCTAAGTGACAGGGGTGGCACTCATCCCTCAGGGGGGATAAATCGGTGATATGGCCTATGTGCCTTGGAATCTTCCAGAAGTCCCTGTAGGATCTTGCATTGCACTTGGTAATGGAGGCAACCTGTTCATCAACACAAATGTGGTGGCTTTTTACCTCCCCTGCCTTACGTCCTCATTCCTTCATGGAGCCTCCTGGAACTACCTTCCATGTTGACTATTTGCACCGGAATCTTTGTATCTGGCAAAGAGGAACCTAGCCCAAGACACCACCTTTCCAAAGGTCCTACCTATGACCTCACTGGAGGGTTGACAACAGGAGCTAAAACAGGGCCGTGGAGAGGGAAGTAGGTGGGACCGTCCCAGCTAAGAAACCAGGTTTCACAGGGCCTCTCAGAGACTGAAAAAAGCCCAAGCCACTTCCACCTTCTGAGGCACTCAAGTGATGAAAAATTGGTATTTCTTTCTTGACCACGCCATGTGGTTTGCAGGACCTTAGTTCCCCGACCAGGAATCAAACCCAAGCTGCCTGCAGTGGAAGTATGGAGTCTTAACCACAGGACCACCAGAAAGTCCTCCACCAAAGTCTTTTAAAAATGTTTTAATAAATACAAATTTTGAAAAAAGAACCGAGTTCACAATCAGATGAGGCCAAACTGCCTCTTTAACCTCCACAAGTACAGTTATCAATAACAGGGTAAGTGCAGAGCTTTTTTTCCTCCCCTATTTCTCTATCTTTCCTTTCCTGGGGCATGAAATGATGGATGTTCAGGCAATGCAGGAACAAAGTAGCAATGCTACTCTGCCAGGACCAAGAAGGATTTGATTTTCCCATGGAAAAGTGTTAATTATTATAGAAGAAATCATTGTGTGGGGATTTTCTAGTTATGCTTTTCCAAATATCTGCATCCATTTTCCTATTTGATGCCTACCACAAACAGGGCAGGAATCTTTGACCTTGTGAAATAACGAGGCTTCTCTCATAGCTCGGTTGGTAAAAAAAAAAAAAAAAAAAAAAATCTGTCTGCAATGCAGGAGACCCAGGCTCGATCCCTAGGACAGGAAGATCCCCTGAAGGAAGTGGCAACCCACTGCAGTATTCTTGCCTGGAGAATCCCATGGACAGGGGAGCCTGGCGGGTTACAGCCCATGGGGTCGCAAGAGTTAGACACGACTTAGAGACAAAACCACCACCATCTTTGGCCTCAGCTCTAAGCAATACCATTATCCTAGTGACCTGGGCATTTGAGTTTTAAATCAAAATCTATGAGCACCTCTATGACTAAGAATCCCCATCCTTGTGGTGATCATTTTATAAAATATAAAAGTATTAATCACTATATTGTACACTTGGAACTAAGAGTGTTTTAGATCAATTATACTTTAATTTTTTTCTTTTAAAGGGGACTTTCCTGGTGGTCCAGTGGCTAAGACTCTATGCTCCCAACGCAGGAGGCCCGTGTTTGATCCCTGGTCAGAAAAACTAGAGCCCACAGCCTGCCTCTAAAGATTCTGCATGCCACAATGAAGATGGAAAATCTTGCATGCTGCATCTAAGACCTGGTGCAGCCAAATAAAAATAAATTAAAGGGAAAAAAAAGAATTCCCACCCCCTCAGTACCCTGGTTTTACTTCAAAGGGTCCATAGCTAGCAAGAAAAGTCAACCAGCTACCCAGACCTCAATTCCTCCTCTAACCAACAAGTATCTCTCTTCCGGCCAGAGCTTGTTCTGATTTCTTGGTGCTAACTGGCTTTGCTCCCTGACTCCTGGTCTTTGGAACTATTTAGAATGCCTTTTGGCAAGGGTGTACTGGTAAACAGGCTTTCCAGGGCAAGGTGGGGGGAGGGACACTCTGATTTGTAGCATTTTCCAATTCCTGTGGTGTAAATTACACAATACTTTTGCCATTGCTGATTTCAAGCTACCTGGAGTTCAGCAACTGGCTCTTAAGATTCTTGAGTTTTGAACAGCAGACTCGCTGGACAGGTACAGCCTATTTAGGCACACTATGGCCTATGTCTAAAGCATGAGAAAGGATAATCCCTACAGCACTGCTTGTAGTAGTAAAAAGTTGGATACAACCTAAATGTCCATTAACAGAGGGATGCTCTAAGTCAGAGATCCAAAGGAACACCGTGCAGCCACTTAAAAGATGAGGCAACTTTACATATTGAAAAATCTCTAAAAAAAGAAAGAAAGAAATCTCTAAGAGATTGAATGAAGAAAGCAAGGTGTAGGATGGTAGAGCAGCACTCACAAACCACACACTTCATATGAGTCATAAAGTGAATGAGCAAATCCAGCTAATGGGAGCCAGTAGGGCATGGTGGGGACTGTGGGAAAATCAAGACCGTACACTCTGTCCACCGGCAGGAGCATTTTGTTGCCATGTGGAAGTGAGACCCTGTCATTTCCAGGTCTTACTTTTAAAAAGGAACAGCAAATTTGGGTTTTTGTGTAACAATTGTCTTTGCATCAAAATACTGCCTGGACCAAACCAAATAACTAACTCCACAGGTGGGACCTTGATCATAGACTACAATCCTTGGCAGGCTCCTACCTTGAGAAGAAAGTAAAGAGTGTTGAGTTTATACATATTTTTACAGGCTACCTCCCCAAGCCTAACGAGAAGGGATTTTTATGTAAGTTTTTAAAAGGTTCCCTCTGGGGCCTTCTCTGTTGGCTCAGTGGTAAAGAATCTGCCTGCCAACGCAGGAGACACAGGTTTGATCCCTGATCCAGGAAGATCCCACATGCTGAGGAGCAACTAAAAAAGTCCCCTATGAAAGGCAAATTAGAAAAAAGTCCCTCCTAACAGAAGCAGAAGATAGAAAGAAGAGGTGGCAAGAATACACAGAAGAACTATACAAAAAAAGATCTCAATGACCCAGATAACCATATGATCACTCACCTAGAGCCAGACATCCTGGAATGCGAAGTCAAGTGGGCCTTAGGAAGCATCACTATGAACAAAGCTAGTGGAGGTGATGGAATTCCAGTTGAGCTATTTCAAATCCTAAAAGATGATGCTGTGAAAGTACTGAACTCAATATGTTAGCAAACTTGGAAAACTCAGCAGTGGCCACAGGACTGGAAAAGGTCAGTTTTCACTCCAATCCCAAAGAAAGGCAACGCCAAAGAATGTTCAAACTACTGCAAAATTTTACTCATCTCACACACTAGCAAAGTAATGCTCAAAATTCTCTAAGTCAGGCTTCAACAATACATGAATCAAGAATTTCCAAATGTTCAAGCTGGATTTAGAAAAGGCAGAGAAACCAGAGACCAAATTGCCAACATCTGTTGGATCATAGAAAAAGCAAGAGAGTTCCAGAAAAATCATCTACTTCTGCTTTATTGACTATGCCAAAGCCTTTGACTGTGTGGATCACAAAAAACTGTGGGAAATTCTTCAAGAGTTGGGAATACCAGACCACTTGACCTGCCTCCTTAGAAATCTGTATGCAGGTCAAGAAGCAACAGTTAGAACCGGACATGGAACAATGAACTGGTTCCAAATTGGGAAAGGAGTACATCAAGGCTGTATATTGTCACCCTGCTTATTTAACTTAAATGCAGAGTACATCATGTGAAATAACCTCGGATATGCAGATGACACCACTCTTATGGCAGAAAGCGAAGAAGAACTAAAGAACCTCTTGATGAAAGTGAAAGAGGAGACTGAAAAAGTTGGCTTAAAGCTCAACATTCAGAAAACTAAAATCATGGCATCCGGTCCCATCACTTCATGGCAAAGATCCCACATTTCAGGGGAAAGGCAGAGGAGGGATAAATTAGGAGTTTAGGATTAACATATATATACTACTATATATTTATAAAATAGATAATCAGCAAGGACCTACTGTATAGAACAAGGAATCATACTCAATATTCTGTAATAACCTGTATGGGAAAGAATCTGAAAAGGATAGATATATGTATACATACAACTGTAAAATTTGCTGTGACCCTAAAACACAACATTGCAAATCAACTATACTCCAGTATAAAATAAAAATTGTTAAAAAGAGAGAGAGAGAAGCTTGCAGGTATAAGAAATAATGTTGGCCTCATCTCATTCTTTACACCAGTGGTCCTGCTCCTGGCTACATTCTAGAATCAGCTGGGGATTTTGAAGGCTTCGATACCAAGACTGTACCCACAGAAATGAAGCAAGAACCTCTGAGAGGGGTGTTCAGGCACAGGCATCTTGCTAAAGGCCCAGGTGATGCCATTTTCCAGCCCTGATTGAGAAATATAGTTTTCAACAGTTTACTTGGGCAATTCAGGCTCTCCTTGGAGAACTCAAGTGAATACCAAGCCCTTTAGAGCTCTTTTTCTTCCCACGCTTAGTCTTCTCCAACTGCTCTGACAAGATACCTTAGACTGGTGCTCAGACAAGACAATTATTTCTAGAGACTGGAAAGTCCAAGATCAAGGTGCCAAGCAATTCCATTCCTGGTAAGAACCCTCTCCCTGGTTTATCGATGGCTACTTATTTTCTTAGCTGTGTCCTCATGTTAGGGGAGGGCTTCCCCGGTAGCTCAGAGGTAAAGAATCCGCCTGCCAATGTAGGAGACTCATGTTTGATCCCTGGGTCGGGAAGATCCCCTGGAGGAGGAAATGGCAACCCACTCCAGTATTCTCGCCTGGAAAATCCCACGGATGGAGAAGCCTGGAGGGCTACGGTCCACAGAATCTCAAAGAGTCCAACATGACTTAGCTACTGACCACAGCACAGCATGTGAGCAGTGCAGGGAGGGCAGAGGAGAGCAAGCTCTTTTCTTAAAATGGACACTAATTCTGTCAGGAGGACACCACCCTCATGACCTCATCTGAACCCATTACCTACTAAAGGCCTCAACGCCAATGTCATCACATTTGGGGTTAGGGCTTCAGTGTATGAATTTGGGGAAGAAGGGAGAGACATAACTCAGTCCTTAGTACAACCCTTCTCTAAGATGTTCAAAAAGGGTGTGATTTAGGGGTTGGGGCACCAGCAAATGGGACCTCTTGCCTTTTGCTGGTCTTTAGCTGGGCATGAGTGGGTATCTTCCAAGGAATGCTGGCTGGGTCCCATCACAGGGCTTTCTCCTGGCGTCTGCTGCCCCAGTCTAGACTGTGGGCTCAGTCCAGTGCTGGAGACCTCGCTAAGTTGCTGCTACAGTCCTCCCCCAGGCCCTGCTGAGGCTGCTCCCCAGGACTTACTTGCAGGGTCACCTCCAGCCAAGTGATAATTTACCCCCTAGCAGATAGCATGCAGGAATGTCTTGGGAGTGGCTGCTATCTGGCTGTCCATGCCCCTGCACTGTCTTTCATCAACAGAGGCAACTTTCCAGAGCCCCCTCCACGTGAAGTCCACATCACGCATGAGTGAAGGCCCTCTTCTCCCGTGTTCCCTGCATCTCATACCATCTTCCTTCCAGGCTTTCAGCTCCCTGGTTGTTCCCCTATCACAACCCACTAAGCCAGAAAACTTCAGGCTTTCTCTTCCCCTCTCTTAACTGTCTTCAAGCTTTTTAGTCACTTCTTTTCTGAAAGCATTCTCAGAAATGATGCAGAACAGACTTCTGGTTGCCAAGGGGGTTGGGGGATGGGGAAGGGAAGGAATGGGAATTTGGGATTAGCAGAGGCAAACTAATATATATAGGATGGATAAACAACAAGGTCCTACTGTATAGCACAGGGAACTATATGCAATAACCTGTAATAAACCAAAATGGAAAAGAATATGAAAACGAATATATACATATATAGCTGAATCACCTTGTTGTATAGAAGAAATTAATACAACACTGTAAATCAACTACACTTCAGTTGAAAAAAAACTATGCAGGGGACTTCCCTGCTGGTCCTATGGTTAAGACTCAGAGCCCAAGAAGGCAGGCGGCCCAGATCCGATCCCTGGTCAGGGAATCAGATCCCACGGGCCACAATTAAAGATTCTGCACGCAACAACGAAGATCGAAGAATGCACATGCCACAGTTAAGACTTGGAGCAGCCAAATAAACAAATAAAAATATTTTTTAAAAGAAAACTATGAAATATTTTTAAAAGTCAGTACACCTGAAAATAATACATTGTAAATCAACTACACTTCAATTTTAAAAAATCAAATCGCTAGAACAGCTGAAAATGATGCAATGTTTGCATATGGTAAGTACTGATATCTCAAAACAGTTTCATCACCCTGAAATTATCCCTAAAGTATATTAATACCATAATAATTTGCTTTCCATCCATTAAAAAGAAGCCACGAATAACAGAATGGAAGTTTTACTTCACCCACTGTGGTTTTTTAATTTGCATTCTGCTCCCCCCAACAATATTTTATCCTAAGATATTATAAGTTTGTGCTTTAGAGTCTTTTACTGATCACTCTTTTGCCCTCCTTGGAAATAATATGTTTAAGGATTGAAATTAATTTTTTTTTAAACTTTCCTGTGACCAGGACTTCCCTGGCGGTCCAATGGTTAAGACTCCAACCTTCCACTGCAGGGGGTATGGGTTCAATCCCTGGGCTGGAAAGTAAGATCCCGAAAGCCGTGTAGGCCATAAACAAATATATGCGTATAGACATAATTTATGTTTCAAAAAGTTTCCTGTGACTAAAAGTGTTCATATTAAAAGTTTTAAAACTTTTGTTCTGGATCAATTAAAGGGGGATAATGGTTACCAATATCTCAAATTGCATTTTTGGGTGGTGCTGTGGAAGTTTGGACACTTTGGGACAATGAACCATAATAAAATTTGGTCAGGAATGGGGAGAAGTGTGACTTTCCTTTGTAAAGGGAGAGAAAAGTTATTGTGCAGGGGCAGTAAGGGAAAAAAAAAAAAAACAACCAATAGCTGGAAAGAAACGTGCAAAGGGAAGTTGAAGAACTGTACACAGATCCCCTTAAACTCTCCTCGCAGCTCCGGAGGGGTACCTCACCCTGGTTTGAAGCTTGTTGTGCTCAGTCATGCCTGCCTTTTCCACAAGGGCTCCCAGTCCCAGGCAGGAGCCTGCTATGAAAGGCAGAAGAAGGCTTTCTACACTTTGAAAGGGACTCTATGATCTCACTCTCCAGGTCAAGCCCTGATCTTGGGCCTACAGAGTGTCTAGTCCCAGGACCCATGTATTTTTATACATTGGCTTAATATCCTCCAAACACACACACATAGAGTTACACCTGCACATGCATATTTCAAAAGAACACACACAAAAAAACAGTCATTCCAGAGGGAATGACTACGGTCAGCAGGTCAAGGATTTTAATTATAGAAATTTGTGTTGCAGTTTGAATAGTTTCCATATATATGCACACCTTTTTCAGGGGTAAATTAAAAGAAAAGCAAGCTTATAGGCATATCATACAGAGCAACATGAGCTTCCTTTTCTGTTTGCTTTCATACTAATATAATACACTCAGTATGAGAGTTAATGTCATGTGTCAACTTTACCAGACAGATCATAGGGGCTTCCAAGGTGGTGCTAGTGGTAAAGAACTTGCCTGCCAATACAGGAGACAGAAAGAGACTCAGGTTAAATCCTTGGGTCGGGAAGATCCCCTGGAGGAGGGCACAGCAATACACTCCAGTATTCTTGCCTGGAAAATCCCCATGGAGGGAGGGGGGAGGGGGGATCGGGATGGGGAATACGTGTAAATCTATTGCTGATTCATGACAATGTATGACAAAACCCACTGAAAAAAATAAATAAATAAATTAAAAAAAAAAAAAAAGAAAATAAAATCCCCATGGACAGAGGAGCCTGGCAAGTTACAGTCCATGGGGGTCACAAAAAGTCACATGACTGAAGCGACTTAGCAGAGTCCAGACCATGGTGTACCCAGATATTTGGTCAAACAGTATTCCAGCTACTGTTTGTGTTAGGGTGTTTTAAGATGAGATTAACATTTAAACTGGTAGACTGAATAAAGCAGATGGGCCTCCATAGGGTGGGCAGGCTTCATCCAACCACTTAAAGGGCTGGGTAGAACACAAGACTGACTCTCCTCCAGCAGGAAAGAATTCTCCTGCTTGCCAGCCTTCAGACTGAGAGATGAGCTTTGCCTGGTTCTATGCTGGGCTTTGGACTTGAACGGGGACATCAGCTCTGCTGATTTTGGCACACCAGCCTTCATAATCAGGTGAGTCAATTTCTTATTTTATACATACACACACATATGCATATATATTCTATTGGTTCTGTTTCTTGAAAAAATCCTGACTAAAACATAGTTGGGTTTTCTTTTTTTTTTTTTTGGCTTCACTGTGCAGTTTGCAGGATCTTAGCTCCTCGACCAGGGATCGAACCCATGCCCCCTGCAGTGGAAGCACAAAGTCCTAACCACTGGACCCACCAGAGAAGTCCCCAGATATTCTTTCTTTACATTTAAAAGAAAAAAAATATTGGCTTAGTGGTAAAGAATCTGAACTGCCAATGCAGGAGACACAGGTTCGATTCTCAGTCCAGGAAGATCCCACATGCCTCAGCACCTAAGCCCATGTGCCATACTATCGTGCCAGGGCTCGAGTGCCTGGGAGCCACAACTACTGAAGCCCACGTGTCCTAGAATCCAGGCTCTCCTACAAGAGAAGCCACACAATGAGAAGCCCCCGCACCCCAACTAGAGAAAAGCCCGTGCAGGAACAAAGACCCAGCATAGCCAAAAATAAATTATTAAAAATATCTATTGTGCTTTATTTCTTTCTTCTCCAACTTTGAGATGAAATTTATATACAATAAAAATTTCAATGCACAGTTAGATGAGTTTGGGCACCTATATCCAGATGTGTAGTCCCAACCATCAGTAAAATATTTTTTTCATATGTGTATGTTTAAAAAAATCACACCTAGCTATGTGTCAATTTGGACTCATTTTGGCGATGAGTGATACAAGAATCACAGTGCCTTAAGTAACAGAGGAAGAAGTGAACTGATGCTGGAGACAGTCACAGTGCTTACCCTGGAAGGTCGATGTTGCAAACAAAAAAGCTAACCATTCGGTCTACCTGCTCCTAAAGCTCATTTTAGGAGCTTGGATATTTAATTGGTTTAAGTATAACCAGTTTCACCAAACCCTAGAGAAGATGTCCTACGTTGATCATGCAGCACAGTTACGGTGTGAGAGTGATCACAGCTACTTAAGATTTACTCGTTTGTTTATTTTGGCTGCGCGGGGTCTTTGTTGCTTTGGTCAGGCTTTCTCCAGTTGCAGAGAATGGGGTCTACTCTCCACTTGTGGTGCTCGGGCTTCTCTCTGCAGTGGCTTCTCTTGATTCTCAGCGTAGGCCCAATAGCTGTGGTGCACAGGTTTAGTTGTTCCTTGACACGTGGGATCTTCCCGGACCACGGAGACCAGGGATCAAACCCCTATCTCCTGTATTGGCAGGCAGATTCTTTACCACTGAGCCACCAGGGAAGCCCAAAACCAGCGATTTTAAGGACCTTTGAATTTACAATGTCCCACCTACCAGTCTCGCAGCTCAGTTGGTAAAGAATCTGCCTGCAATATAGGCAGACCTTGATTGGGTTGCTGGGTCGGGAAGATCCCCTCGAGAAGGAAATGGCAACCCACTCCAGTATTCCTGCCTGGAGAATCCCCTGGACAGAGGAGCCTGGGAGGTTACATACAGTCCATGGGATTGCAAGAGGCGGACACAACTTAGCGACTAAACCACCACCACTACCTCATGTCTTGTAAGAAATTTTCAAGTGTACCCACATTTGCATTAATTTGTTTTTGTTGTAGAAAATTCTGACACTATTTTCGTAATTTAAACGATTCAATTATTATTCATTGAATTTGCTGTGGGCTGCAGCTTCTTGGCAGTTACCACACATCACTTTGCATTCTTGCAAAGTGAGATAATCTACCCGACAAACCGCTTTCCATATATAGAAGCGTTTTTATGAAGACTGACTTTCACAATTAATAATGCTGCTATAAAATTCAGTTTTATAGTCATATTCATTCGTATTTTACGTTTTTTCTCTTTCTTTCGTAGTTTGAAGTCAATACACTTGCCCTTGGGTTGTTGGGTTTTGTTTTTTTTTTTTGTCCATACTGCACAGTTTTTGCTTGTGAAGATTTTAGTTCCCTGACCAGGGATTGAACTAGGACCTCAGCAGGTTTCCTTTTATACAGACACCCCTAGCTTCAAGGAGAGAAGCAGCTGGAAATGTCATTTTCAGCCTTCTGGCCTCTGGGTAAGGGAGAAGACTTGCTGTTTCTTTTTTTCTTTTAATATACTTTTTATTTTTAAAATTTCATTTATCATTTAGTTTTGGCTGCCCTGGGTCTTCATTGCTGGGAGCAGGCTTTCTCTAGTGGTGGTACACAGGCTCAGGAGTTGGGGCACTCAGGTTTAGCTGCCCCATAGCATGTGAGATCTTAGTTCCCCAGCCAGGGATTGAACCCAAGTCCCCTGCATTGGAAGACAGATTCTTAACCACTGGACCGCCTTCGAAGTCCCAAAGAGTTTTGAACACAGAAGTTGAAAGTCACCGGTAATGGCTGCCACAGAAGCCACAGGAACAAACGCACAAGACCATATGAACAGCCAAGGTCGGTGCCAGAGAAGTGACTGCAGCTTTCATAACCAATGAGCCGCTTGCTCTTCTTCAAATTCTGAGCCTCTAAGGAAATGGTTTCTGAAACTGCAATGTCCAATAGCTTTCTATTTTATGATTCAGCATTAATATTCAAACTCGGTGGTTCTCAAACTTAAATGCGAATCTAAAACACAGACTGCAGGGCCCACTCCATAAATGGAGGGTGGGGCCTGAGAACGTGCATTCCTAGCAAGTTTCCAGGTGCTGCTGCTGCTGCTCTTAAAACCACATTTTGAAAGCCACAATTACTGCCCATCCTCTGTTGCAATAGACAGTTGTGCCATTTTCAATCTTTTGCCTTGTGCCAAAGTTACAGAGAAGAATCCTGTTGTCAAGGTGGAAAGCGGTGGAAGGGTGTTGCCAGCAGAGGGAACACTATGTCTTAAAGGACGTTCTTTTTTGCCTGCCAGCAGTCACTTTCCTGCTTCGGGTAGCAGCACCTTGGTTTCCATTTGGCAAACTCCCTGGCTGTGGTGCTTGAGTTGCAAGTGAGGAGATTCCGCCTCAGGGCTGGTGGGGCTGAGACCTGGGGTTGGCTAATCAGTGTGTCCTGATACCAGTTACCTGTGAATCGTCACAGCAATGGGTTCAGGGATAGTCGCTTGACCCCTTACTGACTCAGTAAGTGTCATCCATAGGCGCTTCTCTAGAGTGACTGGAGGAAGCGAAAGTATCATTCTTTCCACTAGGGTAGCTCATTAGGATGCAAGCTGAGTCTTCACATCCCTTTGGGAAAGACTGAGAATAAAGATAATACGGTAGAGGACAGAGCTAACCCACAGGGATGAGGCGTCTGGTCTTTATTCTAAGCTTCTCTCTGGGGCTTTTCCATCACACAAGTCAAGAAGCTCCTTTGGGCTTCAGCCAGTCTGACCTGGGTTTCTGCCTCCTGTAACTGAAAGAATCCTGGCCAACCCAGGACAAACCCGGAAAGGGCCTGGTGCAACTTTGAGGAAGTGAAAGACAGCACAGAGAGTCAGGGGGAGAACAGCCCCAGAAGAGCAGCTGAGAGCTGGGTCACCGAGGGCCTTGCAGGCTACAATACGTATTTTGCATTTTTAACTCACTGAACTGAGAAGCCACCAGATGACCTGAAGCATGAGAGTCATACGAATATGGCTTCTTCAGGGACAGAGAGCATCGAAACAGGTGGTTATTATCTTCTCGGAGCCAACAAATAGTCTAAGTTTCAACATGATGAATGGAAATTCTACTTTTAAGGGCACTGGCTGCTAGGACTTTTGTGTCCAAACACCTGCAGTGATCTCTTTGGACAGGAGCCATTGGAAAGAGAGCAGAGTAATACAAAAGTGTTTCAGGGATAATAGCTATAGGAACAAACTGATCTCATTCTTGTCTTTAAAAAAAAAAAAAAAGAGGGGGGAGAGGAGATAAGGAACTCTGTGTGTGTGTGTGTGTGTGTGTGTGTGTGTGTGTGTGTGTCTGTGTCTGCACTGATTTTATTGATTGGAAATGCCATACCAAACTAATAACTCCAGCAGTGGAGGAGTGTGTTTTCTTCTTTATATACTTCTATATTTAATTATACCTTCCCTGGTGATTCAGACGGTAAAGAGTCCACCTGCAATGCAGGAGACCACAGGGTTCGATCCCTGGGTCCGGAAGATGCCCTGGAGAAGGGAATGGCTACATACTCCAGTATTCTTGCCTGGAGAATTTCACAGACAGAGGAGCCTGGTGGGCTACGGTCCATGCAGTCACAGGAATCGGACATGACTAACTAACACTTTCACTTACAACAGTATGTATAAGTTTAATAAAAAAGGAATATTCTTTAAAAAAAAAAAAAAAAGAACAACAACAACAAAACAGACAGACAAACAAAAAAAGAACAAAAAAAAGAGGAATATTCTGGGACTTCCCTGGTGATTCAGTGGCTAATACTCTAAGCTCCTAATGCAGAGGGCACAGGTTCAATCCCTGGTCAGAGAACTAGATCCTGCATGCCACAACTAAGACCCAGCACAGGCCAATAAATAATTAAAAAAAAAAAAACCCCACAATAAGGAAGGAATATTTTCACTGCTGGGAAATAATTATGTCAATATCTATTAAAAATTTTAAAATACATATACTCTTTTCCTTTTAACCAGCATCTCCACAGTGGGAACTCTATCTTATGGAACAGGGATTAGCAAACTTTCTCTGTAAAGAGTCAGAGTAAATATTTTAGGCATTGTGACCCATCCAGTTTTTGCATCAATGACTCAGCCCTGCCGGGGTAGTGAGAGAGTAGTTATAGAAATTAGGCAAGTGAATGATTTTGGCTGTGTTCCGATAAAACTTCATTTACAAAAATAGGTGCTGGGCTGCATTTGATCTGTGGAGACTGCTTGTTGATCCCTGCTCTAGAAAAAGAACATATACAGATATATGTACCACGATATTTACTACAGAGTGTTTGAAGCAAAAAAAAAAAACCCCAAACCTGATAACATAATGCATCATTAGTGGAATGGTTGATAAACTGTGGTGTGTTTATAGGATGGAATTTGATGCAAATATTCAAAAGAACCAGTTAGATCTATACCTGCTGACCTGGATGAACAACCATGAGGCCTTAAGTGAACAAAGAGATTTACCGAATAACATAACACGTACAGTAGATTTTCACTAACCTGTGAGCACCCAGTGACTTTGCAGGTCCTCCCACTATGGGTGGAATGCACTGCTCAGTTCCAGAGCTGAGCTTGGCCTCGTGACTTGCTTAAGCCAATGGAATGTTAGCAGATATCCTGGGAGAAGACCCTTCCATGAGTTTGACTCGGCCTCGGGAGCTCCTATGGGTGCCTGATGAAGAACAGGTCTCAAGGAGCCACTGGTCCACGAAGGATGAGGAACACGTGGGGCCGACTCAGCCCAGGACACCTGCAGCCTGAGGCAGGCCTGGCCAGCTGAGCCCAGCCAAGACCTGCTGACCCAGGAGCATGAGAATAAGGGCTTACTAGTTTAAGGTTTTGAGGGCATGTCTTATTCAGCAGGAAGGCTGCAAATGTGAGCTGATACAACATGATGGTTGGAGGGACTTCCCTGGTGGTCCAGTGGCTAAGACTCTAAGCTCCCAATACAGGGGGGCCCAAGTTTGATCCCTGGTCAGGGAACTAAGAACCCACATGCCGCAACTAAGAGTTCATATGCCACAGCTAAAGATCCCACATGCCACGGTGAAGAATCGATGCAGCCAAATTTTTTTTTTTTACAAATCTGATGGATGGATGTCATTGGACATTGGATGGACATGTGTTGTTTTTGCCACTTCAGCATCTAATCACTCTTAGTCCTATAATCACACCCTGATTTTCCCCTAAGGAACCACCCCTTTCCCACTCTCAGTCCACATGGAACGCATGGGGTGGCTTAATTGCCTGGGCTAAAGGGTGGACTTGTGAGCAAGTGCTGTGTGTGAGCTGACTCACAGCTCATGCACAGGCTCACAAGAGCTGCTGGTGAAATTATAGGAGCATTGTAAGGCAGTTGACATCACATTGGTAACTTGAATTGGTTGTGGTAGGGGTATTTACACCACAGGACTTGGCAAACTCTATGAATCAAACCTTTTGTTTTATTGTTCAGCCATGCAGCAAGGCTTATGGGATCTTAGTTCACTGACCAGGGATGGAACCTGGACCCCAAGCAGTGGAATTGGAGTCCTAACCACTGGACCACCAGGGAATACCAAAATCAAACCTTTATTTTCCCAAAAAGCCAGATGTTAGACATTTATCAGCATGGTTGTGACTCGATTGTGGTTAATCAGACCACAGAGTCCAGCTGGGCAGGTAACTCAAGCCAGGCCAGGTGAGTCAGTTCAGGTGTTAGAAAAGAAGTGTTCTGTTCTGGGGTTCTGTAACAGGAGAAAAGGGGGCAGGGCACAACTTTTGAAAGAATGACATAGCCCAAGGATGCAACATAAACCATGAGCGTCAAATGGGTCCAAGCCTCAACCGTGATCCTCAATCAGCAAGCTAAAATGACACACCCAGAGGTACCAGGATGGTTCCAAGTCACTGTCAAAAGACCAAGGAGTGGGTGGCGACCCAATTCCTGGAAATCTCCACCCCTTCCCCAAAATAGTTGGAAAAATCCTCCCACTCATTAGCATATGAAATTACCCAGCCCATAAAAACTAACCACATCACATTTCACGATAAGACATCAAGAACCTGAGCTTCATTAGGTCCTGAAACCAGGTACCATGGGTTTTGGCTGAGACCCAGCCACGTGGGTGCTGGCCCGCGTGGGTGAGTCACAGACTGAGTTTTGGCCGGGTGTGAGTTCCAGCAGATGGGTCAAGTCCCAATCTGAGGTAAACAGTTTCAGTTCCTGGAGCAGTGGGACTAAGTCTGGAGCGGCTAGGAGCTCCCTGTGGAGCATAAAGCCAACAGAGAATTAGAACTAAAAGACACAACCCAAGTTCTGTTGGCATTATTTGAGGTCCTTGATCCAGCACTGCCTGAAACTGGAATTCCCCCCTGTATTCCCAGTTCTGCAAGCCAACACACGCATTCTCTTTATAACCGATGCCCTTGGTGCCCCATGCCAACACCCCGTGACCCACCTCTGAGGTCAGCTACAATTGCTGGACTGCGTTGGCTCACTCTCAGCTTCTTAATTCGCACACCTGAGTCTTCCAGCCTGAGGGCTATCTCCAGCACGGGCTTCAGGGCAGCCCAGAAAAAGTGCCAGGGACTTGCTGCCTTTAGGAGTCATCTTCAACTGACAGGATACAGGAGTCAGTGGCTAAGTACCCTCTGCTTCTCAGTCCGCTAGAGACAGCTCTGAGAAGATTTGTGTGGTCTGTTGTTCTTTTTTCCCTACTTGCAACAAAAAAGGAATCTAAGCAATATACCCATCTTGCCATACCCTCTGCAGTTCAAGAATTTTTTTTTTTAATGACTGGATAAGATGCCCTAACCCAGATACATCCCAGGTTTTAAGATTCAGATCTTAGTAGAACTAAGCTTTTGCATCCCACAAAACTTTGCAGCATCATGCCAGAAGCATCCAACCTGGGGAGGATACTCTGACTGTGGCTGATTTGCCCAGGAACAAATTCAGACTGAAAATAGCAAACTAAAGTTAGCCAAGATGTTCTGCCTCCTTCAGGAACATCCTGTCCAGAGGAAAGGATATTTAAGGAGAGAGGAAGCAGCACAAGTTCAATTCAGCCAAGGGACAGAGGAAGAACGCCTCAAACGCTGTGATTTTGGTCTGTGTTCCAAAGAGAGGGCGGGTGGGACAAACAACAGTGAGATATCTACGGGATGCTTGGGTTTCGGAAACCATTCTCTTTAACCTTCTCCTTGTATTTTTAATTTTCCATTTGCTTATTTTTCTCTCCTTTCATTTTCATCTTGAAGCAGCCTCCTTCACTTAAGCCTCAGAGGCTTAAGCCATTTGATTAAGGAGTGGTAGAGCTTGGATTTGAACCTGAGCCCCGCTTTCTTCCAGGTTCGTAAGCACGTAGTGAGTGACTGATAAGTACAGTATATATATAAACAAATGAAGAAAGGGATTCCCTGGTGGCTCAGATGGTAAACAGACTGCCCGCAATGCAGGAGGCCCGAGTTCAATCCCTGGGTCCGGAAGATCCCCTGGAGAGGGAAATGGCAACCCACTCCAGTATTCTTGCCTGGAGAATCCCATGGACAGATGAGCCTGGCAGGCTACAGTCCATAGGATCACAAAGAGTTGGACCCAACTAAACGAGTACACTTTCACTTTCAAACAAATGAAGAAAGCTCCAACTTACAGAGTGAAGTCACTCAGTCATGTCCAACTCTTTGTAACCCCATGGACTATAGCCTACCAGGCTCCCCCATCCACAGAATTTTCCAGGCAAGAGTACTTATAGAAGGGGAGTCTAAATCTACAAGGATTCTTGACCACATGGATTTCATCTCAACTCCTATCTACAGCAAAAGGTAGCATAATAATATCTAACATAGCAACATTGAGAATTAGGTACTGTGTTTATATCCATTTTACAGATAAGGAAACAGATTCAGAAAAGTCAATTCCCCCTACTAGTCCACAGGCATGGCAATGTTTTGTCTTGCTCATGACTCCATACCTTGAGCCTGGAGACACTCCATGAACAGTTCTGTATGCGTGATCAAACTTCCCCAAGCTCATCCAACCGGTAGGTAATAGAGATATAATTTGAACCCAGGTCTCTGTGATTGCAAAGACTAACTCCAGGCTATAAATCACTAAGCAAATCAAAATTATTATGGAACTGATCTAGGTAAACTGATCAGATCTTAGAAGCACAGTTGCTCAAAGCGTCTTACTACAATGATTTAGCGTTTACAATAATTTAGGGTTTGTATGAGTCAGGATTCTCATTTGTAAGAAGTATCAGCCCAGCCTAAACAAGCTCAAACAAAAAGTTGGCGGGACAGCAGTAGTTGAATCCAGGGGCTCAAAGCTGTCAGTATTCAGTTTCTCTATCAACTCTTGGTCTTTCCCTCCATGCTGGCTTCAGTCTCCTGGAGCTTTCTCTACACGCTGGTTCCCAGGTTACCTCCCACCAGCAGAGCAACCCCAATAGAAAGAGAAAATTTGTTGTTTTTATTGGTTTTTGACTGTGCCATGTGACTTGACGGATCTTAGTTCCTCAACCAGGGATCAAAATCTTCCCTGCAGTGGAAGCGCAGAATCCTAGCCACTGGACTGCCAGGGAATTTCCGAGAGAAAACCCTTTTGACCAAGGTTCCAAGAAAAGTTGGAGGGCTCTCATTGGCCCAGCCTGAAGCATTCCAAACCAATCACTCTGGCCAGAAAGGAGTGATGCTCTCATCTATCAGGCCTGGAACGTGCTCACTCCTGAATCCTGGGGATGGAAGGAGTCTTCCCTAGCCACATGGACTGAGTGGAAAAGGGCTGGCTCCCCAGAAGAAAATTGGGGTGCTGTTGCCAGGGGAGGACGGAATGGATGCTGGGCAGACAAAATGAACAAACAAGGATCTGGCTCCTAGTCAGCTGGCTTCTGAATTACTGTTGAAAGTGAAAGTGTACTGGTCACAAAAACGGCTGTAAGAAGAAACTATCAATGAGACCAGCATAGAGCTACTCTGTCCACTGAAAGAGTTAATAAACTCATTGAGTGTTAAATCCAAGAGAGAGCTTAGGAGCCATTTTACAGATGAGAAAACTGAGATCCAACATCCTTCCTTAAATGCCGCCTTCTCAGAGAAGCCATCTTCATCACTTTAATGCAGTTCCACACTCCAGTCGACCCCACTGCTCATCTGCTTTGCCTCCACTGCACTCACTGCATTAAAACGCTAAAGAGGTAAAATCATGACATGCATTCAAAAATATCAAGCAAATACCTGCCAAAGATTTTATTGAACCCATGAGTTAATGAAAGAACTGTAACAGGAGGGAAAGGGGCAGGGCACAACTTTTGAAAGAATGACATAGCCCAACATAAACTGATTAGAATTAAATGGGACCAAGATGGCAGTCAATACTAGACCTTGATCCTGAATCAGTAAGTGAAATGACACACCCAGAGATGCCATGAGAGTTCCAAGGCACTGTTAAAAGACCAAGGAGTGGACAGTGGCCCAAATCCTGGAAATCTCCAGCCCTTCCCCAGAACAGTTGGAATAACCCTCCCACTCATTAGCATATGAAATCACCCAGCCTATAAACACTAACCACGCCACATTTCACACCTGCCACACTCACCCTCTGTGATAGCCCACACTGTGGAGGGCGCTTCTCTCTGTATCTGAATAAATCCACTTCTTACCTATCAATCTCTCACTGAATTCTTTCTGCGATCAGACATCAAGAACCCGAGCTTCACTGGGTCTTGAAACCAGGTACCGTGGGTTTTGGCTGGGTTTGAGTCTCAACCACATGAGTTCAAGTCCCAAGTAGGGTTTTGGCTGGGTTTGAGTCCCAGCCATGTGAGTTCATTCCAAGCAGGGTTTTGGCCAGATTCAAGCCCCAATCTGTGGTAAGCGATTTCAGAACCAGTAAGATGTTAATACTGAGTCAAAGGAGACTCCAAAGATACGTTATATTTAGGCAGTCAGGAATGCTGAAATGAAACTGCTACTAGATGCAAAATGCATCAGTGTCCATGGGCCACATGTAATGGTGGGAGCCATCTCTCCCATAAGGCGGAAATCAACTGAATTTCCATTGAACAAGGTTCACTGAATCTCTGTGGCCAAGAATCATTTTCATTGTTAATCTGTTTGGTACAAATTACAGCATTGCAAAATATATAAAGACAAAGAAAGGTACAGGACCCTGTAGAATTAAATGCCCTGAAAGTTTCCTCTAAACAACATTTAGCTTTCCAAAGGGCATTCAGTATATTTTTTTTTCAGTACATTATTTTTTTTTACTATTTATTATTTTTCCTGTCACCACTAATATTATTTTATGATCTGCTTGATTTTTTGGCTGGAATATATTTTGCTTTGTTTTTGAATATGTTCAGAATAGGTTTTGTTAGAATTTGCTTTTTTTTTTGGTTTATTTTTTGTCTAGAATATGTCTCACTGGTTTATCACTGTCTCCCTGGTATTTAGAAGAGCAACTGATAAATAATAGAAGAACAGTAATAATATAAACTAGAAATAATAGTTCAAAGAACAAATGACTTGAAAACCAAATCATGCAAATTTTATAGTTCATGCAAACTTC
Source organism: Cervus elaphus (assembly GCF_910594005.1). Classification (NCBI taxonomy): domain Eukaryota; kingdom Metazoa; phylum Chordata; class Mammalia; order Artiodactyla; family Cervidae; genus Cervus; species Cervus elaphus. Next base: position 75,250,778 of record NC_057837.1, on the reverse strand, counting down.
CAGCTATTTTGTTAATCTGTGTCCAGCTCTTTTTTAAGTGGAAGGAATTTCCTTCTCCACACTTTACTAGCATATCTTTTCTTTTCGTCTACCTTCAAGACATAAACTGGAGGGACTTTCCTGGTACTCCAGTGGTTAAGACGCCACACTCCCAAAGCAGGGACCCCAAGTTCGATCCCTGCTCAGGGAACTAGATCCTGCATGCTGCAACTAAAGATCCTGAGTGCTGCAACCAAGTCCTGGCCCAGTCAAAAATAAATAAACAAACAAACTGGCAACTGAAGGAATTTTCAGTCAGTCAGGACTCTTTCAGTTGCAAATGACAGAAACTCAGCTGAAACTAGCTTCAGCATAAAAGAGTACTTTGACTTATCCTTGGGTAGTCCACATGAAGGGCTACCTTCAGGTGCAGTTGGATCCAGGAGCTCAGACAATATCGTCAGGAATCTTCTCCATCCCTCATCCCTGATTTCCTTCATTTTGACTTCACATTCAGAGGCATTATGGGGCCCCTGGTAGCTCTAACTTTATATTCAGTTTGGTAACGCCTGCAAATGGAAGCTTCATGCCAAAGGTCAGGGCTGAATCTCTATGGCTCTGATAGGCTCAGTTTTTGGTCTCTTAAACTAATCACTGTGGTCAGGATGTCAGATGTTCTGATTAGCCAAGCCTTGTCATATGCCCACTCCTAGAGCCAAAGCATGTGGTCAGTTCCTCCTACTTGCATGGACTGAGAGTGAAGAGGAGGTGAGTTTCCCAAAGGAAAATCAGGGTGCTGTTGATTGGACATAATTTGTTGTAGACGCTGTTTACTCAAATTTTAGACTCAATGGCCATCAGGACAGAGTGTTCTTGAGCACCCTGCTAGGTGCAAGCAGGCCAGTACTTTTGGTACCAGGAGTCCATCCATCAGCTTTGCGCGCGCGCACGCACACACACACACACACACACACACACACACACACACACACACACACACACACACACACACACACACACACACACACACACACACACACACACACACACACACACACACACACACACACACACACCCCAGAAGCTGGAATTTCAGGAAAATAGAACTCATATCAATACTGTCACACCCTGCAAAGGGCTGAATAGTATCTCTCCCAAATTTATATCCACTCAGAACCTCAGAATGTGACCTTCTTCCAAAATGGGGTGTTTGCTGTCGGAATCAAGTTACCTCTCTAAGTTTTCAGTTGGAGTCCCTATAACAAAAGACCGGTCAACAAAAGCACTAAAATGTATTGAATGTATAAGTTTTAGGGGAAACGGAAGTCTTTATAAGAAAACGAAGACCCAGAGAAACAGTTAAACTTGACTGATTTTACACTAGGTAGAAAACTGGGGGAAACAGCACAGCTTGTTTGTTCAGATTCCTCTGTCTCCAGAGATAAGGACACTCCTTTCCTCCAGGTAGAGGGTGGGTACCTCTCACCTGAGGGTCTTATGATCTGCTTCAGGGAAGGTCAGAGAGTTCTTTCTACTTTTGCTGTTTCTCAAACTCCTTCAGCTTAGAATATTCAATATGTCTAAGTGCCATATTTAGGCAGTAGTGTATCATTAAGATGAAGTCATAATGATTAGAATAGGCTCAAACCCAGTGAGTGGTTTCCTAATAAGAGGAGAGACACAGACCCACAGGGAAGGCCATGAGATGAGGGAGGCAGAGACGGGACTGATGCAGCTACAAGCCAAGGAAAGCCAAGGATGGCACACAACTGCCAGAAGCCAGGAAAGAGGCATGAAATAGTTCCTCCTTCAGAACCTCCAGAAGGAACCAGACGTGCAACACCTTAATTTTGGACGTCTAGCCTCCAGGAGAGTGAGAGGCTAAACTTCTATCGCTTTAAACTACCAAGCCTGGGGTAGGTCTTTGTCACAGCAGCCATGAGACATGATACACACCTGTTACAATTTCTAAAGAGGGAGCAATGAGTTCAGTCCCATCTTTGAGTTCATGAAAATGCATTTTCTTCTGAAAGCCTCACTGATTTTCAGACTATCAATTCAAACTGAACTTGAGTCAAGGTCAGTCACATTTTCGTTTTGTTTTTGGCCGCGTGGCTTGCAGGGTTGAACTTGTGGCCCCTGCAGTGGAAGTGAGGAGTCCCGACCATTGGATTGCCAGGGAATTCGCCAGTCACATATTTTAATGCCTACCTTGAGGGTATCTTAATTTTTCCTTTCTTTTTATTTTTTATTGAAGTACAATTGATGGAAAGTAGTCAGCCACATGGTAAGAGCAAAGACCTGGAATCAGACATACCATGTTCAAATCAGAGAGTCACAGTGTAACTTATCTGAGAATCAGTCTCTACCTCTGAGATGTCAGGTTTTACTCCTGCTTCTCAGCATGAGTTTTAAATGAGATTCTCCATGAAATACTCTCAGCACAGAAATTGACATGTAATAAGTGATTGACATATTCTGGCTTTACCTTCTTTCCATTTAATTTTTATTTATTTTTAAATAATCTTTATTTTTTTAATATTTATTTGACAGTGCCAGGTCTTGTGGCAGCACGTGGGATTTTCAGTCTTCATTCCTGCAGGCAGTATCTTTAGCTGCGGCCTGTGAGCACCTAATTGCAGCATGTGAGATCTAGTTCCCTGACTAGGGATCGGCCTCAGGCCTCCTGCATTGGGAGCACGGAGTCTTAGCAACCGGATCACCAGGGAAGTCCTCCATTTAATTTTTAAATAGAAATTGCATTCATAAGGTTAAAAAAGCAAGATGATATAGAAAAGAATATACAGGAAAAACTGACTTCCACTCATCTCTGTCCACTGAGTTCTTCTATCTCCTGTTACCACTGGGAAACACTTGTGTTAGTTTCTTGTGAACACTTCCTGTTCACAAATATTGAGCCCCCTTGTACAAAAAAGGTGGCCTCCTGAATAAACTTTTTCTGTGTCCTGGCTTTTTTCTCTTAATTACGTAACCTGAAGAGATATATTTTTGTTGTTTTCAGTCACTCAGTCGTGTCTGACTCTTTGGGACCCCATGGACCGCAGCATGCCAAGCTTCCCTGTCCTTCACTAACTCCTGAAGGTTATTCAATAGCAATAAAAAAGAGAGCTTCCTCATTTTTTTCTTTATTATTACATACTATTCTACATGTGACTATGTCACTCCCTATAGATGGAAACTTGGGTTGTTTCCACTCCCACAATGACTAATGACACTGCAATGGGAACTTTGTTCTCACTTTCTTCTGTACGTGTGCAGGTGTGTCTGTAATACAAATACCCAAGAGTGCAGTTGCTAGGGCAAAGGGAAAATGCCAGTGGACATTTAACACAGGGTGTAAAGTATCCCCACAGAAGTTGTATCGTTTTGCACTACCAACATATGCCAGTGCCTTTTTTCCTACGACCTCATCCCCGCAGTATGTGTGAAAGTCTTATTTTGATCTTTGCTGTTCAATGCTGTTTGTGCAAAAAACTTTTTTTGCCATATTTTGTCTACAGATACAACCACAGTCATCTCCAACTTTATTTCAAGTAGGCACCTCAGAACAAGAATTTGAAAATTGAAAAAAATTTTTTCTATCTGTGTATATGCTGTAAAATAGAAAAAAGACCAAATCAGTGTTTAGAGATATCAGGGCAAGGAAATCCTTCAGAATACAGAGCTCAAGTTTTAAAGCAAATAGTGCTTTAGGCCTATGTTTCCATATTCAACAAGCATAATCCAGCTTTTTTTAAAAATAATCCAAGATGTACCCAAGAAAATTAAAAGTAGAAGTGAAAACAAGCAGAAGACACATTGTGCAAGAGGTGGTGGAATTAACCTAAAAATGCATGAACATGGGCAGCAAGTCTCAGAAGACGTAAGAACAAGAAATCAGAACATAAAGTCAACAGGCTCTGAAAAATGCCGTCAAGAAGTAGATTTGCTTCATTTGAAGATGTTCTTTTTTTTTTTTTTTTTAATTTTATTTATTTATTTATTTGGCTGCTCTGGGTCTTAGTTGTAGCATGTGGGATCTAGCTCCCTGACCAGGGGTCGAACCTGGGCCTCCTGCACTGGGAGCTCAGAGTCTTAGCCACTGGACCACCAGGGAAGTCCCTGAAGATGTTCTAAGAGCAAAAAGTGAAGAAATTCATCTCTTCTCTCAACAAGTTTAGTATCTTGTTAGTGAAGGCAGAAATACAGCAGGAATCTGTGAGAACTGTTATGCAGGAGATGGAAGGTCGGAGAAGCTAAAAGGAAACCAAGAGGCCGCCAGGGTTAGGGACAGGACTAATCAGTGACGTGCTAGAACACGGTTCACAACCGGCTCTAGGAAAGAAGCTCTGATGTCTTGTTTTCCAATCCAGGGATGCAAAGACTCCTACTATGGCCGATTTCAAGCTACCTACATGAGATAACTGAACGCGGAGTTGCGAAGAGATATGTACGATCAGTTTCTGTGAGCTGGTAGGTGGCAGCTCCATCATACCATTGGTAGAAAGGTACCAACACATTTCAAGACAATGGGATGTTACTGGTGACCTAGGACCAAGGCCACGGAGCAGAAGATAGTACCATAGAGGAAGTTCTGTTTCCCTTTATGTCAGGCCAGTAACATCATTGTTCTGTGGTAGAAAATATTTACATAATCATATTCCTATAGATTATGCAAGTTTTAGAATCAACAATCATCACAACATAATCTTATCAAGCACTCTACTATATGTCAGGCAGGCAAGTATTCTAGGTACTGAGGAGACAGAAATGAACAAGATCATGTTCCTATATTAATATACTGATATTTGTTTATTCACTCACTGATTTGATGGACATTTGGGTTGTTTCCTGTTTGGGGCTATAATGGAAAGAATTGCTTTGAATATTGTTGGCCAAGCCTGTGTGGACATAAGCATTCATATATCTTGGGTACATACTTAGGAGTGGAATTGATCTGTGTTAGGTGTGTTTCCCTAGTGGTTCAGACAATAAAGAATCTGCCTGCAATGCAGGAGACCTGGGTTCGATCCCTGGGTTAGGAAGATCCCCCAGAGAAGGAAACGGCAACCCACTCCAATATTCTTACCTGGGTAATCCCATGGACAGAGAAGCATGGCAGGCTACAGCTCATGGGGTCGCAAAGAGTCGGACACAACTGAACGACTAACAGTTTTCAGTTTCAGGTGTGTGTTTAACTTCATAAGAAATCACCAAAGAGTTTTCCAAAGTTCTTGTACCATGTATACCCCCATCAGTGATGAAGGAGGATTCTAGTCACTCTGCATCCTATTACTTGCTATTGTGAATCATATTCTGTCTGTTTTAAAGTCATCATGTTTCAGTTCAGTTCAGTTGCTCAGTCATGTCTGACTCTTTGCAACCCCATAGACTGCAGCATGCCAGGCCTCCCTGTCCATCACCAACTCCTAGAGTTTGCCCAAACTCATGTCCATTGAGTGGGTGATGCCATCCAACCATCTCATCCTCTGTCATCCCCTTCTCCTTCCACCTTCAATCTTTCCCACCATCAGGGTCTTTTCCAATGAGTCAGTTCTTCGCATCAAGTGGCCAAAGTATTGGAGTTTCAGCTTCAATGTCAGTCCTCCCAATGAACACTCAGGGCTGATCTCCCATAGGATGGACTGGTTGGATCTCCCTGCAGTCCAAGGGACTCTCAAGAGTCTTCTCCAACAGCACAGTTCAAGAGCATCAATTCTTTGGTGCTCAGCCTTCTTTATAGTCCAACTCTCACATCCATACATGACTACTGGAAAAATCATAGCCTTAACTAGACAGACCTTTGTTGGCGAAGTAATGTCTGCTTTTTAATATGCTGTCTAGGTTAGTCATAACTTTCCTTCCAAGGAGTAAGCGTCTTTTAATTTCATGGCTGCAGTCACCATGTGCAGTGATTTTGGAGCCCAAAAAAATAAAGTGTGCCATTGTTTCCACTGTTTCCCCATTTATTTGCCATGAAGTGATGGGACCGGATGCCATGATCTTAGTTTTCTGAATGTTGAGCTTTAAGCCAACTTTTTCACTCTCCTCTTTTGTCAAGAGGTTCTTTAGTTCTTCACTTTGTGTCGTAAGGGTGGTGTCATCTGCATATCTGAGGTTATTGATATTTCTCCCGGCAATTTTGATTCCAGTTTGTGCTTCATCCAGCCCAGCGTTTCTCATGATGTACTCATCATGTTTATTGAGGTCCAATTTACATACAGTAAAACTTATCCTTTATAGTTTCACGAGGTTTGACAAACGTGTATGGTCCCGTAACCACCATCACAATTGAGACACAGAATATCTAGATAGGATGGCTAAGTCATATAGGATCTGTATGTTTAAATTTATTTAAAAAATGCCAAACTCTTTTCCAAAGTGACCGCACCAGTTTCCATTCCCACTAGCAATGAACAGGAGTTCCGGCTGCTCCATATTCTTAACACCACTTAGTATTGCCTATTTTTTTTCTAAGTCATTCTAACAGGTATGTAATGGTATTTATTTATGGTTTTAGTTGCATTTCTCTGATAACTAATGATGCTGAGCAATATTTCATGTCCTTATTGAACATTCCTATATCTTTTCCTGTGAAGCAACTGTTCAAACCTTTTACCCATTTTTGGTTTTTTTGGCCACACAGGGATCTCATCTTCCCATCCGTGATTGAATTTGGGCCACAGCAGCAACACTGCTAAGTCCTAACGGCTGGACCATCAGGGAATTTCCATTTTATGCAGTATTTTTGTTGGGTCATCCTCATATTACTCAATTGTAGGAGTTCTTTATATATTCTAGATACAATTTGCTTGTCAAATCTACGTATTACAAACATTTTGTTGAAGTCTGTGCCTGTCATTTTCATTCTTTTTTCCTTGAAGTGATTTAATTTTGTTCCCTAGTCATCTGTGTGCTTTAGAATCCTAAAGTTTTGCAATCAAGCAATATGATACTTATTAATTTTTCTAATTAACATAAAATTCACATTACATAAAATTCACCACATTAACCATTGTAAAATATACAATTCAGTGGGTTTTGTTTTCTAAACAGTAAATTAGAAAGAGCAGAATTTTCTTAATTTCAATAAAGTCCAGTTTATAAATTTTTCCTTCTATGGTTAGTGCTTATGATAGCCTAAGAAACCTTTGTCCATTCCAAGTGGGTCCTATATCTTCCTCTAGGAGCTTATTCTTCCTTTTGTGTTTAGACCTGTGATCTAGCTCAAACATTTTTCATGTATAGTGAGATAGGAATCAAGTTTTTTTCTTATTTTTTTAAATTATTTTTTAGTATGTATTTATTTAGCTGCATCAGTTCTCCATTGTGGCCCATGGACTACAGAGCACTCAGGCTCAGTAGTTGAGGCTCAGTTGCCTCAAAGCTCGTGGGATCTTAGTTCCCCAACCAGGGATCAAACCTGAGCCCCCTGCATTGGAAGGTGGATTCCTAACCACTGGACTACCAGGGAATTCTCCTTGAGTTCACTTCTTTTCCGTATGAATATCCAATTGTTGCAGCAATATTTATTTAAAAAAACACAATTCTTGTCCCCACTGAGTTGCCTTGGCACTTTTATTGAAAATGTCTGCCATATATGTGTCAGTTTAAACCGGCCTCTCTTCCATTGACCTACTGGCCTACCTTGACTTCTTTACCTTTTGAAACATGCACATGGGCTGAGTGTTCTCGGTCATGCAAACGAATAAGACTTGTTCTGACAACAGATATTTTCTGAGCCTAGTTTGTGCCAGTCCCTGGGACTATAACGTTGCTCCAGATCCAGTGCCTTCTTTTTTCTCAGGACGCCTGGGATGGTGAACATCTGCTGGGCTTGCCTGCTCAGAACCCTCTCCTCCAGGCGACAGCTCCCCAGTCCTTCACCGGAGAGCCAATCCCACGCAGTTCAGATGAGTCAGATCTCAACATCCCCTTCCTAAGGTGAGCATACAGACTTGGCCAATGAGCACAGCACTGGATATCCTGCCAGTACTGGCAAGACAGAGTCTTCTTACCTCTGTGGTTTCTTTCCTTTTTTGTTGTTGTTGTTGTTGTTTGTTCTTGTTTTGGTTTTTTTTTGGCTGCACTTTGTGGCATGGGGGTTCTCAGTTCCCCAACCAGGTATCAAACCCTGCCGCCTGCAGTGGAAGCACAGAGTCTCAATCACTGGACCACCGGACCACCAGGGAAGTCCCTCCTCTGTGGGTTTTAAAGCGGAGCTGCTGAAGGGAGCCACTCTTGCCTGAAATTGAGGCCAACCTGGAGAGCAATCCAAGTGCACAGGTGGAGCACCTGATTCCAGCTATGCCTGATGTTCAAGAAACTCCTGGGCTTCCCAATTCTAAGTCAAAATAAAAATTTTTAAATTTATTATCATTCTTTTTAACTTAAGACTGAGTTGAGCCTACTTCTCCCTAAAAAACATAAAGGAATTACTGCAGGTCACTAGGGAAAAGGCAGGGTCAACCAGGGCTTCTCAGGAAATTTTTCTGGTCAGTTTTGAGACAATTCATATTAAATTCCCTCTCCTCTTAGATTCCTTGGCCCAGCCCCTTTATCCAATCAACTAACAAGTCCCTAGAGAGCAGTATTCTTCACAGTGAAGATTATGACCCATGAGAGAGAGTGAGTCATGAGATGAATTAATGAGTTACGGCTATCACTCAAAAAAAAAAAAGTAACACAGAAAATATCAGTGCACTGTGTACTGCATGTTGTAAGGCTAAGTATTATTTTACAAAACTTCTCTTCCTGTTGTATGTATGTGCGTAATGTATATAAAGTATTATCTCTCCCTATGGATACAGTCAAATAACCTTGAAAACCACTACTACCCAGCAGTTTGTGGCAAACACTGTGGGTTGCTTGCCCAATAGTCACTCTCCTTTCTCCTTGCTAAAAGAACTGTGAGATTTTCAAGAATGGAAGCAGCCATGTGTTCACAGGGAGGTTGAGCTGTGTGGAGTCAGGGTGGGAGCTGAGCCTCTTCAGAGCCCAGGGAGTGAGTTGTTTTTTTGTTGTTGTTTTTAATTGGGGTATGGCTGACTTACGACGCTATGTTAGTTCCTGCTGCATGGTGAAGTGAATCAGCCATATGTATACATATCTCTCTTCCCTCTTTAGCCCCCCATCATCCCATCCATCTAGGTCCTCACAGAACGCTGAGTTGAGCTCCCTGCACTGTACAGAAGGTCCCCGCTAGCTGGTTTACACACGGCAGTGCAGAAACGTCAATCCCAGGCTCCCAGTTCATCCTCCCCCACCCCCGTGTCCACCTGTCCACTCTGTACGTCTGCATCTCTAGTCCTGCTCAGCCATAAAAAGAACGATACCGGGTCACTTGTAGAAACACGGATGGACCTGGAGTCTGTCATACAGGGTGAAAGAAGTCAGAAAGAGAAAAACAAAAGATCACATATTAATACATACATGTGGAATCCAGAAAAATGGTACAGATGAACCTATTTGCTAACAGGGGACTAAGTTTTGATTGATCTAAACCAGTGGGTCTCAGTGTGTGATCCAAGAACTCTTGGGGGTCCCTGAGACCCTTCCAAGGGTCCGCAAGGCCCTGCTTTTTTTTTGTTTTTGTTTTGTTTTGTTTTAAGGCCCTGCTTTTTGCAACAACATATCTGTGTGAGGTTAGAATTTCTTCATACATTTCAAACAGAAAAACTTATCACAATGAATTAAAGGCAAAAACAGAAATTACAATACAACTTTTCTACGAAGTCAGAAATTAAAGCAATATAGAAAAATCTAAAATGCCACTTTTCCACTAATTTTTTTGTTTGGGAAAATATACTATTTTTTATTTTAAAAAAACTTATTTATATTAACATGCAAAGGGTAACTTTAAATGAACTAATGAACACATAAATTTTTCATTTTAACTTTGAATACAGCAAATATCAATTGATATAATCACATAAAAGAAGGTTCTCTGAGGTCACTAATAATTTTTAAGAGTTGGTGATCCCTGATTAAACCACTCATGGTTGTTTCCTTCCCTGGGCCAGTGATTTTATCAGGAATGTGACAGATACAATTCTAGAAAATAGGACTTGAAATCTGCTGAGGACTTCTGAGAGGTTTTCCTTCTAGATAATAAAAGAATAGCTGAATGAGAGGAAACAGTCTCTTTTCTACTCCACTGGGTTAATGTGCATGTAATGTGATGCCTGGAACAGTGGCAGCCATCTTGCATTCATGAGGTTACAAGGCTGAGGACAAAGTTTCTACACTGAGGATGGTAAAGTGAAGAAATGGGTCCTTGAAGACAGTGTCGAACCTCCATATCTACCAGCCCGAGACCACCTGTCTCTGGATTTTATTGTTTTGTGAGAAAATAAATCTCTCCCCGCTACATCATAAGATCTATGAAGGCAGAGCTATGTTTTGATTTGGGAAGTTTTGTTTGTTTTAGTCACTGCTAATCACCAGTACCTAAACAGTGCCAGGAACATAACAGGTGATAGGCAAGTTTGTTGAATAAATGAATTATCCCTTAAATATAGTCCTTGTTGGACTTTGTTGCTGTTACGTAAAATCAAAGAATCCTCATTGATTCAAATGTCCAACCCTACTCCAGTTTCCATCTATAGGGATCCTTTTCAGGGATCCTCCTCAATTAGCCTTATCGGACATCCCAGCCTATGCTGAACATATCTAAGCTTTGGTTTTGCTTTGTTTTTTTGCCACATGGCATGTGGGATCTTAGTTCCCCAACTAGGAACTGAACCTGTGTCCCTTGCAATGGATGTATGGAGTCTTAACCACTGGATGCCCAGGTAAGTCTGAGCATGCCCTAGTTTAGAGCCCCACAACACCACAGGGTTATCTTTATTTCAGTACTTGTGACACTTTTTTGGTAATTACTTCCTTTGTCTCTTTCACTAGAGGTGATGATCAGAGACTTACTAGTCTAGATACAATCTAGGCTGCCACCAGCTCAAACAAAATCAAGTTTATTTCTCTTTCACCTAATTCAGATGTATGTGGCCCTAGGGTAGAAACATTGACAACTTCAAGGCACAATTTGAACCTCTGGGCCCCAAGGTTGCTGCTCTAGCTCCTGCCAACAGACCATCATCTCAGCCAGTGGTAAAGGGCAGGAGAAAGAGCAAACAGAGAATATATCCATTATTTTATCTTGGCCAAGGCTTGTGGCATCTTAGTTCTCTGAGCAGGGATTGAATCTGGGCCCTTGGCAATGACAGCATGGCGTCCTAACCACTGAACCACCAGAAATTCCCTCTCCGTTATTTTAAACAGACCCGGACGGAGCATGCATCATTTCTGCTCACATCTTAACATAAGTTCACATGAACATCTTAAAACTTAGTCACATGAACTCTTAGCTCCAAAAGAAGCTCAGAAATGCAGTTATCAACTGAACAAGCACATGCCAGGTAAAACTCATGAGTTCTATTGTTCAAGAAGGAAGGAGAGGTGAGTTCCCTCACAGTGCAGTGGTTAGGACTCCACGCTTCCACTGCAGGGGGCACAGGTTAGATTCCTGGTTGGGGGACTAAGAGCCTGACCGCTGTGCTGCATGGCCAGAAATTTAAAAAAAAAAAAAAAATTTAAAGGAGGTGGGGGGAGTGAGGATACTGGTGGTCAACCAACCATCTGTGCCATTATTACTTGGTTTGATCTGTATTTACAGAGCCTCAAACAAGGCTTGGCAGGTAGAAAATGTGGAGGAAATGTTTAATGAAAGAAAGAACAGAAGGAAATGGCAACCCACCCCAGTATTCTTGCCTAGAAAAGTCCATGGACAGAGGAGCCTGGCGGGCTGCAGTCCATGGGGTTACATGACTGAGGACACATGCATGAGGGTGGAGGGGGATGGGTTGGCAACCATAAACTGGCAGAACTAAAGGAAAGAAAGGAAAGAGAGAACAAAGGGAAAACAGAACCAGAGTCCTGTCCATGATGGATGTGCCATTCACCTGAAGAGACAAAGGGAGCCCAGATGAGGGGCTGATGTGTTAACTGCAAATGAGGATACCTGGTGGATGTCAAACCACTTTAAGCTGGTCTCTGTGGGGGTACTCCTGGCTCCTCAAGACCCCTCAGGCTCATTTCCACAGGAGCTAACTCTCTAGACTATGATCCATTCTAGAGGGCAAAATCTCCATGGCCTATCCTTGACCTGTGATCACTTTCTACTGGACAAAAAAATGAGTGACAACAATGGAGGGTAACCAGATAGTTGTAACCCTCATGAACTTAAGAGATCCATGTAGGTTTATCCTTGGAGAAGTCACATGGGAGACACAGTTCAACAGCTGAAAGTAATTACACAGGAATCGCATTTCCCACCCTGCCCCCAACTCTCAAGAACAGAAAACGAAATTCACAGCAATACTAATTAAAAGTTCTTATCCCCCATGCCCCTCAGCAGCTCTAGTGCCTGACTTGCCAAGCCCCTCATTCACCTCCCAGCCTTTGCTCTTCTCTTCCCCCATCCCCTCAGCCCTCTAGATGAGAAGTTCTTAAAAGTGTCGTCCATGGACCAGCAGTATCCACATTATCTGAGAGCTGGTTTGAAGTGTAAATTCCTGGGCTCACCCAGACCTACTCAATGGGAATGTCAAAAGTGGGGCCTCAGTGTGCCCTATGCACACTAAAGTTTAAGGAGCACCTTAGCGGGGTCAGTAATTCTCAACTTCGGCTGCACATCTTAGGAGTTTAGGAAAATCTGGACGTTCAGTCTATCAGTTCAGTTGCTCAGTCGTGTCTGACTCTTTGTGACCCCATGGACTGCAGCATGCCAGGCTTCCCTGTCCATCACCAATTCCCGGAGCTTACCCAAATTTACGTCCATTGAGTCGGTGACGCCATCCAATCATCTCATCCTCTGTCGTCCCCTTCTCCTCCTGCCCTCAATCTTTCCCAGCATCAGGGTCTTTTCAAATGAGTCAATTCTTCGCATCATGTGGCCAAAGTATTGGAGTTTCAGCTTCAGTCCTTCCAATGAATACTCAGGACTGATTTCTTTTAGGACGAACTGGTTGGATCTCCCTGCTGTCCGAGGGATTCTCAAGAAATCTTCCCCAACACCACAGTTCAAAAGCATCAATTCTTCGGTGCTCAGCTTCCTTTATAGTTCAACTCTCAATCCATACATGACTACTGGAAAAACCATAGCCCTGATCAGATGGACCTTTGTTGGCAAAGTAACGTCTCTGCTTCTTAATATGTCTAGGTTGGCTATAACTTTTCTTCCAAAGAGTAAGCAGTCTTTTAATTTCATGACTGCAGTCACCATCTGCAGTGATTTTGGAGCCCCCAAAAATAAAGTCTGCCACCGTTTCCCCATCTATTTGCCATGAAGTGATGGAACCAGATGCCATGATCTTAGTTTTTTGAATGCTGAGTTTTAAGCCAACTTTTTCATTCTTCTCTGATACTTTCACCAAGAGACCCTTTAGTTCTTCTTTGCTTTCTGCCATAAGTCCAGTCCATACCACAACCCAATTAGGTCAGGATCTGTGGTTAAGCACCAAGGCATCGCTATTAAAAAGCCAGGTTTGAAAACTAGTGGTCTAAGTCTTAATCTTTCACCCCTTGTCGCAGGACTCTTGCCCAGAACCATAAATGAATCAAACTCAAATCGACTAAAGGGGGGGGGGGGGGGGGGCGGAAGTCCAAAGTAGTCCTACCTTCCACCCTGGCGGATTCAGGTACTCCAAGACGCCACCAAGATATTTTAACCTCGCAGGCCCTCAGCTTCTTTCCATCCGAACCTCAGCTCAACTCAGTGGCGAAAACAGCAGCTCTCAGTTCCGAAACAGGAGAGTTTCTCTTAAGAGCTTCAGCGTCTCTGATTGGTCCAGCTTGGGTCAGGTGTCCAGCTCTGAACCAATCAGAGTGGCCAGATGAATAGCATCCTCTCGTTGGCTAGCCTGTGGCAAGTGTTCACACCTGGAGTTGAGGGACCCAGGTGGAGCTTAGAGGAGCTAGATGGAGTGACGATGGAGGTGGGATCATCTTCTAGATGAAGTGACGATGGAGGTGGGATCATCCTCTAACAGAGTGCTCAGCGGGTGAAAATACAGACATCTACTCCGTAGTTCCCTCTTTGTCTTCTAGTTTGTTCTCCTCATCCCAAAAACCCAGAGTAACTACCGGGACAAAGACAAGTCTGCTTTCAGGTTCCTGGGCAGCCAAAGACTGAATGCTTTTATTTGGGGGCGGGGTGCTGTAAGCAATTATATTAATTATTTAATCACGTACATTACTATGGAAGATTCTGGATGTATTTTGGGGGTGATTTTGAATAATTCATATTTGAATCATAATGCATACGTATTCTAATACCAGATAAGTGGAGAATTATGCACTAGAAATACTATTTATGCAAATACACATCTTTGCATTTTTTTTGTTGTTGTTGTTCTCCCAGTTTATTGCTACCAACCCATCTCCCTCCACCCTCATGCACACAGGCTCAGTCATGTAACCCCATGGACTGCAGCCCGCCAGGCTCCTCTGTCCATGGACTTTTCCAGGCAAGAATACTGGAGTGGGTTGCCATTTCCTTCTCCAGATTTTTTTGTTTTTTTTTAGTTCAAATCTTTGCATTCTGCAGAAAGAAGGCATCACGGATTAATTGATAATGCTGAAGCCAAAGCAATGGTATTTTAATTCTGCATTAAGTTCTGTTTAATTGATTATAATTCATTAAAAGTAAGTTTTTGAATTCCCATATATATAACATAGTTTTATATAAAATCATAAAAGTATTATATATTGTATATATACTGTATTATATATATTGAGGGGTTTCCCTTTCCTGGTGAAATATCTTTTTCTCTTCTTCTCTCTGGCTGACTTCTCTCTTCCCTTTTTTTTTTTTTTTTCCTTTTCCTCTCCATTCTTCTGGAGAAGGGAATGGCAACCCACTCCAGTATTCTTGCCTGGAGAATCTCATAGACAGAGGAGCCTGGCAGGCTACAGTTCATGGCATCACAAAGAGTTGGACAAGACTGAAGCGACTTAGCACGCACACTCCATTCTTCACCTCTAGTTGATATATTCTTATTTTTTTCTCCATGCCTATGTAATTTTTTGCAAATATGTATACACATATGTAGTTCAATTCATATAGATATTGTTGTTGTTTAGTTGCTAAGTCACGTCCGACCCTTTTGCGACCCCATGGACTGTTGCCTGCCAGGCTCCTCTATCCATGGAGTTCCCAGGCAAGAGTATTGGAGTGGGTGTATACAAATACATATATATACTGGAAACACAGGAGCTCATGTAAGTAGGATCATGTTATTCTCCTTTTCCGCACCCTGATTTTCTCATCTAACAGTATCAAAAGAAGAGGCTTCTCCGGCAGCTCAGTGGCAGAGAATCTGCCTGCCAGTGCAGGAGATACAGGTTTGACCCCTGATCTGGGGAGATCCCACATGCCGTGGGGCAAGTGAGCCCGTGTGCCCAACTATTGAGCCTGTGCTCTAGAGCCCAGGAGCCCAACCACTGAGCTCACGTGCTGAAACTACTGAAGCTTATGTGCCCTAGAGCCCATGCTCTGCAACAAGAGAAGCCGCTGCAGTGAGAGGCCCATGCACTGCAACTAAAGAGGAGCCCCCAGCTGCCATAACTGAACAAAAGCCCACCCAGAAACGAAAAGCCAGCACAGCCAAAAATAAGTAAATAAATAAATATCATTTAAAAACAAAACAGTATCACATGGAAAGCTCTCCAGGTGAGAATGGCAGAGAGCATGTTAATGGTTGTGTAGTATTCTGTGGCATGACTATACCATGATGTATTCACTATCCTTTCAATGGGTATTTTCTTTGTTTCCCATTTTTGCCACTATGAACAATACTGCATAATTTTTTCTTGTATATCCTTCAGTTCAGTTCAGTTGCTCAGTCGTGTCTGACTCTTTGCAACCCCATGGATTGCAGCATGCCAGGCCTCCCTGTCCATCACCAATTCCCGGAGTTTACTCAAACTCATGTCCATCGAGTTGGTGATCCCATCCAACCATCTCATCCTCTGTCGTCCACTTCTTCTCCTGCCTTCAATCTTTCCCAGCATCAGGGTCTTTTCAAATGAGTCAGCTCTTTGCATCAGGTGGCCAAAGTATTGGAGTTTCAGCTTCAACATCAGTCCTTCGAATGAACATGCAGGACTGATCTTCTTTAGGATGGACTGGTTGGATCTCCTTGCAGTCCAAGGGACTCTCAAGAGCCTTCTCCAACACCACAGTTCAAAAGCATCAATTCTTCGGCACTCAGCTTTCTTTATAGTTCATATACAATATGTATACCCTTACATATTGGTCCCTAAGAGTGGAACCTGTCCCACAGAAGTGTTAAAATGTTAAAAGATACCGACCAAAGGCCACTGTAACAATATGCAAATGTATATGGACTTCCTCCATATGGCCACCAGCAATAAATGTATGACTCTTTTTCTTTCTTTCCCTTTTCTGCCTCCTCTTCCTCCTTCTCTTTCTAAATTGAGGTGAAATTCACATAAAACAAAATTAACCATCAGTGGAGGTTACACAGTCACAGCGTTGTGTAACCATCACCTCTGTCTAGTTCTGAAATATTTCCATCATCCTAAAATTTAGGAAACTCCATACCCATTAGCATCATTCCTCATTCTCCCCTCCCTCCCTTCAGCCCCCAGCAATTGTTAACCTGCTTTGTCTCTATATGGTTTTACCTATTCCAATCATTTCACATCAATGGAATCATGCAGTAAGTGGCCTTTTTTGCATATGATTTCTCTCAGTGAGCATGTTTTCAAGGTTCATCCATGTTTGTTGTAGCAAGGATCAGTACTTCATTTCTCTTTTTTTTGGCCCCGCTGTAGGGCTTGCAGGCTCTTAGTTCCGCGATCAAGAATTGAGCTCGTGCCCCCTGCGGTGGAAGCACTGGGTCCTAACCACTAGACTCCAAGGAATTCCCCTTCGTTCCTTTTTGTGACTGGATAATAATATTTTATACCAAAATAATAAATTGTGTTTATTTGTTCATCAGTTGATGGACATTTGGGTTATTTCTGCTTTTTAAATTTTTTGGCTTGTGTGAATAGTCCTGCTATGAACATTCATGTCTTTGTTTGAAAATTTGTTTTCAATTACTTTGTATATATAATCAACCAATCAATTGATTGGTTCCAGGACCACCGTCATCCCACCAGCCCCTTGGATATGAAAATCCAAAGATGTTAAAGTCACCTACAGTCAGCCCTCCACATCCAAGGATGAAGGTTTCACTGATACAGAGAGCCAACTGTATACCCAGGAGCACAGTTCCTTGGTCAGAAGGCCCTTTTGTGTTTAACATTTTGAGGAAGTGCCAAACTATTTTCCACAGTGGCTACGCCATTTTTCGTTCCCATAAACAGTGCACAAAGGTCTGTTTTCTCTTCTTATAAAGATTCCAATCATTGGCTTAGGATCCACCCTAACCCGGGATGATCTCATCTTTATTTAATTACATCTGCAATGCCCCTATTTCCAAATAAGGTCACACCAGGAGGAGGGTTAGGACTTGAACATACCTTCTTGGAAGCCATGATTCAATCACAAGAAGGTGTAATATCTTTTTGTATACAGGAAATAGAAGCAGCTCCTGAGAACCATAACTAATTTAAGATAACTTTGATAACAAAGTGTGTTTTCCTTAAATTGTAGGAATTTCTGCTATTTGTGCAAAGGCAAGGCCATCAAGCATTCAGTGGCAGCCAGACTGACTTGGCAGAACACTGGCGGGGATAAATTGGCTAATTTTAGTTCACGAATAGAGCGTTTTAATAACCCTTAATAACTCACATAGTGACTTACTATTAAGTTTCTTGTAGATGTATACAGGCATGAAAAATTATGGCAGTGCCTGTCAGTTAGGAGCAAGAATTAAAGGAAAGACAAGAGCTTTCAATATTCCAAAACACTATGGCTTTTTTATGTTTCTTAGGACAGATATAGCCAGTTGGCTGAGCCAGCTACTGTTTCCAACCTCTGATTCTCTTCTTCCTCCTATTTTAGAAGTTGGAAAGATCCTCTGCAGCTGTGGCTGCCAACTATGCTATTGGATTTCCAGGAATACATTTGCTTTCCTGATAAAAGGGACGGACGAAACTTGGCTCCAGCCCTTCCCCGACCTCTTCCTGCCTTGAACACTGACATGATGCAAGGAGCCGCAGCAGCCATTTTGCTGCACCGTGAAAGAAAGGCCAAGATGATTACAGACTAGCTGGCTGGCTCTGATATATCCTTCACCCAGCAACAGCAGCTACCTACTTCCAGATTCCTTGTTTTGGAAGAAAATCACTCAACTGATTCATTTCTTATGCTCCTTAGACACAGCAGTACCATGCCACCATTACATTTATGGTTTTGTTTTGCTTGGCAATTCAAAAGCCCATTCCCCGAAGTCAAATCTTAATGGGCCCCTTGAGAGTTGGTACCCCCAGGATTTCTTCTCTAATGAGTTCGAAATTCAAGGCTTAACAATAGAGATAAAAACAAATCCGACCCTGCCCCCCCATCACAGGCTGATTGTCAAAGGGCTCCCCTAAGTGCCACGGGGGGCCAATTACACCTCTGTTATCCAGGCGAATCTTTTCTCTTCTTATGCAGGACCAGGCTAGAATCTCTGAATTCTGTTGGGATTTGGACCAACAACGGTCAGATGTTTTTAATCTCTCTCACAATGTGTAGAGTATTCAGTCATCCACTGTTGGTTCAAAATCCTACTCTTTATGCACTCTTGGCACCTTTGGGGCAAGATAAATTCTTTTGGACTGCTGTTAGAAGCAGAGACTGAAACACTCTCTTGGAAAGAAATTTAGCAAGATTTCTCAAAATTGCAAGTAAAGAGAATTTCTCGCCACCATCTGACCATGGAGGCAGATGACCTGGGCAATTAGACGTTTCTGCCCAGGAGTTTCAGTTCTTGACTCAAAACTGCTGAAATCAATGTATAGTGAGTTTGGATTTACTCTCCTGGTCAGGAATTAGCGACTGAGCGCTCAGGCAGGGGTGTGATCTGGCTCTCCATGTGACCAGTGGTGGCAGCAACATTGACTTGGGCAGAATTTTCCATGCTTCGCTGTTGTTCCGTCGCTCAGTTGTGTCCGACTCTTTGCGACCCCATGGACTGCAGCATGCCAGGTTCCCCTGTCCTTCACCATCTCCCGGAGTTTGCTCAGATTCATGTCCGTTGAGTCAGTGACACTATCTAACCATCTCATCCTCTGTTGCCCCTTTCTCCTTTATCCTTCAATTTTTCCCAGCATCAGGGTCTTTTCCAAGGAGTTGGCTCTTTCTAATGTCCCTTATTTCCTGTCAGCTTTTATGCTTCTTACTGATTTCATAAGCTCCTCTTAGTCTTCCAATAAACCCCTTTGTAGTGTAAGCTAGTGTCTCTGTTGCTTGCAGTCAAGAGCCTTGACTGATAGAACTTACATAGGCAGAGAACCTCTAGAAAGTAACAAGAGAACCTGGAGATGTGGCTGCCTCTGGAGAAGACAACTGGGGCCTCAGTCAGAGGTGGAAAGGATCCTGCCCTTCTGTTTTTCTGGACCTTTGGTGATTTAAAAATCAAATGCAGATGGCTGTCTGGTGGCTAGGGCTTTGTACTTGCACTGCCAGGGGCTGCAAGTCACATGGGGCAGCTAAAAAAACCCAAAATCATTACACATATTACTTTCTTTTTGGCTGCACCAGGCCTCAGTTGCAACTCATGGAATCTAGTTTAGTTGCAGCATGCGAGATCTAGTTCCCTGACCAGGAATCAAACCTGGGCCCCCTGCAATAGGAGCATGCAGTCTTAGCCACTGGACCACCAGGGAAGTCCCATATTACTTTTTTTATGAATAAAAAAATTCACAAGACAAAAACATTCAAATTTTATGTTTGGTTCAAATCATTGTCGGCTGGGTGGCACTCTTGGGATTTCTCAGCACCTATGTCAACTCACTTTTCATAAAAATGAGTGCAAAGGAAAATATCCCTGGAAAATCGTAGAAGAGAAAGTCTTGTGCAAGTTTATCTGGTCTCCATCCCTCTAGGGGGCATGTGGCTGGGTTTTAAGTTACCTTCCTAGTTTAATGAGGATGACCTGATGGTCTAAAAGCAAAAAGAACAGAACTGAATGGCAATGCGTGAGCTTTCCTATGTCTTGTTTAGCTTTAGAATTTATTTATTTATTTTTAGCTTTAGAATTTAAATTTAGCAAAAGGAATTTTTTTTAAAGCCCATTTTCTTATTTATGGGCCTTCCCAGTAGTGCTATCTCATCTGACCTCTTTGAGAACCCATGGGGGTTGCTTCTCATGTCTTATTTACTCCCACACATGGACTCACTCATTCAATCGACAAACATTTGTTCTCTGACCCACTGTGTGCCTGGCAGCAGGATAGATGAGATGAGCATCTCGCTGTTAGTAACCTAAGCTCAACTCAAATTAGCTTCAGCAAAGAAAGAATTTATGGGCTTCTGTAAGTTTCAATGCAAATCAGCTTCAGGCATGGTTGGTTCCAGGGGCACAAGCAATGACATCCATGTTTAATCTTCATCTCTCAGCTATGCTTTCTTCTGTGAAGGCTGCACCCTCTCAAGCAGCTTCTCCCCAAAGATGGTAACAATGATGGCCTCCAACAACTCCAGAATTACCAGCCTAGCCACCACAGGAGTCTTTCCCCCCCAAATTCCAGTGAAAGTGCTAAATTAGCTCTAACTGGGCCCATCTTGGGTCTCGTGCTTTCCCTTGACTGAGAGATGCAACATGCTGATTGGCCAGTGCAGACACATGGTCAAAGGAAAGCAGAGAGCAAGGTCAGTCCCAATGAATCACAAGGATTAAGATGAGAGGTAGTTTGGGACTTCCCTGGCGGTCCGTCTAGTCAAAGCTATGGTTTTTCCAGTAGTCGTGTATGGATGTGAGAGTTGGACTATAAAGAAAACTGAGCGCCGAAGATGATGCTTTTGAACTATAGTGTTGGAGAAGACTCTTGAGAGTCCCTTGGATGGCAAGGAGATCCAACCCCAGTCAGTCCTGAAGGAAATCAGTCCTGAATATTCACTGGAAGGACTGATGCTAAAGTTGAACTCCAGTACTTTCACCTGATGTGAAGAACTGACTCCTTGGAAAAGACCCTGATGCTGGAAAAGATTGAAGGCAGGAGAAGGGGACAACAGAGGATGAGACGGTTGGATGGCATCACCTACTTTTTGGACATGAGTTTGAGCAAGTTCTGGGAGTTAGAGATGAACACGGCAGCCTGGAGTGCTGCAGTCCATGGGGTTGCAAAGAGTTGGACATGACTGAGCAACTGAATTGAACTGAACTGAATTAAGACTGCACACTTCTACTGCAGGGGGCAATACTTAGTCATTCAGTCGTGTCCAACTCTTTGCAACCCCGTGGACTGTAGCCTGCCAAGCTCCTCTGGTCATCGGGATTCTCCAAGCAAGAATACTGGAGTGGGTTGCCATGCCCTCCTCCAGGGGATCTTCCCACCCCAGGGATCGAACCCAGGTCTCCTGCATTGCAGGCGGATTCTTTACTGTCTGAGCCACCAGGAAAGCCTCACAGGGGGCATAGGTTCCCCTAGTCGGCTGTTAGTGGGAGTAAAGCCTGGGAGCAGCTCTGCCGGAGAGCAACCTGGCTGGACTTGCCACTCACATACCCTAGGACATGGCCATGACCTCTCCTGAGTATAGCTCCCACAGGGGACATGCACAAAGATGCCCACTGTGATGACACGTGTGAAGGTAGAGGCTAGGAGAACGCATTGGTCAAATGTGGCAAATGCACAAATAGAGTCAAGGGATTAGATCCGATAGGCAGAGTGGGGCCTAGTCTCCCGTTCTCTTTTGGTCTCTGTACAGCTATGGAACCCACATTCTAACACGGTGCTCAATAAGAGCATGAATTTCATATTAGTGTTATTCATCCATGCTGTCGTTTCAGCCATGTCTGACTCTCTGACCCCATGGACTGCAGCCCACCGGGCTCGCTCTGTCTATGGGATTTTCCCAGCAAGAACACTGGAGTGGGTTGCCATGCCCTCCTCCAGGGGATCTTCCTGACCCAGGGATCGAACCCACATCTCCTGCATCTCCTGTATTGCAGGCAGATTCTTTACTGCTCTCAATTATCATCATCATCATTTCACTGACCTAAAGCATTTCTTAGGTGCAGTTTAGTGAATTCTCTTTGAACTGTAAGGATTATGGCCTATAATGGAGGCTCTTTAGTTACAAATCTTAGTTATATCCTTAGGGCTCTTTAGTTACAAATCACAGAAAACTAAATTAAGCGCCGCCCCCCCCCCCCCCCCCCCCCCGCCAAAAAGCTAAATTAAGCAAAACAAGATGGAATATATTGGTAGGCTGTGGGGGAATTTATTGACTTAAAAGAAAGGCTGAAGAACCAGGCTTCTAGAAAAACCAGGACCTGGGCTAGGAAACCAGTTGGTAGGAATTAATGAGCACTAGAATAGGCGATTAATTGTGGTTTACAGAGCAGGGAGGCTACATTTACACAAAAGCCTCCACTGGGGAAGCCACTTTAGAATGGGCATCAGGGAAGACCTCTCAAGGAAGTGACATTTCAGCTGAGAATGGAGGACAAGAAAGAGCTGGCAATGCGAAGAAGACCCTGGAGGAGAGTATCTCAAGGCAAATTCCCTGGAAAGAGAGTCTTTGAGAAACACAAAGTGGGGCTGGACAGGCTGGAGTATAGTGGAAAAGGCAGAGAATGTATGAAACGAAATCAGAGACCAGGGTGCCATTATTCAGGATCTTGGAGGCCATGGCAGAGAGGTTTTCTTCTGTTTGTTATGGAAAACCAGTGGAGAATTTTAAGTAAGGGTCTGGTATGATTTACTTTTTCAGATCCACCTGACTACTGGGTAGGAAATTGATTGAAGTGGGCACAGATGAAGGCAAGGAGACCGAGAGATGGGGAGCTGGCACCCACAGGGCTGACCAATCCCGGACGTGGGGTGGGAGTGAAGAGAGAGCAAAACCTAGTCCTCACTTTCGTGCTTATCAAAGTCAAGTGGAAAGGTGGTGGGTTTTGATGGCGCAGTCAAGCGTTCTGTTTTAGACAATGTGACAATGGCTGGAGACACATGCTTAGGAGACGTAAATGAGCAGACATAAGTGGGGGAAGTCATCATCATCAAGATGCCAATTAAAATCTTGGCATCAAACAAGATCTTCTAGGAGGGCAGAATCCAGGACCCAAATCCAGGGGTCATCCAAAGTCCACAGACACATGAAAGTGAAGAAGTCACTCAGTCGTGTCCGACTCTTTGTGACCCCATGGACTGTACAGCCCATGGAATTCTCCAGGCCAGAACACTGGAGTGGGTAGCCTTTCCCTTCTCCAGGGGATCTTCCCAACTCAGAGATTGAACCCAGGTCTCCCACGTTGCAGGCAGATTCTTTACCAGCTGAGCCTCAAGGAGTCTTACTATGTCTCTTCTCCCTGGATCCCTTCCTTAATGTCATTCCCGGGGACTGCACCATTTCTCTGCTCCTTATTTTTGTCAAGTTTCTGGAAGGTGTATTTATAGCTTCCGACTCCCCCTTTTACACCCCCTTCCCTCTTCTCAAGGCACCCCAATCAGGCTGAAGTATTCATGTTTTAGAACCTAGCGAAAACCATTCCATTCATAACAGGGCAAGTGGTTCCTGGATGTGAAAAAATATATCCCAATTTCCCATAAAGAACTTACTCTAAGCCCTCAAACATACATGTTTGCCCTGCCCCAGGGCCTTTGCTGTTACCGTTCTCGCTTCCTGGAACATTCTTTCCCCCAGATAATGAGTGGCCTCTCTCTCTCTCTCCCTTATGTTTTTGCTTAAGTGTCATCTTCTCAGTGAGGTCTCCATCCCCCCTTTAATTGTTCTCCATGTGCTCTATTCGTTTATTCACTCTTTCGCTGATCGTCCTCGGGGTTTCAGTCCTGCGTATTTCTGTATTCCCAGCATCTTGTGCTGGCACATAATGGACCCTCAAAAAATATCTGTTGAATGATTAACGGAATGAACAAATGGACCAGATCAGGAAGGGGACACTGGCCTTCAGGGAACACACCGGACTTTGATAACAACTCTAGGAGATTTCATCCTGGACATTCCTCAGTAGGAGTCTTGGGGAAGGTCAAAAGGTGAAAGTCCCGATTGTTCTCAGCCGGGCTTTTACCATCTTCACCATTTTACTCCAGCCCCCTGAAGTCCCCAGGGCCCGGTCCACCGCCCTTCCTTGACATTCCTCAGCTCTGAAGTCCCCACCCCCTTTCAACACCCGGAGTTTTTTCTGCAGATGGAATGAACTGAATCATATTTTCCATGTTAGTAACAGAGCCCAAGAATGCTGATGACTCAGAAGACCAAGAGCGCCCCGCTAGGGCAGAGGAACGCGGCTCTCCAAACGGGCACCAGGGGGCGCCATTCCTCCACGGAGTTGGGCCCTGGCCACTCTCCAAGCCGCTGAATAAAGCGAGCAGCCAGGCTTTTGCGTGTTGTAGCCTTGGGTGTGCCACGCGGATGTCTAGGCGAGCTCCGGCAGCTGGTGGGAGAGCTTTCTCTGCTGCCTGCAAATAACTTGATGGCACAGGTTCTCTCCTGCCTTTAATTACAGACAAGTGTTCAGACCCAGACTTTGGCAGTTTTCTGGCTGTGTGACCCTAACCACGCCACTTCACGTTTGGGAACCTGGGTTGCCTCCTTCCCAAACTACTGATAACCATGGGATCCCGTGGCTGCGAGGATACAGGGTGATACACTTTACAGGTGTCAAGGATTGAATCTGAAACGGGAGATGGTTACCTGATCTGAGGTTATTATCTAGGCAATTGACTCAGCAATGATTCTCAAAGCCTGTTCCAGGGACCAGCAGCACCTGGGGAGTTGCAGCTCCCACCCGGACCTTTTGATGAAATTATGGGGTGGTCATTATTATTATTGAGTGTTCAATAAAGCTTCTTGGTGATTCTGATTGTGCTCAAGTTGGCTCAGAGAGGTAAAGAGATTTCCCCTAAACCACATTTGTTTGAAAAGTGGAGCTGAAATTAAAAAAAAAAAAATATATATATATATATATATATGATTTTACTGACTGCAAAGCTTGTGGTATGTATGTGTGTATGCATTTAGGCATCGCATGAGATGCTGAAATTCACAACAACCCCTTGGAGTTCCCTTTCAAGATAGTTTAAAGCTTTTTGTTCTCAAAACTGACTGTACATTAGAATCAGCTGGAGTTCTTATTTTTTTCTTTTTCTTTTTTGGCTGGCCAGTGTGGCATGTGGGATCCTAGTGGCCAACCAGAGATCACCCAGTGCCCCCTGCCTTTGAAGCACAGAATCCTGACCACCAGGGAAGTCCCTGGAGCTCTTTAAAAATTGTATCAATGTCTGGTCCTCTCCCAGACCAATTAATCCCGGATTTCCTGAAGCATCTGTGCTTTTACAAACGCCTCAGGTAATACTGACACCCAGTGAGGATTGAAACGCCCAGCCAAGAAGCACCTAACTTGCTATTTATTAATAAAGCCTCCAGCTTTGGGTAGTTAGGAAAGTGCTGGAGTCAGAAGGAGGCCAGGGGTCAGAGCCTGGCTTCTTCATCTGTAGAATCAGAATTGAGTTGCAGGCTTCTCCTGGGTTGTGTGAGGAAGAAACTAGAAAAACTCCAGAAAGCTCCTGGCCTGGGCCTTGGCTGGGGGAAGACTTGGTAAAAGGACAGCAAATAGTTAAGTGTTGGCGGCATGCAAAACACTGCGCACCCCCTTACAAGTCCCCGTCTCACCTAATCCTCACCAAGACCCCCATTTCCTAGCTGAAGACCCCATCTCTGGGCCTGGCCACCTCCGGGTCTGTCACAGAGCCAGGACTCCCCAGCCCAGGACTGAAAAGCAGGCTGGGACTGGGGTGGGGCAAGGAGGCGGCCAGAAGGCAGCATTTAAGGAGGCGCTGACACTCAGGGTCATGCGAGCATTGAGCGGGTTACTGAGAGCAAGTGCCTCCTTAAATGTGGGGCCCTGGGCCTCGCTGGACTCCCTGGGGTCCCAGCCCTGCTCCAGAGGCTGCCTTCTGAAGTCGCTAGGGTGGATCTCACTCCGAATGAAGGATGGGGAGGAGGAGGGGTGGCCCGGCCAGGCCAGGCGAAGGCAGCCTTGTTAAATAAAAAGCCTACGTTTTGTTACCATAACAGAATTTTCCTCCCCTTAAGCAGAAAACAAATTAATACATAAAAGGCAGAATGCACATCAGGAAGATACTTTAATAATTAATAAGTGATGCACGGTGGACTCCACGGTGTAGCACTGTTAGAAATTTAAATTTGGGGCCCGTAAGGCAGACTTTTCAAAGTCTACATTATACTGTCCTTAGAAGGAATGAACACATGAACAAATAGAGGAACAGTTTACTAAGTACCTAGCAGTGAGCTTCAGGGGACATGGAGAACAAAGCGATTCCACAGCTGATGTCTATACTCAAGTAACGGAGAGCCTCTGGGGAGAAAAGCACAGTCACTCAGACTCACATGCAGGTTGTGTACTTGGAGAAACAAAGTAGTGGATCCTCATTCTAAAGCTCTTTACTTTTTAGAGATTTATTTATTTATCGGCTATGCTGGGTCTTCCTTGCTGAGGTCGAACCAATCACCACTGAACAATGACTTAGTCAATCATGACTGTGGGATCAAGCCTCCATGAAACCCCCAAAGAACAACTCTGTAGTCCTTTCTTAGACAGCTTCCACGTAGGGAACCAGAAGGCTTTCACATGCCATTGTGTGAGGCCCCGCACCCCACAAGCACAGAGGCTTCCTTGTCTGGGACCTTGCTCCTTCTCTCTCTTCATCTGGCTGTTGATGATGCATCAGTGATCATTGGTGCCTGACTGTTTGTGACTTCATGAAATGTAGCCCGCCAGACTCTTCTGTCCATAGGATTCTCTGTCCATGGGATTCCCCAGGCAAGAATATTGGAGTGGGTTGCCATGCCCTCCTCCAGGGGATCTTCCCAACCCAGGGATGAAACCCTTGTCTCTTATGTCTCCTGCATTAGCAGGTGGGTTCTTACAACTAGCACCAAAAAAGAAGAGAAAGGTAGATATATGTCAGAGGTGACAGCCTGGCACAGGGAGGTTGGATTCTACAATGAATTGATTCTTCCTAATGTGGTAAGCACCAGAGCAATGGAAAAGGAGTCAAGGGAGATTCAAACTGGAAAAGGGGGCTACCTTAGCTGGAGGCGGCCACAGCGGGCCTTTGGGGAAAAGTTCTGGGAAAGTGGAGAAGCAGATAAGTTCGTGCTGATCAGGCTCAGAGGAGGGCAAGGCGGGGCATCCTGCAGAGCAAAGTGCCAGAAGGCCACAGGGAAGGAAGCAGCAGGAGCTCGGTTTTAGAAATAAAAGTAAAAGTAGCCCCACTGAGATGCAAGGAAGAGTGCCAGAGGACAGCACAGCTCACGGCAGCGGCCCTGAGGTGGAGAACCAGTGGTTCATGCCCCTGAGACGGCCATGGAGTGGCCATGTAAATTTTGGGCTGTTTCATGCTTTTTAAAAGTGGACTAAGTTGTGGGGTTTTTTAAAAGTGTTTTCCAGAAAAATCTAGATTTCAGATTTTTTTTTTTTTAAATCATAAGATCCGGCCATTCTGGGCTCACGTTTCTGAGTAGTAGCCAACAGCTAGTGCTGTGGAGCACTGGAGGTGGAGTTTTAACTTCCGAAGTTGAAACTGAGTTGCTTGTTGGCCTTAAAATGTTATGTGTTGTGTTCACTCACTCAGTCATGTCCAACTCTTCGGGACCCTAGCCCACCAGGCTCCTCTGTCCATGGAATTTTCCAGGCAAGAATACTGGAGTGGGTTGCCATTTCCTACTCCAAGGCATCCTCCCAGCCCAGGGATCTAACCTGTGTCTCTTGGGCCTCCTGTATTGGCAGGCAGATTTTCGTGCTTTCTTCTGGTGTTTCTATGGTCTGTTTGTTTGTAACCGTTACATCTTTGATAGCCAGGGAATAAGGCATGAAGCCAGAACCATTCTTTTCCAAATAGCTACACTGTTTCTAGGAGTATTTACTGAATTAGACATCTTCCCCCTGGTTTAATGCATCACTTCTGTTATGAGAATTCCATACATACTTGGGTCTATTTGTGGCTCAACTCTTTCACACTTTCTTTTATGTCCTTTGTAGGCTCAGTGGTAAAGAATCCACCTGCCAATACAGGAGACTCAGGTTCAATCCCTGGCCTGGGAAATCCCATGGACAGAGGAGCCTGATGGGCTACAGTCCATCAGGTGGCAAAGAGTTGAATATGGCGTAATGACTAAACAACAAAGTTTCATAGTTTTCTTCTTAAAGGTTAGGTGCATATCGACTTAACTGGTTTTATTGTTATTGTTAGATTTTTTAATTTATATGTATGTATACTTTTTGTTGTATAAGAATATGAGTAACAGAGAAGAGTATGTTAATCATTTATACTGCTAGTTTAAAAAAATTATATTCATTTCTAATAGTTTTGTGGTTTAGTGTTTTGGCTTTTACGTTTGCTTTTTATACTTTCCAAGTAATATGATACCATTGTTAAAGAATCAAACCATGTCAATAACAACAACAACAAAGAAAATTAGGTTCTGGACTCCTAGGCCGGGTCTTGTAGGCTGTGTCAAGCATTTGGACCAGGTTCCATCTCTGGTCAGGGAACTAGATCTCACATGCTGCAACGAAGAATTCATATGTTGAAACTAGAGATCCCAGATGCCATAACAAAGATCAAAGATCTTGCATGCTGCAACTAAGACCCAGCACAGGAAATAAATTTTAAATCTTTTTTTTTAAAGAATTTTGGTTCTCGCTTTGGCAGCACATATACTAAAATTGGAATGATACAGGGAAGATTAGCATGGCCCCTGCACAAGGATGATACGCAAATTCATGAAGTGTTCCATATTTTTATGAAAGCAACCTAGATGTCCATTGACAGATGAATGGATAAGGAAGTTGTGGTACATATACACAATGGAATATTAGCCATAAAAAGAACACATTTGAGTCAGTCCTAATGAGGTGGGTGAACCTAGAACCTATTATAAAGAGTGAAGTATGTCTGAAAGAGAAAGATAAATGTCGTATTCTAATGCTTCCCTGGTGGCTCAGAGGTTAAAGCGTCTGCCTCCAATGCAGGAGACCCGGGTTAAATCCCTGGGTTGGGAAGATCCCCTGGAGAAGGAAATGGTAACCCGCTCCAGTATTCTTGCCTGGAGAATCCCATGGATGGAGGAGCCTGGTAGGCTACAGTCCACGGGGTCGCAAAGAGTCAGGCACGACTGAGCGACTTCACTTTCTTTTCTTTTAACGCATATATACAGAATCTAGAAAAATGGTACTGAAGAATTTATTTACAGGGCAGCAATG
This sequence comes from Cervus elaphus, assembly GCF_910594005.1. Classification (NCBI taxonomy): domain Eukaryota; kingdom Metazoa; phylum Chordata; class Mammalia; order Artiodactyla; family Cervidae; genus Cervus; species Cervus elaphus. The sequence continues at coordinate 75,221,373 of NC_057837.1, read as the reverse complement.
GAGAAACAGACATAGAGACTAGACTTTTGGACATGGGGAGAGGGGAAGAGAGGGTGAGATGTGTGGAGAGAGTAACATGGAAACTTACGTTCAGTTCAGTTCAGTCACTCAGCCGTGTCCAACTCTTTGCAACCCCATGGACCACAGCACACCAGGTCTCCCTGTCCATCACCAACTCCTGAGTTTACCCAAACCCATGTCCATTGAGTTGGGGATGCCATCCAGCCATCTCATCTTCTGTCGTCCCCTTCTCCTGCCCTCAATCGTTCCCAGAATCAGGGTCTTTTTCAATGAGTCAGTTCTTCACATCAGGTGGCCAAAGTATTGGAGTTTCAGCTTCAACATCAGGCCTTCCAATGAACACCCATCTCCTTTGGGATGGACTGGTTGGATCTCCTTGCAGTCCAAGGGACTCTTACCATACATACCACTTATACTCTTACTCATCACACTTACCATCTGTGAAACAGATAGCCAACAGGAATTTGCTGTAGGCTCAGGAAACTCAAACAGGGGCTCTGGATCAACACAGAGGGGTGGGATGGGGAGGGAGATGGGAGGGAGGTTCAAAAGGGAGGGGATGTATGTATCCCGAAGGCTGATTCATGTTAAGGTTTGACAGAAAACAACAAAATTCTGTAAAGCAATTATTCTTCAACAAAAAATAAACAAATTTTTAAAAAAAACAAAAAGAATTTTGGAAGAGATCCAAAGTGCAGTGAAAAGGCAAGATTTTGACGTGGGGAGACACAAAATCCTCAGGTCATGATAGGTATGGAGAAGGTACAGGACTGTGATGGGGGGCGGGGAAGTGTAGCTGTGAGGGGACCAGGAGGGAGCCACCCATGAAGGTCCCGGGATAAGATGATGGTGGTTCTGTCCAGGGTTGGGGCAGCGGGATGGCTAGAGGCTTAACACTTGGACTTACACAGAATCAGGCAGCTTTTGCTTTCGTTCCACTCAAAACAACAGAAATTTATCGTCTCACAGCTCTGGAGCTGGGAAGTCCAGAATCAGTGTCACTGGGTCAAAATCAAGGTGTCGCAGAGCTGGAGGCTCTTGCCCCGTCCAGCTTCTGAGGCAGCTGGCTTTCTTTGGCTTGCAGCCACATGGCTCCAGTCTCGGCAGCCATGGTCCCAGGGTCTCCCCTCTGTCTTCAGATCTCCAACTGCCTTTCTGTTAGAGGGATGCATACATGAGGATGCAGTCAGGGCCCACCTGGAAAACCCAGGATAATCCCCACATCTCCAAATCCTCCATTTAATCACATCCGGACTTCCCCCCTCTTCCAAATGAGGTAACATTTACAGATTCTGGTATCTTTGGGGGCCATCAATCAACCTACTACATTCCCCTCTCTGACCTTTGATTTTTCTCATCTGTAACCTTTCACACAGGCTTTTATGTATTTGGAGAACACTGTCCAGACAGGACAAGACAGCATGTTTTTCGTATCCTTACCCACCCCTCGGTTATAGGTAACTCACAGCTCTCCTACACACCTCTTCACACCAACACACTCCCTGCCCAGGAATGGAGCCCACACATGCCTTCTTTTATTCCTTCCGGAAATGTGCCTACCCTCTACAATCTGCCAGATGCATTCTGAGCTCTCTGGGCACACAGAAGTGATAAAAACAGACAGAAATCAGGACTTCCCTAGTGGCCCAGTAGCTAAGACTCCATGCTCCTAATGCAGGCAGCCCAGTTTCCATCCCTGGTCGGGGGATTAGACCCCACACACTGCAGCTAGGAGTTTACAAGGCACAACCAAAGATTCTTCCTGCTGGCATAAAGATGGAAGATCCTGTGTGCTGCAACTAAGAGCCGGTGCAGCCAAATAAATATGTAAAAAACAAATGTTAAAAAAAAAACCAACACAGTGGGAGGGGGGAGGGAGGTTAAAGAGGGAGGAGACACGTGTATTTACGGTGACTCATGTTGATGCATAGCGGAGGCTAACACCATATTGTGAAGCAATTTCCCTTCAATTAAAAGTAAATAGATTGGAAAAAGTCAAAACAAAACATAAATCCCTGGTGCTCGTGGAGCCGGCCTTCCACTGGTGGTGGAGCAGGTAAGGCGACAGACACTTGCTTGGGCTGCCACGGGGACGTGCCACAGACTGTGGGGCTTAAACCACGGACATGTATTGTCTCACAGTTCTGGAGACGACAAGTCCAAAATCAGTGTGTGGGCAAGGAGGGAGAAGGATTTTTTTTTTCTGGGCCTTTCCCCCCTGGTTGGTAGATGGCCATCTTTCCCTTGCCTCTGTTTACCTCATCTTCTGTGTCTAAATTTCCTTCCTGGGACTTCCCTCGAAGTCCAGTGGTTAAGACTGAACACTTCTAAAGCAGGAGGTGTGTGTTCCATCCCTGGTGGGGGAACAAAGATCCCACAAGCCTGTGAGGTGTGGCCAAAAGATTAAAAAAAAAAAAAAAGGATGGGGGGTACCACTGCTGGGGAAGATGCCTGGATACATTCTGTTATCTGGTGCTGGTCATTTCCTCTGGGGAGGGCATCAAATGATTGGGGAAACTTAATTTTTCCCTGGATACCTTTCTATGTTTTAATTCTTTACCCTGTGCATTCGTTTCCTATTCAAAATCGTGTAGATTAACATAATATATGCGTTATATCTTTTGTCAGGCAGCGTGAAGGTTTCTGACCTCACGCTAACAGCACATGCCGTCCTTGAAAGGTTGAGAATTCTCGGTCTGCTCTCTGCCAAATGATGTCAGCAGAAGCTGGGTGACCTTGAGTGTTGATTTCAGCGGTGGCGTCTTTACAGACACTGGCAACAGTCACTGCCCCCTACAAGGAGTTTCTGGGTTTATGAGGCTAAGAGCCTCTTTACTTATCATGATCTTATCTACTCGGACAGTGTTCGGGGTAACTGGGGCATTGGGGCGGGCAAGAACTTGTCCAAGCTCACACAGTTAGAAGATGCCCGAGCCAGGCTTGAACGCACATGTCTTTCTCTGCTGCTTTCCCAAGGCTTAAAGTGACCGTCTTTTGAGGACGTCTGAGGCTGTCCATCAACAAAGGTTTAGGTTTGTCAAGTGCTTCTGTGGCCATCATGTTGCTAAGTCCAGTCAATGGTCTGTTCTCAGGCCGCAGCCAAATTGACTGATGAGGAGCATTTGATGAGGTGGCTGACAGCTTCCTTCTTCAGACGCGTTCTCTCCCCTAGGGTTCTAGGAAGCGCCTCTAGGCTGGCTCTCCTCCCGCCTCACCGGAGACTTCTCAGCATCTTTGTGAGTTCACTGTCAGGGCCAAATGTTCCGACCGTGGAGAGCCTCAGGGATTGGTGCTTGGACCTGTGTCTTGTCCCTAGGACCCCCAGTTCTAGGAAATCTCATCCCCTATCATGGCTTTCAGTTCAGTCGCTCAGTCGTGTCTGACTCTGCAACCCCATGGACTGCAGCACACCATGCTTCCCAGTCCATCACTAACTCCCGGAGATTGCTCAGACTCATGTCCATCGAGTTACTGATGCCATCCAACCATCTACTCTCTATACGCTGATGCCTCTTCCCACATTTATACCTCCAGCTTAAATTCCCCCTTCCCCCTACACACCGCCTTGGCTATTCAATTGCTTCCCTGCCATCTACCAGTATGACTGAGTCCCTCATCCCCTCTCCCGTCCTCCCCCAACCCTCTCCCCCGATTACCGCCACATCTCTGCCACACCGACTCCATCTTCTCAGCAGCTCAGGCCCCCAAACCTTGAAGTCATCCACTCCTCTCCGGCCCCACACAAACCCTATCAGCTGGACTTTCCGAGCAGACCTAGAACCTTACCCCTTCTCTCCACCTCCTCAGTCTCCACTCTGCTCTGGGTCACCTTCACCTGGGGCCTGAAATAGCCCAACAGTCTCTCCATCGGACTCTCTCCTCTTGCCCTCCCCCTTGTCGCTTAGGTCTATTTGCAGCCTCAAAGCCAGAGGTGATCCTTCAGAGTAAGCCAGGCTGTGTCTCTCCTCTGCGGAAAAGCTGCCAGGGGTTTCCCGTCTCTTTGAGGATAAGGACGGAGCTCCTGGGACTTCCCTGGTGGTCCGGGGGTGGGGGCGGTTAGGAATCCACCTTCCCATGCAGAGGATGCGAGTTCGATCCCTGGTTGGGGAACTAAGACCCCTCTTGCTGCAGAGCAGTGACGCCCACGCGCGGCAGTGCGAGTCCATGCACCAGAGCAAAAGGTCTCGCCCGATGCAACTGAGACCCAAAGCAGCCAAACTAGGAAACAAGCTGAGCTCCTTAAAATGGCCCCAGTGGCCGTTCTGTTCCTCCCTCCCTCCCTCGGCGCCCTCTGACCTCCTCTGCTGCCGAGTCCTGCCCTGGTGTAAATCCTTCCAGCACTCCTCCAACACTGAGCACTCAGCACCTACACTTGCAGGAAGCTCCCAGGTGGGCCTTCCCCCTCCCCACACCTTTGTGCTTCTCAGCTTCATGCTACGGACGTTTGGGGCTTGTTAGCTTTGTTGAGGGGGTAGCGGGGTGGGGGTGCATTTCTGGATGGTCACCAGCATTCCCGGCCTCCACGTACTGGCTGTCTACAGCATCACCATATCTCCGAAAACTGCCACATGTCCTCTGCGGGGGCAAAATCTCCAGGTAGGGAACCACGGCCCTTCCTGTAATGTATTCTCCAGATACCCTGTGCCTCCTCCCTCGTCTCCTTGGGGCCTCCCCTCAGCTGTCCCCTCCTTTTGGAGGTCTCTGTCCACCCCAAATATCACTGCCGCCCACCACAAACCCCCTGGGTCCCTTCCTGCTGTTTGTCCCCGTAGCACTTATCACCATTTCCTGTTTATTATGTGTCTCTTCTCCCTAGACCGTCAGCGTCAGAGGATATTTTTCGAATTCACTGCTGTATCCCCAGCACTTAGAGAAAAGCCTGGCACACAGTAGGCACTCATATATGCTTCTTGAAAGAACAAATCCGTGTCAGGCTTTACAACAGATGCATGAGCATTAGACCTCGACCCTGAGAGACTTACACTCCAGGCTGGGTGCCGGGAGTAAGGAGACAAAATGTATCAGTGCAGTGGCAGGTGGTGATAGTGTCAGGAAGAAAAACAAGCAGGTGTCTTGGTTTCCTAGGCCGGGAGCAAAGTGCCACAAACCGGGTGGCTTAAAGCAATAGAGGTTTATTGTCTTGCCCTCCCAGAGGCCAGAGGTCTGAATCCTAGGTGTTGTGGGGACTTGTGGGGGCGGGGAATCCTCCCTTGTCTCCTCGCTTCTGCTGGTCTCCCAGCTCTCTTGGGCATCCCGAGGCTTGTAAATCCTGCAGACCGATCCTCCATCTACACAAGGCCTTCTCCCCGTGCGTCTCCACAGCGTCTTCCCTCTGTGCATGTCTGTCCAAAGGTCCCTTTTGAATAAGGGCACCACTCTTCTTAGATGAGGGCACACCCCCATGACCCCATTTCATTTTGACCTCTGTACAGATCCTACTTCCCCAGAGGCCACATTCTCAGCTGGGGGTGAGGGGAGGGGGCAGTGGTCCATTACGTTTCTTGGCGGGGACAGCACACAGTTCAGCCCCCAACAGTTCGGCGTGGGATGAGGGGTTGCTGGCAAGGCTTCTGAGTTGCTGGCATCCTGAATGAAGGCAGGGGGTGAGTCCTGTGGCTTTCTGAGGGAAGAGCATTCCAAGCGCAGGGAACAGCCAGTGCAAAGTGGCATGCCAGGGTACCTACCTCAAAATGCTGGGAGGATTCAGTGGCTTAATACATGAAAAATGTTGATTCGAGCCTCACCTGGAGACCAAAAAATAGTCAGCAGGCAGTTAACATGAGTTATTATTATTGTTACTATTATTTGTCCTTTTAACAGGCTCCGATGCGACGTCTGCTCTGGACTAGGCAGCCTCCTAGGGCTGGGGATACACAACAAACTAGCCAGACAGCATCCTGTCTTTTTGGGGCTGAACGTCTAGCTGGGGGAGACCAAGAATCCAATAAGTCAGCAGAGAACAGCCCGTGGTGTGATTGCTGACAGGGCTCAGTGCAGCAGGGTGATGTCATACAGGGTGGCTGCTGGGCGGGGCTGGGGCGCCTCCACTGGTTAAAGCCATCAAGGAAGGCCTCTGGGAGGAGGTGACCTCGGAGCTGAAGGCTCTTTCCTCCAGGGGACGTTCGTGGAGAAAGGTCCACTGGTCAGGTCAAGAGCCATGACTAGGCTGCTGTTGGCCATGGGGGAGGTGCCCCAAAGGTGAGAATTTAATGAACCTATAACACTGACAAGTCAATTCAGGTTACCTACAAACAGCATGACTTCTGGTCAAACTGGTGTTAAAACTCCAGACTTCTTTTATCACACCCCACGACCATCCGATCCCTGTCTCCAAATGAAGAAAACATTGCTGAGAAACAGAAGATAATTCCCTAAGTCAGACCCCAATGTTTCTGTCTGACTTTAGGTCCTGGTGGGAGCAGTTAAGAACAGGTACCGTGGTTGCCCCTGTAAACCCACTGGTGCCTCTCAAAGAGGGTTAATCCACATGACCATGCCGTGGTTCCACATTCTGAGTGGGCTCTCTGGGCTGGATTCAACACAGCTCCTCAGATACCCTCAAAATCCTATTCTCCTGAAAATTCCTTTATCTCCTAATTGTTTTAGGACAACTTGCCGCAGATGGGGAAACATTGGGTGTCTAACGAAAGCAGAATGGGACTGTGTTGAATTCAAGTTCTCGGAGGTCTCTCCTTCCCAGGTGGACAGCAGCCAAAGTGGCCATTTTGACACCCCCAAGGTCATGGCTCTTTCCTTTTGAATTGCATTTTGTCATTTTGCTTCATTTTAGAAAAAGAAAAAAAAAAAACCCACAGAAATCTGCCTTAAGCTTAATCCTCCTCTACTCCCCTCGCCAGTCCAATGTAGATGGGGTGATGGAGAAAGTACAGAAAGGCAGACATGGGCTGGACACCCAGGGCATGCAGAGAGAAAGGGAGAGAGCACGCAAGAGCATGCACTCTCACAAAATGGGGACTCCGATGGGCCTGCGCTCACCCACCCAATGGATCTTTCTTTGAATACTTATTTATGTGGCTGCACCAGCTCTTAGTTGCAGCATGTGGAATCTTTAGTTGTGTCTTGTGAACTCTTAGTTGTGGCGTGTGGGATTCAGCTCCCTGACCAGGGATTGAACCTGGTCCCCCTGCATTGGGAGCTTGGAGTCTTAGCCACTGGACCACGAGGGAAGTCCCCAGTTCCACTGATCTTTATGCCACACCTCCTGAGAGCCAGGTAGTGTGCTGGGTTCTGCGAGTCCATCATCAGAACCCAAGGCAAGTCCCTGCCTTCCTGTTGCTTATAGTTTACTGTACATTCACATCTGATAGTCAAGAAGAGCTATAGCATGACAGTCCCAAATACGGAATTCTCTTCTTAGCCCTCCTCTGATTGGCTGACCTCAGTTTTCCTCCTCTGTAAAATGGGTTCAGCCATTCATATTGAAAGCTTCGTGGTGAGACCCCAGGAGATGACATCAGGAGAAGGGAGTAGAAGAATGGCCTTACTGGTTGCTCTTTATGGCGTCTGTACTGGGTGCAAAGACCTGGGTAGGTCATTTTCTCAGAGTCCTAACTCCACCCTCGGTGGTTGACACTCTTATCTCTCTTACCCAGAGGCAGAAGCAGGTCAGAGGGGTTGAATGACTCTTCCAAGGAGGTTCAGGACTCCAAAACAGAAAGGTAATTAAGAGAAGACCCTGCTGGGTTGAGTTTGATGGGACCAGAGAGTTAAGAGTTAGTGGCGCCGGAAGTTTTCAACTTTAAATTGGGTGTCCTCTATTTTTATCTGCTAAACCTGGCAACCCTTTATAGGTTCTGATGTTAGGCTGGTTGAGGCCTGGGGTATAGTTAGGACGAGAGGAACTGGAGCTGGTGAGCCAGGGAGGTGGGAGAGTGGGGATGGGGTGGCAGGGGGTGGGCAGGTAAGAGCAAGGAGAAAGGGCTAGAAGAATGGAAAGACCCAGATCCCAGGCAGCTTCCTGCCCAAGGGTAACACTTGAGTTGCTCTCCTGGGAATTCTCCGGAATTCTCCGGAGTCAGCTTAGGTTGACCCTTCCCTGCACACAGCCCCTCCCACTTTTGCTTTACATACCAAATCACTGTAGCTTCCTTTTTGGAACCTAATTACCCCCTCTCCTCCCAAGTCCCCTCATGCTGGCTCCAGTTTTCCTGAATTCTCATTAAAATTCAACTTTCCTAATTCTTCTTCTTGAACACTGCAGATTCAGGCATCCTTAGAGTTGATTCATTCAGCCAGTCTTTGTTCAACACTCACCAGATTACTTCTGAGCACCTACTGTGTGCGAAGGAGGTGCAGAATTGAACAAAATAGACACTAAATAAGGAATCAATGATGACTTTATATCCAGTTATTAAATGTATTAAGGATTCATTTATGATTGCCATAGCAGCATGAAGGTAGCAAACAGCAGGGGGCAGTCTAATTAATTGGAGAGAGACTCCAGGAAGAGTACCCTGAAGAAATGAATTTTGTGTTGGGTTTTGAAGGATGAGCAGGAGATTTCTGCTAACAATAGTGACAGCTAAGTAGTGCCAGACACTGTGCCAAATAAACACTATTACTAAAGGAAACATCCAGGTACGACCTAAATCAGATCCCTTACAATTATACAGGGGAAGTGACAAATAGATTCAAGGGATTAGATCTGATAGACAGAGTGCCTGAAGAACTATGGATGGAGGTTTGTGACATTGTACAGGAGGCAGTGATCAAGACCATCCCCAAGAAAAAGAAGCACAAAAAGTCTAAATGGTTGTCTGAGGAGGCCTTATAAACAGCTGAGAAAAGAAGACAAGCTAAAGACAAAGGAGAAAAGGAAAGATATACCCATTTGAATGCCGAGTTCCAAAGAATAGCAAGGAGACATAAGAAAGCCTTCCTCAGTGATCAATGCAAAGAAATAGAGGAAAACAATAGAATGGGAAAGACTAGAGATCTCTTCAAGAAAATTAGAGATACCAAGGGAACATTTCATGCAAAGATGGGCTCAGTAAAGGACAGAAATGGTATGGACCTAACAGAAGCAGAAGATATTAAGAAGAGGTGGCAAGAATACACAGAAGAACTATACAAAAAATATCTTCATGACCCAGATAATCACAATGGTGTGATCCCTCACCTGGAGCCAGACATCCTGGAATGTGAAGTCAAGTGGGCCTTAGGAAACATCACTACGAACAAAGCTAGTGGAGGTGATGGAATTCCAGTTGAGCTATTTCAAATCCTAAAAGATGATGCTGTGAAAGTACTGAACTCAATATGTTAGCAAACTTGGAAAACTCAGCAGTGGCCACAGGACTGGAAAAGGTCAGTTTTCACTCCAATCCCAAAGAAAGGCAACGCCAAAGAATGTTCAAACTACTGCAAAATTTCACTCATCTCATACACTAGCAAAGTAATGCTCAAAATTCTCCAAGCCAGGCTTCAACAATACATGAATCAAGAATTTCCAAATGTTCAAGCTGGATTTAGAAAAGGCAGAGAAACCAGAGACCAAATTGCCAACATCTGTTGGATCATAGAAAAAGCAAGAGAGTTCCAGAAAAATCATCTACTTCTGCTTTATTGACTATGCCAAAGCCTTTGACTGTGTGGATCACAAAAAACTGTGAGAAATTCTTCAAGTGTTGGGAATACCAGACCACTTGACCTGCCTCCTTAGAAATCTGTATGCAGGTCAGGAAGCAACAGTTAGATCCGGACATGGAACAACAGACTGATTCCAAATAGGAAAAGGAGTACGTCAAGGCTGTATATTGTCACCCTGCTTATTTAACTTAAATGCAGAGTACATCATGCGAAATGGATGAAGCACAAGCTAGAATCAAGATTGCTGGGAGAAATATCAATAATCTGAAATACACAGATGACACCACCCTTATGGCAGAAAGTGAAGAAGAACCAAAGAGTCTCTTGATAAAGTGAAAGAGGAGAGTGAAAAAGTTGGCTTAAAACTCAACATTCAGAAAACTAAGATCATGGCATCCAGTCCCATCACTCACGGCAAGTAGATGGGGAAACAATAGAAACAGTGAGAGACTTCATTTTTTGGGTTCCAAAATCACTGCAGATGGTGACTGCAGCCATGAAATTAAGATGCTTGAGCCTTGGAAGAAAAGTTATGACCAACCTAGACAGCATATTAAAAAGCAGAGATATTACTTTGCCAACAAAGGTCTATCTAGTCAACACTATGGTTTTTCCAGTAGTCATGTATGGATGTGAGAGTTGGACTCTAAATTGATGAGTACTGAAGAATTGATGCTTTTGAACTGTGGTGTTGAAGACTCTTGAGAATCCCTTGGACTGCAAAGGAGATCAACCCTAAAGGAAATCAGTCCTGAATATTCATTGAAAGGACTGATGCTGAAGCTGAAACTCCAATACTTTGGCCACCTGATGCGAAGAACTGACTTGTTTGAAAAGACCCTGATGCTGGGTAAGATTGAAGGCGGGAGGAGAAGGGGACGACAGAGATGAGTTGGTTGGATGGCATCACCGACTTGATGGACATGAGTGTGCGCAAGCTCCAGGAATTGGCAATGGACAGGGAGGCCTGGCAGGCTGCAGGCCATGGGGTCGCAAAGAGGCGGACACGACTGAGCGACTGAACCGAACTGAAAGGAACTAATTGACTCTTGTCAACACTACATTACAATTCACATTTTCCCAGAGAGGTTAAGTTACTTGCACAAGGTCACACAGAGAATGAATAGCCAGGGTCAGAATTTGAACCGGGTCAGAAGCCTTGTTGGTATCAGAGCCTCCCAAGATGGCTGGGGTCTGGCTGGAGGTGAGACCTAAGCTGACATTGGGAAAGGGAATCCTGCAAACCCCAGAAGGCTTGGTTAAGAATGAAAGACTTTGACTTGAGAACAATGGGAAATATTTGAAAGGTTTTTGGAGGTTGGGGGCGGGAAATGGGGGTGTGTCCTGATCCAAATTGAAATTTCAAAAGATCCCTCTGGCTGCTGAGAGTGGGGGGTGGGAGCAGACTGAGGCCTGGGGGCTGGTGGGAGGCTGTTCCCTTCCTGCCCGGATAACAGCTAGTGGTGGATCTGGAGCAGGCCACCACCTCTGTAGAATGGAGTTACGTGGCCGCAGTCGACAGTGTAAGACGCTCAGAAGGTAAATCCAATGGAGCTCCCGGATGGGAAGTGGGAGAGGAGAGGGAGAGCAGAGGTCAAGGGTGATGACCAGGTTTGGGACTTGCAGTACTGGCTGGGAAATACGAGCTTTGGTGGCCTGAGATCATTTGAGAATTGAGTTTTGACCAAATGGCCCCCAAGTCTGGGATGTCTTTGGGGGCTTTACTGTCCTGTTTTGTTGCTGTGAAACTGATTTCGGATCGCGTTTGAGTGTTTCCTGTCTGCCTTGATTCCCTTTCCCACAGTATTTGTTTCTTGAAATTTGAGGTTAGGAGGGCTTAGAGTTCATTTTTCTTATGAATGTCTTCCCTTTTCAGACGAGTACGTTACTTAATCTCTCTGCCTCGGTTTCTTCATCGGTAAAATGAAGGTAATAATAGAACCTCGTGCATAGAGTTATTGGGAGGATTAATTAAATGATAATAAAGATTGTATCAGCGCCTGGAGGTAGTAAACTCAGTGGGTTAAGCTGCTCTTTAAGGTAAAGATGATGCTGCCAGACACTGCTGATATCTTCTGACAGGAGTTGGAGGTGGGAGTGGCTTTAAAAGGAGGTGGAGGCTCATAGAAGTCACTCTAGTTACTTAGCGAGTATATATTAACACATCATTGACCAGAGCCGTATCAATATCACATAACAAATCACCAGCCACAGGCTTTAGTTTCTGCAAAAATCCCCCCGTCCATAAAAGACTAAGCATCTTTTTATACCCAGTAACAACCGGGAGTTGGTGATGGACAGGGAGGCCTGGCGTGCTGTAATTCATGGGGTCGCAAAGAGTCAGACATGACTGGGCAACTCTACTGAACTGAACTGAACGGAACAAACTATTTAAAAAATGTGTACAGAAACTCAAGGGATTTTAGTCACTCAAACAAGCATTGAGAGAGTCTTGAATTCCGGACCTGCTCTGGACTCTGCGGTGGTAACTGTATATATGAAAACAACACGTTTCCTACCTTAAAAGGAAATACAACACTTGATTTTAGAATATGGTAAATCACTGTTGAGATGTGGCGTGATCCTAGAGAGCTTCCTGGAGGAGGTGACCTTTGGTCCTGGCTCTGAAGCAGAAGAACCAGGTGCGAAGGTCCTGAAAGGGTGGGAACTAGTTTGACAAGATGCAAGTGGCACATTTCCAGGACCCCAAAGTAGGTCAGGTGACTGGAGTCAATAAACAGTTGAAGGGGAAAGCTGTTTTGTTTATATTTCTCTATATTGCCATAGAAAAAATGACTGGTGGTCAGCCTTCTCGGCTGTTACTGCTAAGTCACTTCAGTCGTGTCTGACTCTGTGCGACCCCATAGACAGCAGTCCACCAGGCTCCGCCGTCCCTGGGATTCTCCAGGCAAGAACACTGGAGTGGGTTACCATTTCCTTCTCCAATTTGTATATAAATTATATATGTATACAACTTTTTCTGTTTGTATATAAATTATGACATTGTACATTACAAGAAGTACATTGCAAGAAGGTACAAAATCTAAATCAGGGCCATGGTTGATCTACTGAAGATGTTGCAGAGAAACTCCTTTATGTGAGAAGAAAGTGTGATTCATTGGCTAAATATTTATTGAGCAGCTACTATAGTACCCAGGTCTGTGGTAGCCTGGGGAATATTAGTGAACAGATTCACAGAGTTCCCTCCTTTGTACACAAGCAAAAAGTAACTAAGTGAAGAATTAAGGAGCTTATGTGTTGTGCCTCTCCTAGGAAGAAAATAACAGGCGATGTCCCAGAAGGGTAAGGGAGCCAGCTCAGATGGGTGCTGAGCAAAGACCTCGAGCTCAGAGATTTAGGGACCAGGCTGGAGGGGGTTCTGCAGGCCAGGTACAGGATTCTCATCTGAGAGGGAATTTGCAGAGATTTTTTTGTAAATGTGCATGCATGTTCAGTCACTCAGTCATGTACGACTCTTTGCGACCCCACGGATTGTAACCTGCCAGGCTCCTCTGTGGAATTTTTCAGGCAAGAATACTGGAGCGGGTTGCTATTTCCTTCTCCAGGGGATCTTCCCCACAAAGGTGTCTCCTGCATTGGCCGGCAGATTCTTTTCCACTCAGCCACCTGGGGAAGCCCTTCTGTAAAGGACCAGGTAGTAATTATATGAGGCTTTGAGGACCATCCCTTGTGGCTCAGCTGGTAAAGAATCTGCCCGCAATGCAGGAGACCTGGGTTCGATCCCTGGGTTGGGAAGATCCCCTGGAGAAGGGAAAGGCTACCCACTCCAGTATTCTGGCCTGGAGAATTCCACAGACTGTATAGGCCATGGGGTTGCAAAGAGTTGGACACAACTGAGCGACTTTCACTTTGAGGACCATGTATGATCTCTATTGCAACTATGAGACCCTATTATTGTAGCATAAGAGCAGGCCTGGATAACAAGTGTGTGCCCGAGGCTGTGTTTCAATAAAACATTACTTATAGACCCTGAAACTTGAATTTCCTGTGCTAAATTGCTTCAGTTGTGTCCGACTTTGTGCAACCCTATGGATTACAGCCAGCCAGGCTCCTCTGTGTATGGGATTCTCTAGGCAAGAATACTGGAGTGGGTTGCATTTCCTTCTCCAAAATTTCATATAATTCATGCATTCTCCAAATTGCTTTCATTTTTGATTTTTTTCCCAACCATTTAAAAATGTAACAAAACTTTTTTAGCTCATGGGCCAGACAAAAACAGGTGGTGGGCTGGATTTGGTCTGTGGGCTGTACTTTGCAGACTCCTGTTCTCAACTCATGGGAACCCATGGAGGGTTTTGAGCCAGGGAATGACAAGGTGTGATTTCAGAGGGGAAGGTATGAAGACAGGGTGTGATGCCAGAAAGTGGATGTAAAGAATCCATTCCAATCAAGCAAGCAGTTCGTCACTCAACAAACTCTGACTTCTCTCAATAGTCATGGTGCCACGGGAGGGGGACCCAGGATGTAAATGACAGTTCTACACGTGTGACCTTTGTAACAGCAGGAGAGATTCAAGAGCAAGACAGAAATACTGACAAACTTTAAGGTCAAAAGAGAGATTGTTGGCGGTTTATAGTCACCAAGTCGTGTCCTACTCTTTTGCGAACCTATGGACCTTAGCTCCCAGGCTCCTCTGTCCACGGGATTTCCCACACAAGAATCCTGGAGCGGGTTGCCATTTCCTTCTCCAGGGGATCTTCCCGACCCAAGAGTCGAACCTGAGTCTCCTGCATTGGCAGGCAGAGTCTTTACCACTGAGCCCCAAATGAGGGATAGGAAAAAGCAAAAGGTGCTTTGAAAAACAGCAGGGTGGCAGACAGGTGGCTGTGAGCCACAGATGACAGTGAGCCAGTGGGAAATCAGTGAGAGGAGAGGGGAGAGCTTTGGAGGAGTTGGGACTTTTATCCAAGGTGACATAAAAGATTGTGGAAAGTTTTTTTAATTGTCATATTTACAATGCAAAATTTACCACTTCACCCATTTTATTTAATGTTTACTTTTATTATTTACCTGTTTGGCTGTGTTGGCTCTTAGTTGTGGCATGAGGGATCTAGTTCCCTGACCAGGGGTCGAACCCAGGCCCCAGGCATTGGGAGCATGGATTCTTAGCCACGGGACAACCCGGGAAGTCCTGTCACCCATTTCAGCATGGGCAATCCAGTGGCATTAAGTACATTCACAATGTTGTACAACCACCACTGTCTAGTTCCCAGAACTTTTTCATCACCCCAAAAGGAAAGGGCAAATACCCATTAAGCAGTCCCTCCTCATATTTCCCCCCTCTGGCCCCCAGTGAACATCAGTGTTCTTTCTGTCTCTGGGTTTGCCTCTTCTGGATCTTTCACTTAAATATGGCTTTTTGTATCTGGCTTCTTTCACTTAGCATAAGGCTTTCAAGGTTTATTCCTGCTGTATATATCAGCGTTCCATTCCTTTTTGTAGCTAAATAATCCACTGTGTACACGCACTGAATTTGTTCATCCATTTATCTGTTGGTGGACAGTTGAGCTGTTTTTAAACTTTTGTCTGTTGCGACCCTTGCTGTCCACGGAAAGTTTTGAGCAGGCAGGTGATTTTATTTTTATATTTTATATTTTTAAATAGGATCCCTCTAGATGCTGTGAGGGGAGGAGCCCAGAGAGGGCAGGACGGGAGACTGGAGACCCGTCAGAACAGGATCCCCAGTCTTGACTGCACAGGGTGGACCTCTGGGAGGTGAATCAAGGCCTCGCACAACTCGAACTGAATCCTCAGCTGATTCAGAAGGAAGATGGTGGACTGGGAACCACTGGGGAGAAGGCTGGGGGGGTCCCCTGGCTGTGCAGAGGCCCTGGTGCTGATTCAGGGTGTTAGAGCCAGGTTGAGGGGAACACTCTTGGGGGAAGGGTGGCCAGGCTTGCTGATGGTTTGGAGGAGGGTATGTGTGCAAGTGGGGGTCAAGGGTGTGATTCTGTTGACTGGGACAGAGGAATCTTTTGGAGGCACTGGTTTGGGAGAGTCTAGAAGTTGAGTTTGCCTCGGTCAATGCGAGGTCCCAGGAGCCCCCACACTGAGAATTCACACAGGCAGGGGCCATGAGGAGCTGGGGAGCCTAGCAATCTCCCAGGTGAGAAATCAGGAAAGACCTCCTGGACATGAAGTGGCAACTAGGACTTGAAGAGTGGGTGTTATGCCAAGAAGCAAGGGAAACAGGAGAAGGAGCCCCAGGGGGACAGACTTGGGACATGCTTCCCAGCTTTACTGAAAAACAGAGGGCGATGGGGTGGGAAAGTCAGGTATGGGGTCAGATGAAGGGGTGCTGATGCGGGGAGTCAGGGTTGCATTTAATTAATAGAGAATTGCTCAGAAAACAGCAATGACAGAGATCATTTTGAAAGTTTTGTTTAATGGCAGCTGTTTTCATACTCTTTATTTTTTTAATCAAGGTTTTAAAGTTGAAGAATGGTTGATTCACAGTGTTGTGTTAGTTTCTGGTATACAGCGAAGCAATTCAGTTATTCATATACATTTATCATGTTTCATATTCTTTTTCATCATAAGTTACCACACGGTTCCCTGTGCTATCCAGTAGCACCTTGTTTATCTATTTTATATACAGCTGTTTGAATCTGACAATTCCAAACTCCTAATTTATCCTTTCATACCTTTTAATTCTTTTGTTCTTCAGTCCAATTGGAAGTACTGTTTATAGGTAGAGAGCCAGGTGTAGGGAGTTATGGCAATTAGTTGGGGTTTTGTCACCTAACGGTGGTAGACATCGTTCCAAGCAGCTCAGGTCCTGACTTGTACATGTTCCAGGGGCCTCTCTTTGGGGTAGACTTGGAGATGGTGGGGACTACACGTGTGTGTGGGGGGTGTGTATGTGGAAGGATTAAGAATATTATGGAAGATTTTTGAGTCTGAGTAACGGAAGGATGGCAGGAGTAGTGAGCTTATTTCTCACTTCTCCAAGCTCAAGTGTAGCGGTCACACTTGGACTTCTTTTGTTCCTCTGAAACACCAAGCTACCAAGTGAGGCCTGCCTCAGGGCCTTTGTACTGCTGCTTATTCCACCTGGAAGGCTCCATCTCCTTCATCCTTCAGCTCCTATGTCACAGCCGCATTCCCTGCCTGGGTGAAGCAGGCCTCTCCTCACCACCTAGTGACTTGCCCACACCCTCACTCTGCGTTTTCTTCACAGCATTAGTCTCAATGTGTTATGTTATTAGTATACTTGTTTAATAGCTCCCTACCTCCTCTGCCCAGCTGTCAGCTCCTTGAAGGCAGGAGGAACAGACAATAAATCTCAGAGCTAGAGGGAGGGCTCCCTGCATATTTGTAGACAGCCTGGATCCACAGCAAGAAAATCCCTGCTGTCCAAGGAAGAGGTTGGACCTGGGTAGTTAAACGTTCGGAATCTGCTGTGGCAATGGACGAAATGACTACACGAAAAGTTTCGAGGGAAGAAAAAATATCTAAGGTTTCTTGAGCCCGCACTCTGTGTTTGTTGTTAAATTAATCCTCACAATGTCTCCTCAGCGAGGACCATAATCCCCATTTCACAGACTTGGAAACTGAGGCACAAAAAGGGCAATCACCTGCTCAAGTTCCGTAGGTAGGAAGAGAGGGAGCTTGGAATGGACCTCTTTCCCCCTATAAGCTGGCTCCAGAGTCCAGATGAGAAGCACTGTTGGCCAGGAAGACGGAGCAGTGTCTGGAGTTGGGAGGTTCAGATGGAGTTGGAGTCTCTGGACAGGGCACTGGTTGGATACTCAGCAATGTCAGGCGTCAAACACAGACCCAACACCAATTAGCTTGTTGAAGTAGATTCTTGGAGGTCAGTGATGATTTTTTTTTTTTTTTTTACATCACTGCTCAAAAATAATATAAATATAAAATGAACACATTAGAGATTTTATTTAACTCATTTAAATAATGTGGATGCTTGTAAGGCATTAAGACCCAATTCAAAGGAGGATTCAAAGTAGTGCACGTCTAAGGAAGGAATGCTGAATTTACAAATAGATGCAAAAACCGGCAGTTCAGTATCCACCGGGCAATAATCAATTGCATTCCAGGGGATTCCATTTGCATTTCTATGGACAAGCATCATTTGCATAACTATTCGTCTTCTACTAGTTGCAGAGTTGTAAAATAGTGCCAAAGCAATGAAAGGTACAGGTAACCCAATGAGGAAGCTAGACAGGTTACTCGTTAATCTTTTTTTGCCCATTTCCCAGTCTTTAACAACTTTCCTCATAATACATTTATTAATTTATTTTTGAAGAAGTAATACATTCGCATGGTTGAAATTCGAAAGATATAGTGGTGAACACAGCATTGTAAATCAACTATACTTCAATTAAAAAAATAAAAAGATATAATGGTAAAGTCTCCTCCCTACTCCTGACCCCCAGCCACCCAGAACCCCTTGGAGGCAACCATTGCTAGCAATTTCTTAAGTATGCTTCCAAGAAATTCCATGCATAATAAGCAAACATGTTAAAGAGACACTCACACAAGTTTGCTTATTAAAAAAAAAACAAATGACTTTATATTCCATGTTCTTGTGGTTTTTAAACTCAACAATATATCTTAGAGTTTATTCCATAAAAGGGTTTCCAGATTTTTTTTATTAAGATTAAAAACATTGGGAATTCCCTGACAGTTGACAGTCCACTGGTTAGGACCCAGCACTTCCACTGTGGCGGCCTGGGTTCAAGCCCTTCTTGGGGAACTAAGATCCAGCAAGCCACATGGTGTGGCCAAAAAACAAATTGTAAAAAACCCCCACACCATTATTATTTTTATTGCAGTATAGTTGATATAATATTTTATTAGTTTCAGGTATACAACATTTATATGCATTATGAATTGATCATGATAAGTCTAGTTACTGTCACCACACAAAGTTATTGCAAAATTGACTATTTGCTATGCTGTACACTACACCTCTGTTATTTATTTTATAAATGGGAGTCAGTTCAGTTCAGTCGCTCAGTCGTGTCCGACTCTTTGCGACCCCATGGACTGTAGCACGCCCACCAGCCTTCCTTGTCCATCACCAACTCCTGGAGTTTATTCAAAATCATGTCCATTGCGTTGGTGATGCCATCCAACCATCTCATCCTCTGTCATCCCCTTCTCTTCCTGCCTTCAGTCTTTCCCAGCATCAGGGTCTTTTCCAATGAGTCAGTTCTCGGTTCTTTGCATCAGGTGGCCAAAGTATTGGAGTTTCAACTTCAGCATCAGTCCCTCTAATGAATATTCAGGACTGATTTCCTTTAGGATAGATGGGTTGGATTGCCTTGCAGTCCAAGGGACTCTCAAGAGTCTTCTCCAACATCACAGTTCAAAAGCATCAATTCTTCAATGTTCTGAGTATGTACCTCTTATTCCCTTTCCCCTGTTTTGTCCAATCCCTCCCACCCCACTCCCTTCTGGCAACCACCAGTTTCTTCTCTGTATTTACTCGTCTGTTTCTTTTTAGTCCCAAATTCTTGGGACTGCAAAGTATTCTGTTGTGTGGCAGGATCATGTTTATTTAATCACTCCCTTATTGATATCATGGTGTCTTCTGAGTAAGGAGTGGGTGAGTAGTGAGGCAGAAGAAACTGGAAGTTTTCTTAGAATAGGACTATTGCTTGTTCCTACCTCAGTTTCATCAACTAGGAAATGGGTTGATGATTCTAACACTACCTTACAGAGTTGTGTTGGTAAATGGATTAATTCATGTAAATTGCTTAGAACAGTACCTGACATAGTACTTGGAACACGGTAGGTATCAGTATTTATCATTTTCCTCCTTTGGAAAATTTGATGGTGAAAGAAGAAAGAATACTGAGTGGAACCATCCAGGAAATACCCTTTTTAGAGTGAGTAGAGAGGGAAAAAGGAATAGCAAACGAGTGCTGTGTTGCTGCAAGTCTTGATGGGACGGGTCCCTTCAATGTCTCCAGGTAGGCATTACAATTGTGCCCATTGTACAGATGAGGAAATCAAGGCACAGAGAATTTTGTTGCTCAGGCAAGACTGTGCAGTTGGCAAGTAGGGCAGGTATATTCACACTTAGACAGCCTGATGCCAGCAGCCACACACTCAACCACTGCACCATTCTCCCTCTTGATGTGGGAAAGAAAGGAAAAAGGTTAAAGACGTAAGAGCAAGGCTGTGGAGCCAGGGCTCAGATCGGAAGGCAGCTGATAGAAGGAGCTGGGTTGGGGGAGATGCGGTGATGGCTGTGGGAATGGAACCTCCTTTCTGAAACCGACAAGAAGGCAGGAAGGAAGAGGCAGCCACACGCAGGCAGAGGAGGGGAATGGCTGCTTTGAGTGGTTTGGGGAAGTTGGGAGGTCGACTGACTGGGAGCTTGGGAAGATCAAGTGCAAAGGCCCAGAGGAGGGAGGTTCGGAGTCAGGCCCTGGAAAGAACAGATGGGACAGAGGCTAGAGCAGAGTGAGCCAAGGGAACAGGGAAGGAGATGCATGAAGTCAGAGGTGCCAAGGGCACTGATGTTCCGGGGAGGCCCGTGGGCCGTATTTAGTCTTTGGGCTTGTACTGTGAGTTGGGAGCTATTGATGGATTTTGAGCAGAGGAGGGATGAGATTTAACTTGTTTTTAAAGGATCTGTGTGTCTGTGTATGTGTTTGTGTGTGTGCACAAGTGTCTGCAAGGGCAGAAGCAGGGGCTCAGGTAGGAGACCAGTGCAGCTGCCCAGGCGGGAGATGATGTTTAATTGAGCTCTAATATATCGATCACAGTGTTAGACTCTGAGGGGACGATGGTGAAGGAGTCAGGCCAGATCTTTGCCGTGTAGAAGCTCTCAGGCTAATGCAGGGTTTCTCAGCGTCAGCCCTGGAGACTCTGGGGCTGGCTTGCTCTGCTGTGGGGGCTTGTCCCGGGCACTCTAGGACACCTAGCAGCATCCTTGATCTTTACCCTCTCGATGCGGTGGCATCGCCTCCCTCCCTCCATGTGTGACAACCTGCAACGTCTCCAGACACTGGCACTGGTCTAGTGGGAGATGGAAACAGAGCATATAAATATGTGCTCTTAAAAAAAAAAAAATGTGCTCTTCTTTCCGTAACGGTAATTGCTAGGAAATAAAAAGAGCAGGTCAGAGGAGGTCCTGAATCTTCCTGATTTTGATTTTTTGTTCTCTTGCATCCATTACCTCTCTGCCCACCCACACTGCCACCATCTGCCTGATGGTCAAGTACCATCCCCTCCCCCTCTCCACCTGCCCTTCCTTCCCTCCTCCCTCCATGAGCGTAATCCTGCCAATCCCTTCTAGAAAGAAGAAGAAGAAAACAAAACAAAATGAAGAAAACCTTCTAGAGGACCCCTCTTCCCCGAGGTAGGGGACCGAATCCTAATTGCCTCTTTATGGCTGTAACATGACTCGGTCAGCTTCATGCTCTGAAAGTGAACTTTTCTGTTTCCGTGCCCGAAGTTGGCCTTGGTTTCAATTGGCCAGAAGGGAACAAGACAAACCAAGATATTTAAGACATTTCCCGGCCTCGGTCCTGGCCGTTTCACGTAACGGACAGGGAGGCCTGCTGCTCGCTGGAGGCAGATAACTCCAAGGGTGCTTATTTTCATAGTCAGCCCAACAGACTATCTTGGGATGCAGCTTGCAGAGGCGGTCGCTCCTGCTGCTTGCCTGGCTGCGGGCCATTTCAGTGGGGCCAGGTCTGGGCCAATAAGAAGCCTGGGGAAGGGGGCTGAGGTCAACCCTTTGCTCTCCTCGGAGGCCCTCAGCTTTGTCACTGAGACACTCTGGCTTCCTTCAGCCAGATTCTATCCCCAGAATCTCTCTGTCTCCTGGAAATATTAAAAGAGACATGGTTTCATTTGTTCTTACTAGCTCCTGGCTTATTTGTATCACCACGAAATCTGCTTGTTTAGGCCTGTGCTGGCTTTGCTATCCAGAAGTACAATGGTTGGATTTTTCTTCCCCCCCTTTAAGCCAAGGTTTCCCACCTTGGTGCAGTGGACAGTTAGATCACGTAAGTCCTTGCTGGGGGCTGTCCTGCATGCGGTAGGATATTTAGCCACATCCCAGGTCTCTACCCACTGGATGCCAAGAGCACCTCTCCCCCGCACTGTGACTGCCCCAAGGTCTCCAGACATTGCTACCTATCCCCTGGGGGGCAAAACCACCCTTTTAAGAAAAGCTGATTTCCAGGGATTTTTATATTTCTGATTTTAGAGTTGGCAACGTGTCACCCTGGACATCTTGTTGAAGGTTTGTAGGGAGAGAGGAGCTTTCTCTGAGGCTTTGAATGATTCTGACCTAAAGGTCTCCCAGTTTCATTATTCAGTACTTAAAACAGTCTCAAAGAAGTCAAACTCCTAAAAGAAAACACAGAGCATGCAGTCACCGTTGGTAGATTTTAACCTTGTTTCTGCTCTGCTTCGTTCAGCTTCTTTCTTTTCTTTAGAGGCAGGCACAAGTACAGGGTTTAGGGATATGACGTCTTCACTGGGTTGGGAATCTGACCTCCAGCACTGGCTTGCTGTGTGATGCTGGGCAGTTCACTTCACCTCTCTGGGCTCAGTTCCAGCTCTCAAACAATGCTCCCCACTTCATGGAGTCAGTCTGTGTAAAATGCTGATTTAGCCAGCGCCAGGCCCAGGGCGAGCATGCAGAAGCTGCTGAGATTACTCTGTGCAGTGGGGGGTTTGAGAGGGGCCCACTGGGTAATCTCTCGATTGAAGCCAGCAGCATTTGGTTTTCTTTATTCCCTGCTTATCAGCCACATTCCATCAAACCCTGGGAACTGGCCCTTAGTAGGCCTGCCCTGGGCTTCCTTTTTCAATCCGCGTCCCTCCCAGGATTCCATCTGCCACCATACCTTTGTCTCTGTCCCCAGCCGAATTGCTGTTTTCCAGATAACCTCAGACCTACTTGAATGCCAGCAGCATTCCTCAAACAGAGTGGAGCTGCCAGAATAAGCCAGCAGCTTCCTGCTCTTTGCCCCAGAAAACATTTCAAGTGATCAAGTGATCGGGGTGGGGGGGCAGGGGGGAGGGGGAGGATGCTGCAGCTGCTTATGCAACCAGTTTTAATCCGGGGTTAAAATCCACCACGCGAACCAGCGCTGTATTTTATTTCCTCGTCGTCCGCTCGGGAAGTGAGCTGTTTGGGAGATCCGCCACAAACTCGTCGTCCTGCTTGTCTCCCCTCCGCAAAGCAGCACCCACGGACACAGATAGTGTTCCTTCAGGGACAGCGGTGGGGGGCCCCTGCCCACACTGCCGGGAGGGAGGGAGAGCACAGTCTGATCAGCTCAGGCCTCCTGTCCGCGGCCCCCACAGCCCCCCTCACCCACCCTCTCTTTGGTCTCCCGGTACCCAGTTCCACCCCCAGGAAGAGGGGGCCCCTCCCTTCCTTAGGCCCAGCCTGTTGTCCTGAGTGCTAGACCTTTGTGGAGGTGTCCCTCCCTGCATCTTGGCCTCTGTAGCCTAAAATGCAACCACAAAAATCCCCTCCCTTTTCAAACAGCCCGGGCCCTGCCCCTGCCATATACAGTGTGCTGGGGTGGATTCCCGGCCAGGAAGAATTGATGTACACGCGGTGGGCATCTGTTGTCCATGGGGGCGGGAGCGGGGGCAGGGCGAGCAGGCCCTCAGCTCCACCGCTTTCTCTGTGGCACTGCACGGGGAGGAAGCAGAAAGGTCGCAAGTCCTAATTTTAGGAGAAGGGGAGACTTTCCTGGGCTATGGTTTTTACCTCCTGGCATATGGCTGCGTCACCTCTGGAAGATTTCTCCAGCCTCTTAAGAACGGTGTTTAGTTTCTGTTGTTCCAGCTTGCTGTTTCTTTCTTTCTTTTTTTTCTTTTAAAAAAAACCTTCTACATTAAGCACCTTGTCTTAAAAAAGAAAAAAAAGAAGAAGCAAGCGAGCACCGAATGTTTTAAGATCCTTTTTTGGATCTGCTTTTTCTTCCTCAGGCTACAGACCCACGACAAAGGCAGATTGACAGAGGAAACAGGCAGAGACCTCCTAATACTGTTGAGATGGGTGGAATTATAAGCGGTTCTGAAACGCTAGTTAATATTTTACTGGGGAGCAGGGCCACAGATACAGTGGAGGTGGTGGTGGTGGGGGACTGCCAAGGTAAGGCTGAGTGTGAAACAGCCATTCCGTCTGCCTTTGGGGACCCAAAGAAGCTGTTCTCTGTGGGAATAAATTTAAGCAAGAGTCCTTAATAAAGCTCATGGGATCTGTCTGCCCAGCGAGGGCCCAGTTTCCCGAGCACCACCATACAAGGCTGATTGTGGCAGGAAGGTCTAAGCAGTGGGTGTAGGCCTGACTAATAATGGGGGTTCTTGTTCCTGGGCTGAGTTTGACATCTTTCTTTCTCCCTCTGGATTTAAATGGCTTCTCAGCCCGGGAGGCACTGCCTGTGCCCTGGATTCAGAAGGTACACGCCTCCTTGGGAAGCCAAGGCGAGAGAGACAGCGGCTCGCTCACTCTCTCTCTCTCTCTCTCTCTTTCTGCATCTGCCGGGGGAGCTGCCGCTGGTATTTTTCCACAGGCCTTTTCTGCGATCTCGGGGCCTAGTTCTTCCCAGCCAGGCCCGGAGTCCGAGAGAGGGTTAATAGGCAGGAAGCTGAAGCCATCGCAGACTAATACGGAAGTCAGATTTTTGTTTAACTGACAGGTTTAGCAGGCCTCAGCCGTGGGGGAGGGGGCCGGGGAGGGGAAGGGAAGTTTGTAGATGTAGGCATGTGGCCTGCTAGGAGCGCCTTTGGCTTTTCTTAGGGTAAGGACGGAGGTGGGGGTGGGGGTGGGGGCCCTGGCATCCTGGCAGGGAGGCTGGAAACCATTTTGGTTTTTCCTTTGAGTTCTGGCTGGCGGGGGCGGTGGGGGTGGTGAGAGGTTAGATTCTGGGCCGGGGGACAAGTGGCCTCCCTGGCCTGCTTTGTCCAGAGGAGGCATTCGGACAATGACGATGCAAACTTTGACCACTCGGTTTCCCCTCCTCCCCTGGCAGCCTGAGTCCTCTGGCCTCTGAGAAGCCCATGGCTGCTCTGGGGCGATTTTGGGGTGGGGTGGGGGGGCTCTCCTCGCCTGTCTGGTTTGCCCAGAGGCCTGCCTTCCAGCCTCTTTCTCTTGCCCCTGGGCCCTTTTCCTGGGCCTCCCCTCCCTACAGCCATCACTCCCCACTCTCCCCCCGACCCCCCGCGCGGGTGGGGGGCAGAACATTCTGCTGGATTGTTCCAGAAAAGGGTCAGCCTTCCTCCCAGCGAGACAGAGCCGTTTCTGAGGGGGCAGATGAGGTTGAGTCCTACCAGCTCACCCCCCAAAACTCTCCTGCCCGTGGCCTGCGGGCCTCAGGCTCTGCTGGAGCAGGTCAGGCTGGCTGCACTGGTTTGCCCGCGCCGGGAAATCTAGTCAGGGTGTGGGAGAAGGGCGTCTGGGGGCCCCTTTCCTCAGTTTTTCTTGCTGCAAAAGGCCTAGCTTAGCCTGTCTTTCTCTATGCACAGGATGGCTCTCTTGCTCACCAGAGCCTCACAAAGATAATCGCTCAGGAAGTGTCTCAGCCAATCCGCGGCCGCCTTACACTCCGATTTGCCGGGGCAGCCAATCGGGGGTGCGCTTTCATGAGGCGGCCAGATCATCAAGCCGAAGTGCCAAACCCTTTTTCTGTGAGAACTAGGAGCCTGTCCTCCATGTTTTATAAGTATTGACATTACACAGTGTTAACAATGCATCCACAGAGGTAAGCTCGACTTTTTAACCATCTTTTCTCCCCCTCCCTCTGAGGCATCCGCATTTGTGGGCGAGCCGTGTGATTTCTTGTGGCTGGCCGTGCCACACTCACCCCACAGCACTTAGCTTAACTTGGAACTGTTTAGAGAGAAAATTTTTTTTTTTTTTTTTTTTTGCTTTCTTGGGTCACATGGCTAAGTAGCCATTAGCCAGAGCTCGATTTTGCAAACTGGCAAGGGCCTGGCAAACCTTTCCTTCCACCAGGACATGGTGTTTCTAGAAGAGTGTGAAGCTAGATCCTGGTATTGCCAAAAAAGAAGCTTTTTTTTTTTCCTTCCTTCCTCCCTCCTCTCTCTTTCTCTCTCTCTCTCTCTCTCTGAGCAGTTCCCCCCCCCCCACCCCCACCCTGCACTATTGTCTTCTCTTGTGTCACATGCCTGCTGGGGAAAGAAAATGGAAGGTAAGCAAGCAGGCTCCCCTCCAAGGAGAGCTCATGGCAGACAGCAAAGCAGGCAAGTTTACCTCCAAAGAGGTGCTGGGAAGGCTGGACTCAGTGCTGACCAGAGAGGACGTGTGTTTGAAAAAGAACCAAAGGCCTCAGCAGAAGAGCAGTGCTAAGGACAGATCCTAGGTCCTGGGGCCTAGGTGGGTGGTGGTGTCTCCCTATGGTCTTTTCTCTTCCTGCAGGGTTTCTTCACTTGAAACTACATTGTTCAGCCTTTTTTCCTGACTTCTGTTGATACAGAGTGTTCTTCTGCAAAGCCAGCCTACAGCCAGCAAATGTTTCTGAAAGTGTTTTCTAGGCTTTGGAGGAAGTTTTTGGAGTAGGGATGGGGATTGGGGGTGGGGGGGAGTGTAGGAGGTTGTGGGGGGAGAGATGTTGGACAACATCCTGCAATAAATCAGAGGAGTCTTTTGAATCCCTTAGCTTTCTCCTCTTGCATGGTTTTCAGTGAACTCATGTATCCTTTCTGCTGCTTTTTCATTCTCCTTTCCTTTTACATTGTATCATCCTGTCCTCCTGTGTGATAGAGTGCAGAGGAAATAAAATCATGTCTGTGGCTCATGACAGCATTCCATATTCAGTGGTTGGGTTGTGGTGTTGTTGTTGTGTGTGTGTTTTTAATAATCCCGTGTAACTGTTTAAAAAAATTTCCTTTTTGATCAAGTCCCAAATCTGCCAGCCTGTTCTCTCTTCTTAACTGTGGAAAAATGAGACGGTTGCTTGAACATTTGTTGGGTAAGTAAAGCAATCCATTTCTGTGACCATGTATAAAGAGTTTGGCGAACATTTGGGGTCTGTTTGTAACAGGGGGGTCTTGGCTCGAGCCGCTGGGGGCCTTTTTTTTATGAGCAGGAACCCAAGGAGGGCTTTTAAATAGAGTCTTGATTTCAGGTGACTGTTTGAATCCACTGTTTTTCCTGATAACCTGGGGCTAGGATTGAAGATTATACTTCCTGTTTACCCTCAGACAGGGAGAAATTGTTCAGTTCATTGTGACTTGACTGGAGACCTTGAATTGGGTTTGTTTGGATATTAAGTAGAAAACTCTGGGGAGGTAATCTGCTTGTGAAATGTAAGGAAACTGCTTGGTGTTAGAGTCACAGAGCCTTCAAGGCAGGGGGTTGGGGGGAGGAGCTGGGGGTGGTGGTGGTGTGTGTGGGGGGGTGGTGTCAGTACTTATGTTTTAAGATACTTAACATGTCTGTAAAAATCCCACCCACCGCCAAACTTGGTCTGATTCAGGATTCAGTACATCCCAGACCCGGCCTTTTTCCAAGCCTGCCCTACACATCTGTATGCACGCCTGCCTTTACTTCTGATTTATTTCTCACTTTTTACATTTCCCCTTGATCTCTCAAGGCTGCAGCTAGAACTTCAGAGTGAAAAAAGTAGCTTCTTGTTTGCCTCAGTATTTCCCTAGACGTTCACTTCATACATTTCCAGCCTGGAGACCAATCCAGGACTGTAAAAGCTGGAAGTATATTCAGTTGCTGTATTGTGCCATCTTTATGGAGTCAATAATCTTTCTTTTAAAGTGGTGTTCAGCAACCCACCTTTGAGAACCCATTGGAAAAAGGTCATTTAATAACGAGGAATGTACCTCAGTCTAAGCTTGAGAGAAGTCTGTGTAAAACAGGCCAGCTTCTCAGAGTAAAGAGACAGGCCGTTAATGATGTAACGTACTTAGAACTGTGTGCTTCTACCCCACACCAGAAAGTTCAGACACTTTAGCTCTTTTCTTTGTTCTTATCTCCTGGCTGTAAATGAAAATTACATATTGAGGTTCATAGGAGCAGTATCTAATCACAAGACTGCTGGTTTCTTGCCGTCAGTGCTTGCATAATGGTGTATTTGTTGGGCTGGAAGGAAACCTAAGGGCAGGGCATTTGTCCTCCAAAAGCTTGCATTAAAATGGCTCCCACAGGTTTGCAAAGCCAAGATCTGTTTTCAGATGTGCAGCCCCAGCAAGTTCTCAGCCCTGGACCACGCCAGCCTCTTGCCTCTGGTACTGTGGCCAAGCAGCAGACATGAGTCTGTAAAAAGTTAATTGCTCTCAAAGTAGTGTTGTTTTCCAGTTTTCACTCGGGGTGGGGGGTGGGGGTAAATAAATGTCTGCATTGCAGCAGGACTAGGTAAGAGGCAGCGGGGCTGGCTCGCAGTGCAGCCCAATGGGCTTTCTCTTTCCAGCTTTTGGACCAATAGACTTGGAGGAAAGGTTACAGATTGACAATTGCAGTGGCCGGACCCAGATCAGGCCTTCTGGAAATTTCTACCATCTTTGTTCCTTTTAGGAAAAGGAGGTCCGCTGAGCTGAAGCGTCTCCTAGGTTCCATGCCTAGGGCATCTCCCTCCCCTCACCTTTTCTTTTTTACATCAAGGTAGACGGGTTCTCTCTGCCACATTTGTAAATTGCAGAGGGAGGAACAGAACCGTTGGGCTGTTTTCCTTTTTCCTTCTGCCTCCTCAATCCCCAAAGAGGATGCACAGCTGCAAGGAACAAACACAGACACACTGGAGCTTTTGATTCCTCTCTCTCCCTCTTTTTTTTTCTCCCCTTCAAGACCCTCCAGGATGGATTCACTTTCTGCTTTGGGAAATTAAGTGGCATTCGTGTGGGGGAGGGGGAGTAACTGCTTTTATGAGCTCCAGAAAATGGTCAGTGTTCTGTCTGTAACTAAGAATTAATTATATATAATCACTCAGTAAACTTTCTACAGAGTTTTTCTAATTGCTGCGCAGTAACATGGTTTGCCTGCTGAAGCTGAGTCTAGTTACTTTTATAATTAACAGCTCAAAGATTTGAGTCGGAAAGAAAAGCAACAATGGGGCCTCCTGGATTATAAATTAGAGATGAAAACAATAGTTTTTTTTTTTTTCTTTTTTCTTTCTTGTTACCCCTTTTCTTTTAAACAAAACATTCCCCTTTTTCTTACCAGGGGAGAACAGTAGGGAAATGGCTTCAGGTCTTAAACAGGAGAGGTGGGGGTGGGGGGGGAATGAGTCACTCTTTCAGAAAGCGGGGTGACAGCAGCCTAGAAAAACCTGAAGGCAAAGGTAGGTTTTTCTTTTTTGCAAAGTCCAGCCACTTCTCATGTGTGTGATCTCTTTGTTTCTCTTGCCTCCTTTTCCCCTTCTGTCTTCTGGGCAGAGGCCACAAACATTTGTCAGCTGGGAAGCCTAGTCTGGCTTTGCCTCTGCTTTGACCCTGAAAAGAAAGATACCTGCAAAAGTGCCTTGGTCACCCCACCGCAGAGAAGGAGGAAGGGACAGTCAGTGTAGCAAGCCAGCCCTTGCCTTGCCTGCAAAGGCAGAAACAAGTAAGGATTCACTCTTGGCTTCAGGTTGCTAAGGCTATGGCTGCCCTTCCCCCTCCACCCCACTCTGCTTACTGATAAACAAGCAGGCAGGAGCCATTTCAGCCGTGCAGCGAACTGGGCTGCCAGCCTGTCCCTCCTCATCAAGATTACCTACCTACCGGCCGGCCAGGAGCCAGCCGCCCGTCCTCGCTCTGGCACAGCGTTGGGCACTCTGCCCTCCTTTCTCTCCTGAAGCTCCAAAACAGTCACCTTGAAAACTCTGAGGCCATGCTCAGACCTGTAACCGTAAATTACATTATCCACTATGAGGCTCTTAGCTCGGCCTGTGAAAGCAGGTTTTGCCAAACCCATGGTTAATTTTGAGGGCTCTGTTGGGGGTGGACAAAAATTAATTTGTGAGTATTCTTCTGCGCCTTGGCTAAGGGGGAGGTTTTCCTGTTGTCTCCTCTGCAGACTCGGATTGTCTTTCGTTGATGTTAACTGTCTTAGGACTGGCTGGGTGTTGGGGGGCCGTTTCCAGGCTTATTAAACAGCCTTTTTATTTTCCTTTGGCCTCAGACTGGGGTACAGCCCTTCAGATGCCTGCTGCCCTGGAAGCACTTTTCATTTTCCCCAGCTCCTCTTTGGTAGGGATGCAAGGCTGGCTTCTAATCTACCAGCAAGGGGGAATGGGCTTCTTTCCCCCTCCCCAGCCTGCGCCCTTTTAAGATTTTTGTTGTCTGCACAGACACCTGTCTTGTCTGCACTTTATGCCACAGGGCTGCCCGAGTCCTAACCTTCCACCCACCTAATTCGAGGGTAAGGGGGCCTCACTGTAGAGCCTCACGTTGAAGGCTCAGGATCTGAAAGAGAAGGGTTTTCCTTAGGAACCTGTGACTTCACAAACTCCCCCTGTCACTGCAGATTTTTTTTTAAGCCTCTAAACGTTGGGTTGTTGGTGTCCTTTGGTTGAGCTTTTTCCTAGTTCTGATATTTAGGAAGGTGGCTTTGAAACTAGCAAGGCTGCTTAAGCCAGAGCTACAGCTATTGAACAAACTGCTACCATTTTAGCTTCAATACAGGAATGAGGCAGTGTTGCCAGACGCCATTTTAAGAATCCTGCATAAATAGCTTAGCTCCCGATGACTCTGCCTGTTTTAGGTGAGTGCTTATATAAAGCTGCTAACCATTCCCTCCCTCCCCCGCCCCCCCATTTTTAAAGAAATTAATTGCAGATTTAGGGAAGCATGGTGTTTGAATTTTGATATTCCCTCTTTTGTGATCTGGAAGAGGAAAGATGTTTGTGTCTTGGGGATGAAATATTTCTTACAGCCTGGACCAGTTTGGTATTTTGAATGAAAGTAAAAAGCTGAAGGAAAAGTCCTTTCTAATGATTGCATGATTCTTGAATTGCTGTGTGATGGTCCTCAGCTGTAGACCCAGAGTCTTGTGCATGCTGGTTATATATTCTTAGAGGGGTTAGATATTCTTGGTTAAAAGTCAAATAGTAAGGGCACTTGGGGAAAAGAAATATCTGGGCATTGTGTTTCCAGGCAGTTTTCTATCCAAACTAGCTATTTTTCTCTTTTCTCTCTCTCTCCTGGAAGTGTGGAGGGGATGGGATTCCTGGGAATTACGGACCAGCCTTGAGTCTTCAGAATTAATAATCAGAAGGCTTAAAACATCCTGGAGGTGCAGTTCATCTGCAACTTTTAATTGCTCTTTTCCAGTGCATGCAGGTTAAGTAAGCAGAGGTTTTCTTGCTCAGGCATTGGGGGAGAAATCTTTTATTCTTTCTGGGCGGGATGGGATGGTCTTGGTTGTCTGTGCAGGCGCTGGTTATTTCTTCTTTAATTGCCTGAAATGTATCAGTGTGTGAAATCCAGGGGCAAGTGACTTAGGCGAACCTGTGAGTGCAAGAGGGGATGGTGGTGGGGAGCATACAGTATATACAACTAGTCGGTGGTGTATTTTCCTGTTGGGCTGAGAGGCTGTTGTTTGATTTTTAGCTAATTTTACTCTTTCCCTTAGCAGGCCCCCAGCCGATCTAAAAAAAAAAAAAAAGTAATGTCAGTTTGAAACAAGGACTGCTTGTTCCATTGTTTTGGATTTAAATAATCGGGGTTGCTGGAAGCTAGCAGATATGGAAGGAAAAATGCTGTGTATTTTGTAAGACTTTAATGTGTTAATGACAAGAGTTCAACGTCTTTTCTCCAGACGTGTAGCCTCTTTTTCTTAAGTTATTATTTGACTGTTTTTTTTTCCCTCCAAATGACTGAACAGTTCTTAACCTAAATTGACCGAGGTCTGTGGGGCATTCAGACAGGTACAAATCTTTTCTCACCACTACTTTTGATGTAATATTCATATTTTTCCCCTCACCTAACAACATACTAGTACTTAACACTAAACCAAAAAAGCAAAAAAAAAAAAAAAAAAAAATGAGATCAGTGGTGTAGAAAAAAGGAAGTCCCTTTAGATGTGGCTATTCAAAATGACTAATTTTGCATTCTGGTCTTTGCTTTTGTAAATGAATTTTTTTTTTCCCCCTTTAAATGCATAGACATTGCAGTTTCCTTTAGTCAACTACAAGTTATTGTGTGTGTGTGTGTGTGTGCGCGTGTGTGCGTGCATGCATGTGCATGTATGAGTTCCCTTTGGAAGGATGGGTTGCTGATCTGTGAAAAAGATGGTTTTCTGAAATTGTTGTCCTTCAAATCCTTGGCTGAAGCTGGTGGTGCTGTTGCTAGAGTTAGGTGATTATGGTGCCCACTTTGTAATACTTGGAAAGATAAAACAGCTTAACTTTCTTTTCCCTCTTTTCTGCTCCAGCATTGATTATCTTAAACTCTGCAGCAAATAGCCACCCCTTTGCTAGTTTGCATTTTCTTAGCCTTTCAGCAGCTTTCCTCCCTGAAGTATTCAGCCTCCTCTAGGCTGTTACAAGCCAAATAATTGTTCTCTTGAATGCAGCCCTCCTCCTTGATCAATACACCTTTGAATGTTTTCATCACTGCAGAAATCCTTCAAGTGGGTTTGGGGTGGGGGGGGGGGGCGGGTAGGCTCTGTAAATGCATAATTGTTTCTTTTCACCACCGAGCATTTTGGTTGGATACCAGATTAGCGTTTCCTCCATCACTCAAAATATGGGATCAGTTTCAAGAAGTTTAGTATTTCACATACTTCGTGCTAGAGAGGGGAACAGAATTCTAGTTGCTCGAAAGATCAAGGTTGCTCTTTGTGCTTTTGAAGCTGACCATTTTCCCCCTTTCTGAAGGGACCGCCTGGGGCTTTCTGTTAAAATTTATTTCCAGTCACCCCAAGCAAGAAACCATCAGCAGCATCCATTTGACAGTCTGGGTATGTTGTATGCAGGGGGGTGTGTTTCGAAGTTGAGAATGTTTGCCTCTTAAGTTGGAAGAAAAAGTACCCGTGCTAAAATCACCTGCCACAAATCACTGTTCTATTATTGCATGTTAGCGACGTGTTTAAATTTCAGAGGCGCTGGCTTCTGACGAAAACCGCTTGTGACAACATGTCCGTTGTTTCTTTGGTGGTTTGTGTCCCAAGCTTTCCCTACAGATGCAGTGTGAATGAAATTGTCAACGGGGTTTGATATCAGAGGCCTAAATGTGTTAATATTCTGGTTTAAAAGGAAACTATCTTTCTTTTTCTTCTCTTTGCTGAGACCAGTGAAGTTGGAGGCCTCCGAGTTCTTCTAACTTAATCCTGAGCTTTCAGCTCTTCCTTTTTCTATCTAGTCTCATCAAACAGAACTCTCCTAAATGCATCTCCATCTCACCCTGAGGTTCCAAGCCATTTGGGACTTCTCTTTTGTCTCATCACTGTCCCAGACAATGAAACACAGGCGGGACATTCTGATTCTTCCTGCCTTACCCAGCCTCCCTCCTGTCCTGGCTCTTGAGTCTTCCAGAAAATTTCAGCCATCTCAGTTGGAGATGCACTGATTTCTTCTTGTTGAACCACAGTCTGATGGAAATGCATCTAGAATAATTGCTCAGATTCTTATCACTTCGCTGTCAGCTGAATGCTTGGAAAGTTCCAGCACCTCAAATAGTTGGCACTTTTAAAAGCAGATCTTTCCTGGCTTGGCCTGAGAGGTGTATGTGTGTCCATGGGAAGAATGGAAATGACCTGCACTTTGTTCAGCTGGGGAGAATTCCGGCCAAGAGAGGGAGAGAAGATTCTGGTGACGGGGCCTGGTTTTCCCTACTTCTTGTCCCAACCCCCGACTCTCAGCTTGTCTTTTAAATAATCCTTCCTCATTCCACTTTGGTGGGGGGGTGGGGGGGAGATAATTAGTCACAGCTCAGAAGAGTGCTGAATGCTTTCTCTAAGCCATGCCTGCTGTAGAGAAGAAACATCCCAGGGGCTGGGAGTGTGGAGACCCCAATCTTAATTCCTGGGCTAAATGCTGGTGGTTTAAATGTTTTGAAGCCAAGCCTTCTGCTTCTAGCCTAGGCTTATTTTTCTACTTTGTGATTTAATGTATATATTTTCACGTTCCTGCCTCATCAGGGAATTTTAAGATTTAGCAGGGAGGTCTGCAAAGATATTCTTTGCCTTGCAGAACTCAAGAGATCAGAACTCCAGGTACCCTGAAAACCATCTCCAGCCTGAACCCAGTGTTAACAAGAAACTTACTTACTTGGAGGCTGGGTTTTCATTGGTCTAGGGCCGGTAGATTGTAACTGTGTGTCTCATTTAAAAAAAGCCTTTTGCATCCCCCAATAGCATGACAACTGGAATAGTCATTTGACTTCAAGAACAAACTAGTATTTAAAAAAAACCCTATAGGAATCTTAACACTTCGTTTGAAATCAGATGTGGGTTTCTTTCCCCCTGCCTCATCTAAGGATGGGGGGATTGTCTTAAAAAGGTGGCTTTGTTGTTAGAACTTCTGAATAAATGCCCCCATGGGGCAAGTTCTCAGTCTACCTAAAACGTGAACATAATTTGCTCTGTTTCAGCTTGGCTGAAGAGGAAATAAAAACAGAACAGGAGGTGGTAGAGGGCATGGATATTTCTACCCGCTCCAAAGGTAAGTAAAAACCTTGTATTATCTATTCCAGAGCAGAGGAGGAAATTGGAATTCCTTTTTCTTGTTGTAGTGCAGTCAAGTGTGGCTTATGAGCCGAGGTTGCAACACTCCTCCCATTTTAAGAGGTTGGCGCCTTTGATGGATGAACCTCATTTATAGAGAAATCTCCTCCTGATTTTCTTTTCCTTGCATGTCTGGGTAGGTGTTCTGACCTGTTGGGAATTGTCCCGATAGTCAATTTTACGTGGTGTGTGTCATGACTGAGGATGGCTGGCTAGCTCTCTGCAGGGTGACTTTTGGGAGTAAATTTAAATAAAGCATGTTCTAGAAGCAACGGGCATCTCTAGCTGCTTCTTGGTTTCCGATTTTAATAAAAGGTCTCTTTGGAATCGTGAAGGTGGAACGAAGGTGATCCACTTCCTGGAAAACTGTGGTCTTGGTTAGTGAGTAAAGGAAAATGTTAGGACCTCCTGGAATGCTGGGGCCAGTGTTAGAATTTTGCAAGTCAGAGAAAACATGGGTGTGCGCTTCTGTTCAATCCTGTGGTAGAGCACCTCAAAGATCTCCTAATTGTGGTATTGATAACTTTTCGTTTGGTCTGTGTGAGATTTTACGAGGTTTCCCAGTAAGGAAGCACTTACCCACATTGCCTTCGGGTGCTTTTAGAAGGCTGATGAAAATGCTCGTCTCCAAACTAAGTGGTTGTTTCGTGATGTTGTTACACATTCGACATGTCACTGGGTCCCTGTGCTGGGGGCGGCGGGAAGGGCTAGACAGAGGATGAGTACGGACTCGGCCAGAAAGACTCCTCTCCAGCTCAAGAGCTTCACAAAATGTGGTTCCATGAAGGCATTTGGGACAGCAGAGCTTTTTGAGGATTTTTATAAGACAGCCTGTCATTCTGGGCAATGATGAGGGTCAGCTCGTGGTGGCTGTTGTTGGGTCTGGCCAGCCTGACGGGGTCTGGGCCTGGTTCAAAGAGGAGGGGTGGCTTTAGGTGGGCGGGCCAGGCTGCCCGGGTGGGTGGGCAGTGCCTGGGGAGCGGGAAGAGGATGTTGGGAGGGAGACAAGGCCCAGTCTAAGGCCTGCTGCCCTTCACCACAGCCCCCACCCAGCTCTGGCTAGACCAGCAGCAGAGCTGCAGGGGACTCTGAACAAAAGGTGTCTGGAGACAACTGCTGATGGGGAAGCAGGTCGCTGCTCCCCTGTTGTGGTCAAAACTGACTGGAGAAGAAACTCAAGAGAATGGGAGCTGGAGGCCGGGCTCTTCGTCCTTGCCCTGTGGATCACTTAGACACTTTTCTGGCTCTGCTGCTCAGTTTTCTTATCTGTAAAATGGGTTGTTGGGTTAGATTCCAAGAGTCCTTCCACCTTGGGCTTCTCTTGTAAAGATAACACTTGCTGGGGGCGTTTATGCAGGCTGTGCTTGGAGGTTCCAGGAGTCTTTTCTTACCCTGGGAAGGTGTGGGAGTCTTCTCTTACCATTTTACAGATGAGGAAACTGAGGCTCCGAGTGGTAATGTCTCCCAGGTCCTAAGTGTAGGATGGGATCAGACCAAATCGAGGCGTGACTCCAAGGAGGTGCTTCCTTCTCTAGCACTCAGGGCCCAGAAGGGCCTGGAACCCAGTCGTTCTCCAAAAGGGTCCAAACTGGGGACTATCAGCCTGCTCAGGCCCGTCCCTGTGCGTGTGGAGACCCCACTGCTCATCTTCTTGCAGACCCCTGGACGTTCCTGGCCCTTCATCCTATGTCTGGGCTGCCCGAGGTGTGACCATTCCGGGATCATCACCGTCCTTCTTGCTTAATCTGCCTGGCCCCATCTTCTCCTGACAGCAGCCAGGGTGGTCTTGGAAAAATACGTTCCATCAGATCCGTCTGCTCTTGTTGAGTCCCTCCACTGCCCTTCCAGCGCCCTCAGGCTCCAGTCTGAAGTCACTGGGACCGACCTGCCTGGCCTGAGCCCTTCAGGACTCTGTGCATCTGACCTCACTGGAGCTCCCCGCTCTTCCTCCCTGCTCCGTCTTCTTCTGGGGGCCCTTTGCTGGGAGCATGCCCCCCTGGGTCCTGCTGCCTAGTTCTCATCTCAGAGCCATCTCAGACATTGTCTCCTCAGGGAGGCCTTCGGTGGCCACCCAGTCCACGGAGCCATTCCATCGTTTTCTGATATGTTTTCAAAATAAACCTCATTTTAGAGCAGTTTTTAGGTTTCTGGATAAGCAGTGTTCCCATATCACCTCCTGCCCCCATGCACACACACATAGTTACACGCACTGTTTCCCCTCTGTTATTAATACCATATATTGGTCTGGTCCATATGTCACAATTAACGAATTGGTGTGCTTCTTTCAGATTTCCTTAGTTTTTCCCTACTAAGCAATGAATTGCTTCATTCAAATTTCCTTAGTTTTTCCCACTGAGATCCCTTTTCTGTTCCAAGACCCCACCCAGGATCCCACATGACATTGAACTAATGTGTCTCCTTAGAATCCTCTTGGCTGTGACAGTTTGTTAGATCTTCCTTGTTTTTGATGGCTTTGCTAGTCTGGCGGTATTTTGTAGGATGATCCTCATTTGGGGATAATATTTTTTCTCGTGGTTGGACTGGAGTAGACTGGAATTATGTGATTCTGAGAGGAAGGCTTTAAAATGCTGTTTTCATCACATTATATCAAGGGTATGTATTGTGAATATAATTCATCACTGGTGATGTTGACCTTGGTCACTTGGCCAAGGGGATGTTTGTCAGGTTTTTCCCCTTCCTTTTTGGAAGGAAGTCACAGTGCCCAGCCCACATTTAAGAGTGGGGAGACACGCCCCATCTCCCGAAGGCCAGAATATCTACATAAAGTATTTTGTGTTCTTCTGTATGGGAGATTTGTCTTGTTTTTCTCATGTATTTGTTCAGCCATTTATTTATATCAGCAGGGACTAAACTGTTTCATACACTGGGTTCAGTACTACTTACTTATTCTGTTGCTCAGATTGTTCCAGCTTTGGCCAGCACTTTCAGCTGGCTCCTGTGTCTCTTTGACATCATTGTTGGTTGATCAGTTAATTGATTGAATACTGTTTTACTTTCTGCCGCTGCAGAAGTGCTCTCGGCGTTTCTAGGATGCTTTAGGCTTGTCTGGGTCTTCCTTAGCGGCTCAGCGTACAGTAGGACGCTGCCTGCAGTTCAGGAGCCGCAGGTTCAATCCCTGGGTCGGGAAGATCCCTTGGAGAAGGAATTGGCCACCGACTCCAGTATCCTCGACTGGGAAATCCCATGGACAGAGGAGCCTGGTGGACCATGGGGTCTCAAAGAGTCACACACGACTTAGCGACTGAACCACCACCACCACATAGGCTCACCTTGTATGTATCTTCTGCCTAGAATTAGCCATTTCCCTAAGGCCCTGTTTGTTATTGGAGAAGGGCTTTAGAAACCAAGATCTGGGTGCTGGTTGTGCTCATTGCTACTGAGGTGTCTTTGCTTCTAGGTCTTTTCAGCTGGCAGAGTGAAGAAACACATATGTGTGTGGGAACCTACATGTGGGCACGTCTATAAGTATTTCTATCTGTATCTGTGTTAAATTGAGTTCCTACAGTTGTCTCTGATTCTGATCCATTGCCACCTGGATCCTTCTGGCTTTCTGTCCTTACTTATCTCTGGTCTCCCACTCTCACAGTGAGAAGTGGCTCCTACCATTTGCCATCCCTTACCACTTTCTGTTACATTTAAAATCGTTAAAAAAATTTTTTGTTTATTTGGCTCTACCAGATCTTAGTTGTAGCATGTAGGATCTTTAGTTGCAGGGCACGTGAACTCTTAGCTGCAGCATGTGGGGTCTAGTTCTCTGACCAGGGATTGAACCCAGGCTCCCTTCATTGGAAGCGTGGAGTCCTAGCCCCTGGACCACCAGGGAATCCCCCATTTAAAATCTTATGTTCAGCATTCAGCCTCGTGCACTTTAACATGTGTGTACACTTGTGGAACCATGGCCCAGATCAAGATAGTTGAACATTCATGGCATTTCAGAAGCTCTTCATAGCCCTTGTCCACGATATTACACTTTTATTTATTTCTTTGTTGATGGTCTCCTATGCTATGTCGTAGGCCCCTTCTCTCTCCAGGGCCCACACCACCACTGTCAGCCTTTCCCTTCCGTCTGAGAGGCAGGATGGCCCGGAGGTTTAGGAAAACCGGGCTTCTAGAGTCGGACTCCCTGAGCTTGCATTCTGGCTGCCCTCTGCCTCGCTGGGCTCTTCTTTATGGCTCAGTTTCCCCTTGTGCATGGGGGGTGATAAGAACAGAGGGTTATGGTGGAGATTAAATTTGCTCACATGCGCAGAGCACCCAGAACAGTGCCAGGGACATGGCTAGTGCATGGATGTGTTAACCATGATTAGAATCAGCTGAGGAAGGATACACTTGTGTTGATAAGCCTATCAGGTAGAAGCCTTACTCAGCAAGTTCTTCTTTCCCTGCTTCCAGTCTCCAGGAAGAGGGCATGGAGGTGGTTAATGAAGAATTGTATAATCCAAAATATATAAACAGTTTATAAAGCCCAATATCAGAAAACAAACAACTCAATCAACAAGTGGGCTGAAGACCTGAATAGACGTTTTCCCAAAGAAAACACACAGATGACCTTTGGGCATGCGGGAAGATGCTCAGCGTGGCAAATATCAGAGAGATGCAAATCAAAACTTTAACAATAAGAGATCACCTCATACCTTTCGGAATGGCCGTCATCAAAGCGTGTACAAATGATGAGAATTGGCGAGGGTGTGGGGAAAAGGAAACCCTTGCTGCATTATTGGTGGGATGGTAAATTGGTGCAGCCACTATGGAAAATAGTATGGTGATTTCTCAAAGAAACTAAAAATAGAACTACTGTGTTACAGCAGTTCCAGTCCTGGTTGTGTGTTGTAATTTGAAAAGACACATGCGCCCTGATGTTTGTAGCAGCACTATTTACAATAGCTGAGCTATGGAAGCAACTCAAGTGTCCATCAACAGAAGAAGGGATAAAGAAGATGTATATATACAATCGAATATTACTCTGCTATAAAAAAGAATGAAATTTCATTTTAAAAAAGAATGAAATTGCAGCAACATGGATGGACCTAGACAATATTTGGCTTAGCAAGGTAAATCAAAGACAAGTACTGTATGATATCACTTATATGTGGAATATATACATGGGCAACGTAGGGGTATGGGATTAAGAGCTACAGACCACTATATATGAAATAGATTAACAATAAGGATATGCACATAGCACAGGGAATGACAGTCAGTTTGTCATAATGGGGTATAATCTGTAAAAATACTGAATTGAAATGCTATATACTTGAATTTAATATAACATAAATCAATAAAAATTTGTACTTCAGTTGAAAAAGAGAATTGTATAGGTCAGCCCGGTGGGTATGTTCAGGACAGGCATCCTGTCCTCTGAGACATTTGGACTGATTTTCTCAGGACCTTTGGAGCCCTGTTCTGGTGGGGAATTGGGAGGGGAAGGGGTACCTGGTTTTGAGGGAGGCCTTCTCCTCTCCCCAGGGACTGCCTTGGATGGCTTTCCTTGTGTGGAGCCGAGCTCCCAGCCTCCAGGGTGATCGGATGGCCAGAGGACTGGCTGGTTCTATGTCTCGAGAAGCCTTCTGATAGAGCCTCTGGGGTTAGGTGAGGAAACCGCATACACAAAGAAAGGCCTGGAGTTATGATACTGGGTTGCTGGGACCCTGAGAGCTAAAGTTAGCCTGGTCCAAATGTGACCCGCTTGCAAAGGCAGGAGTTAAGCCTTCTCTCTCTTAGTCCCTATGATTTGAAATCCACATTGTGAGGCTGTGGGCTCCGTGAACACACACTTGTTCCTCTAGCCTGCTTTTCTTACGGTTTGGGAAATTCACGCTTCAGCCCCTACCCTATACCGTCAGATCGGGGTTCTCTTGTCGTGAGCAGCGGAAGCCAGCTTGGGTTCATTGGAGCAGGGAAGGGATGGACTGGAAGGTGGTCAGTGGCCTCATGGGCTCGATGGAGTGGCTGGAGGCCCAGGGCTGCTCTGGGGAGTGAAGCTAAATGGACAGTCTCTTCAGATCAATAGGTCAGAGTCTCCAGGGAGAGTCCTTACCTGGTGTCATATTTTTTCCTTTGGCCGAGGAAGGGCCAGTACTAGATACTTGGACCCCCCTGGGTTGCCCTCACTGGGGCAGAGATTATTCCTCAAAGAGGGTGAGGACCATTGGGCATCTTGGGAAACTGGCAGCATCATGCCCTCCTTGTGGGTGGAGAGGAGACCCTGAACTGTCCTGGAGAAACTTAGGAACCCTAACAGTAATTGGCTCAGAATCCTTTCATTCTGT
Source organism: Cervus elaphus (assembly GCF_910594005.1). Lineage (NCBI taxonomy): Eukaryota > Metazoa > Chordata > Mammalia > Artiodactyla > Cervidae > Cervus > Cervus elaphus. The sequence goes on along the minus strand of NC_057837.1, from coordinate 75,180,807 downwards.
TCCTATGTCTAGTTTGTACAACCTTTCAGATTCTCTAACTCAATTTGTGCACCCTCTTCCCCCTGACACATACTCACTTATTAACTGAATAATTCCCAAGCCAGTCATTGCCATAATGCCAGCCCTGGCATTTACTGGAGCGTTTTAGTTCTCAGGAGACAAAGCTTTCGCACTTTCAAGATGTCAGGTTGACATTTGTGTCCGGGGGTAATGATCTGCTGAAAGATGCTAGAGCAAAACTCGGAAGAACTGTCGAGGTGCCAAGTGTGTTTGCCTAGCTGCTGTTTTCCTGAGTACTTACTAGGTGTCAAGTATTAGATGTAAATTACTTCGTTTGATTCTCTTAATAATGCCGTGTTACAGGTGTGTTGTTATTCCCATTTTATAGTTCAGGAAACTGAAGCTCAGAGGGATTAATGAAGTGGAGGAGTAGAGAAGAGAGGTTAGGTTTTATCATTGATCTTAAACCTTTGTACTTAGTCATGAGCTCTGCCCCCAGGATCCTGGGTGAGATGTCCATAGGGGCCAGCAGGTTATCCAGGGTTTCAAGGCCTTTAGTGGGTGGGAGACTGTCTGTTCTAAAGGGGTAGGGTGCCTCCATCTGATCGTTGAACAAAGCAGGAACAGGAATATGTCTCATTTGATGTCACCAGCTGGGATTTTATTCCCCTCCCCGCCCGCCTCCTGTAAAAATGCCTGATTTAGAATTGTGATCCGTGTAGCCCAGTTTCTGAAAGACCATGCATGAACCCAACAGAACACGTCTCCGGGTCACAAGTGGTGGGAGAGTTGTGGGTTTGCACTCTCTGCAGGAGACTGGACCCAGCACAGTTCATTGCAGGATTTTAGCCATGTGACGTAGGAGTCAGAATAAGCTCCTCCAAGGACAGGGACTTAAAGTCTGAAAAATGATGGACTCTGGGAGCTCACGGCTCCCTGTACAAAGGCTCCCCTGTTTGGGCTGCCTGCATCTTGATCCTGCTATGTGTGCATTTTGCAGTAATGATTGTGGTGTGCGGATGCCAGGCTGCCAAAGCTGAAACCATTTTTTAAAAATGTCTGTGTAATGTCACCCGCACAAGGGAACGAGCCACTTGGAAACCATGCACAGATGCAACGGAAGCCCGAGATATTAAAGTCTTGAACAGTATCATTCTTGCTGAGATTTGCCTCGGTATGAATATGTTTTCCAAGACAGGAAGCTGGAGAATATACAATTACAGCAATTTGCTAACCAGCCCCAGACCTTAATTAGTACAGGATCCTCGTTCTCACTGTTGTATGTAAATTAAGCTTGTTTCACAAAGGGACTGTTTATGAGGACGGCTCTCAGATAGAGACCTTGTATCATTCTTTTTTTTTCCCCAAGGAAACTTTAAGAAAATATAACCGTAAACACCCTTTAAATCACAGTGCGAGGCTGAAGTGCTGAGAATATTTCTTTTCAAAAATGAGCATCAGTATTTTTAACTCAATTTTGGCTCTTTCACGTTTCCTCCAGCCCGAGAAGTGCCATCCATGTACTGTGCGGTGGAAGGAATTGATTTGCGAGTTAGATAACCTACCAGATTGTTCCTCTCCCAACAAGGTCTAAAATATCCTGCAACTCTTGAGAATGTCGGATATGGCTTTCTGAATGAGAAACCTTCTACCTTCTCTTGGCCCGCAGAGCCTCGGTGCAATCTGTTCATGGAATCCTGTCAGCACCTTCTGTGCAATTTATCTTCGTGGTTCACTCGTGGAAAACCTTGCATTTGCCCCGTTTTTGAAGCCTGACCTACGTTACATGTTTATATGACTGCTGTTGTTCCGAAGACTGTGATCTACAATGGACCATTTTCAACCTTAGTTTCAAAAGAACCATCTCTCCTTTTTCTCCTCCCAGTGCCTCTAGAGTTAACATTCTAGGTCTGAGGCCTTTTAGAGATCCTAGCACTTTTTTTTTTTTTTTTGCTTGAAAGTTTCAAAGAGTAGTTATTTCACTTTGCTCCATTGGTGGAGGCCCCTTGACGATTAACTTGAGGGGAGCAAGCTTGTCAAGCCCACATCTCAGAGTCCGGGTGAGTGGGGGTGAGTGCAGTGTTATAGGCCCCCCGGCACTCACTACTGCCCCCCCCCCCCCAATTCTGTCCTACCTTCAGCTTTCCTGGAACCCAGAGATCGAGCGTTTCAAAGGGAACAGTAACGTGGTTTTTATTTTTAAATTATTATTATTATGTTTGGCCGATTTGCGCAGCATGTGGGATCTTAGTTCTCTGACTAGGGATCGAACCAGTGCCTTTGGTGCTGAAAACACAGTGAAAACACAGTGTCCTAACCACTGGATCACCAGGGAATTCCCAGCAACAGGTTTTTTTAATCCAGTCACAGAATTGTTCAGTGATCATCTTGTTTAGTCCTTCAGTCGTGTCCAGCTCTTCTGCAACCCAATGGACTGTGGCCCGCCAGGCTCCTCTGTTCATGGGATTTCCCAGGCAGGAGTACTGGAGTGCATCGCCATTTCCTTCTCCCGGGGACCTTCCCGACCCAGGGATCAGACCCTCATTTCCTGCATTGGCAGGTGAATTCTTTTACCGCTGAGCTACCAGGGAAGCTTTGTTCGGTGAATCATCACAGTCTTATTTTGGAACATTTTCATCACCCCAGTAAAAAATCCCTGACCCGTTAGCAGTAACTCCCCATTTATCACCCATTTATCCCAGCCCCTGGTAACCACTAACCTGCTTTCTTCCTCTCTGGATTTGCTTATCTGGATCATTTCATATAGATGGAATCGTTTAGTATGTGAACATTCATGTCTGACTTCTTACTTGTATATTAATGTTCTTATGCTTGTTCATATTGTAGCACATACCACTTTAAAAAAAAATTATTTGCTTATTTTAAGGCTGTGCTGAGTCTTAGTTGTGGCAAGCAACTTTGTGGCATGTGAACTTCTTAGTTGCAGCATGTGGGATCTAGTTCCCTGACCCAGGGATTGCACCCTAGCCCCTTGTATTGGGTACGTGGACTCTCAACCACTGGATCACCAGGGAAGTCCCCTCATACCACTCCTTGATTCCTTTTTATGACTGAATAATGTTCCATTGTGTTATTCCATTGTCACATTTTGTTTTATTTATCCATTTATCTGTTGACAGAGTTGAGTTGTTTCCTTTTTTTGGCTGTCATGAAGAACGGTGCCATAAACATTCATGGGCAAGTTTTTACGTGGATGTATGTTTTCATTTCTCTCAGATGTAGACCTCGGAGTGTGGTTATGGTAGCTCTGTGGTTATAGGGTAGCTCTGTGTTTCGCCTTTTGAGGAATGTACAGATTTTTGAACACGCGCAGGTCTCTTCCACATTTCCTCTCTTGACCCTGCATCTCTCCTGTTAGTGTTTCTCCTTTTTCTGGCCTCTCCACAGCCAAATTTGGTAAAAGGAGCGTCAGTACTTAGGTCTTGGTTTCCTTACTTCCTGCTTTGTTCTGCCAGCTCCGTGGTGGCATCCACCCAGACGCTCCATGTTACCAGTTCCCGCCGGGCTTCCTGTAGACTCCAGTGGGTGGTTGTCAGCGCTTCGTGTCCTGATCTAGAGGAGGCAGTGGACACTGCTGATCATTCTTCTCCTGGAACCTGCCTCTTCTTGTGCTTTTCCTCTGATTTCCCCGGCTCCTCTTCTCCCCACCGCTAAGTGTTGGCGTCGCTGAAAGCTTGGTTCCTCATCTTGCCCAGCATGTTCTTTTCCTGGGTGATCTCGCCCACATCTGTGGCTTTATGACTCACGAATATCTTACTTCCAGCCTAGATGTCTCTTGAGTTATGACGCAGAGGGCTAGCTACCTACCTGACTGTCGACCTGTTGCTCATGGGCGTCTTGAACTCAACATGTCCCAAACTGACTTCACTGTTTACCTTCCCTCCTGCTCCCCCAACAGAACACCTGCTTCTGCACCATGGTGAATAAGCCAGGACTCTGGCAGTTGGCTAGGCCAGGGATGTGGGACTGAGCCTCGATTCTTCTATCCGTTTGCCTTTTTTTTGCTTCCTTACAATAATATATTGTACATATCACTCTTCTTCAGGTTATCACCAGTGAACTGTAATAGATTTTTTTTTTTTTTGGCTTCACCCAGCAGCATGTGGAATCTTAGTTCCCCCAAGCTTGTACCTCCTGCATTGGAAGTGGGGGCGTCTTAGCCACTGGACCACCAGGAAAGTCCCTGTAGTAGTCTTTTAATTGGGCTCCCATCTCTTATCTGCCCTACCCTCCTGATCCTTCTAAAAGGAACCTCTCTTTCAGCTACCATCTCCTGCTTTAAAGTCTTAAGGGCTCGCTTCTTGGTTTTAGGATGAAGAGCAAAATCCTAAAATCCTTATGTGTGAGCCTTGCCCTCTTTTCCAGCCTCCTGCCTCCATGTGCCCCTTTCTCTCTACTCCAGCCACACTGATCTTTTCAGATCCTCTGAAGGAAGGTCCTCCCCTCTCTTTTTTCTCCTAACATCCTACCTTCCCTGGATGCTCTGGCTCCAGGTGGGGGTGGGTCCTGCCTTTTGTTTTTGTGCATCTCATTTCCCCAATGCCCGTTTTACCACCACTTGTTCCTGTTCCAGTTGGAGCACAATAAATATATCTTTTGAATGAATGAGTGAATGACTTTACTTTGTCTACCAGGTGGATAGAACTTTTCTCCTGGAGAAGGAAGTAAAAGCAGCCTTTCAGCTAGAGTGGATGGCTTTGTTTCCAGCATCTTCCGCGCCTGGAAATAATTACCTAAGCTCAAATTTCTGCTCTCTCTGAAACGATCGGTGGCTTGTCTGTCTTTCCCCCCAGGGATACAGGGCTCTTTGAAATGGCCCCCTTCCCTCTGATTTCTTTCCTTCCCCAGGTATTAAGCCCACTTGTAATCGGCCCTTTTCCAAACACAAGTGTGATTGTCTTGCTTGCCTGCTTTGGGTTGCTGGTGGCTCCTGAAGATGACCCCAGTCCTAAGTCGAGATTCAAGGCCCTGCTCCATCTGTCCTCTCCAGGGCTCTGGTCAGTGTCCCCGCAGAACCTGCCCCTCCTATTCAGCCTGCCCAACCTCAGTGTTGGTTCTGTGATGTGACTGCTGGCTTCCTCCTGTTCCTCGCCGGGTCATACCTTTGTCCATCCTTCCAGGCTGCTCTCCCCAAGGACCTGTTTTCTCCACGTCCTCGGGGACCCAGGCTCCCCTCTTGCGGAACCTTCATTTATACCTCTGACAGTGGAGATATACCTCCTCCTTTAGCTTCCAAAGTCGGATGTACCCTGGGGAAATTCCCTAGTGGTCTGTCTAGTGGTTAGGACTTCATGCTTTCACTGCCGAGGGTACAAGTTCGATCCCAGGTCAGGGAACTAAGATCCTGCAAGCTGCAAGCATGGTGGAAAAAAAAAGAAATCACCCTGGAAAGTCTCCTAAATTGGCCAGGAAAAGGACAGGATGGTAATCCGCTCTGATCAGACATTCTCACACATCCTGAAGGTTTGAGAAATTTCCAACCTAGGCTGGAGGTGGCAAGTCCAGAAACATTTCTAGGCCCCGAATCATTATGCTTTGAAGGCTACTACCGGATTCTTCCCTTAGGCATGGGTGGAGGATTCTGAAGGGTCCCGCTTGCCTGCTGAACTTCCTCCCTTGCCTGTTGTATATTGAGCTTCTAAAGCTAGGCTCCTCTGATTAGGTAGCTACTCTGTGGCTGTTTCAGTTTATACTAATTGAAATAAAAATTCCTTCTTCAGTTGGACGAGTCACATTGCAAGTGCCCAGTAGCCACACGTGGCTAGAGGCTGTCCAGATATGTAGACAGCACAGATATGGAATGTTGCCATCACTATAGAAAGTTCTGGTGGACGGCACTGCATTACAGCTCTCAATACATGAATACGTCGTGCTAGATGTAGTAGGTGGAAAACCTAGCTACGGATTGGCTCAGCATAGAACATGCTCAAAAAATAGTCAATTCTATCAGTGTCTTAAATTTCACTTGATTAGATTCTCCTGGGCTTGCTGTTTTTTGAAAAGATCAGCAAAGAAAGAACACAGCTATCTTCCCATCTTCTCAATTGGTATTTGTTATCCAGGCTCCTCTGAACTGCCTTTCTGCCAGGCTTTTTGGCATCTTGGTGCACTAGCTGGGGGAAAAGAATCCAGGATGTGCTGGGCCACCCTCTTCCCAGCCTTCAGCCTCTGTTGTTGAATTCTTTTCCCTTTGCATCTCCTCTTGAACTGATAACAGGGACCAGGTCTTCTTACCTCTTTAATATGGGGCTAATGATTTCTAGTACTGGCTTCTCTCGTAGCTCAGTTGGTAAAGAATCTGCCTGCAATGCAGGAGACCTGGGTTTAATTCCTGGGTCGGGAAGATCCCCTGGAGAAGGGAATGGCAACCCACTCCAGTATTCTTGCCTGGAGAATCCCATGGACAGACGAGCCTGGCGGGCTACAGTCCGTGGGGTTGCAAGAGTTAGTGACTGAGTTAGTGACTGAACCAGTGATTTGTAGTAGCTGCTCAATAAATGCTTTTTGAATGAAGACTGTCTTCCAAGAAACAGAAAGTTAAGTAAGGGAAGGAAATGGTTGATTGGATTTTCTTTGCTTTTTTTAAAAAAGTAATTTTATTTACTTTGACTGTGCTGGGTCTTTGTTGCTGCACGGGCTTTTCTCTGGCTGCAGAGAGCAGGGGCTACTCTTTCGTGGTGTGTTGGCTTCTCTTGTTGCAAAGCACAGGCTCTAGGACGCACAGACTTCAGTAGTTGCAGCTCCCAGGCTGTATAGCACAGACTTAATAGTTGCGCATGGGCTTAGCTCTTCCGTGGCTTCTGGGATTATCCCAGAGCAGGGATTAAGCCCGTGTCTCCCACATTGGCAGGCGGATTCTTTACCACTGAACTACCGGGGAAGCCCTGGGTTTTCTTTCTTTTTTTTTGAGCACACCTTGGAGCATGTGGGATATTAATTCCTAGATCAGGGATGAACCCACACCTACTGTAGTGGAGATGTGGAGTCTTAACCACTGCACTTCCAGGCAAGTCCCTGAATTTTCTTTTTTTTTCCCTGAATTTTCTTTACAAGTGATAAAGTCAGTGCCTCTTCTGGCAGCAGGCTGAAGTATACAAAGAAAAAGCTCAGAAATCCTCCGCCAGGTAACCTAGTTGACAGTTTGATATGTTTTCATCTGTCCTTTGTCTCCCTCTTAGAAAAATATAAACAAAAGGTATACTGTGTTGGGCTTGCATTGTCTAGATCTTGGTCATTTTCGAAAAGCATCCTTTATCTCTTATCCTACTGTTTACCTGCTTTGCCCTTCTCTGCTCTACTCTGCCTTGAAGGGATTTTCAAGGTTACGATTAATTATCTTGACAGTTAAGAATGATGGAAACCTTGGCAAATGGGGAATTTCATGTTCCATCCTAAGGGTAGGGGAAACAGCCTGGAGGATCATACCATGTGGAAATGGGGACTTTTTGTGGCTGGATCTTAATTTTCTTTTTTAAAGAGGAGCTAGTCATCTGGATTTCTAGATCAGTTTTTCCCAATTTTTAAATATCAATAACTAAAGAATCACGCTGCTGTGAGGGGTGGACTGGATGCAGTCTGGAATCCTTCCGTGGGGCCATCTCCTACCCAGGCCAGGGCTGTCAGTTTCCTTAGATGATTTTCTGGCTGTTGCTTCTCTTCTAGATCACTGGCTCATCTCATCAGCTGTCATGGGCCCTCTTCCTAGTAAGACTGACCTGGTTTTGCCTTTTCCCTAACCCGCCTGTAGTAACTGCCCATACCTGCACAGGAACATGGGGACCCTCTTTCAAACCAGGCTGCTATTTCTTGGGTTGAGACCAGATATATTAGTTAGTTGCTGAGAGTCACTTGACAAATATCTTTCAAATCGAGACTCCCCTCAAGCCGGTGAAAATGCTTTTGTCTGAGAAGCCCAGGGGAACAAAGATGGAGACAGAAGAGAGCAGATTTAATTTCTCTTGTCGCATGTCTGTTGAGTGGGATGGAGGGAAGGTGAACTTGAGAAGTCATTTTTTACTCTCCCCTTTTTGAGGCCGAGCCCATCTTGCTGGCTTCCCATGGATGAGTGCCCACGCGATGGGCCCCCGTTTTCGTCCTGCAGGGCCACGCAGGATAGTCCAGGCCTTCAGGGAGGCGTGGAAAAGAGAATGCGGCCTTAAAAGGGTCTGATAAGAAAAAGGGCCGAGAATCTGGGCTAAGAGGTGTGGTGAAAACAGTCATCACAGTGGGGAGTCTCCCAGCTGGGAGTGTGTTTTCCTTGGAGAAAGTCATTCCTCTTTTCTAACACTAAATCTTTCTGAAACAATAGCTCTCCCCAAGAAGAATGGAGGGAGTTAGGAAATGCGTGGCCAGAGAAAAGCCATCTGAGTTTTCTGCCTTTGGTTTCTCTGTAATTGCGTTTAGCTGCAAGGCCCCATCATGTTCAAGATATAAATCCTCACTTAATCTCCTCCTTTGGGGAAAATGGGCTCTTTAGGCCGGAAGTGAGAATAGCCGAGAACCTGTTGGAAAGGGAATTTCCTCCTTCAGTTTCTTTCAGTCCCTGGAATGGCCAGGCTCCCTCTTGTGTAATCTTCCCCTGTTCACTTCACCAAGACCCTCTGGCCGTCTTGGTTTCCCAGGACAAATGCTTAGACCTGGGAAGAAAAACTGGAGTTTGCTGTGATCACACTTCATTTAGCTGGTCCAGTGTGTTTGGGGACTGCCTCTAGGCCACATTGGGTGTCAGGCATTGAGCTACAGCAAAGAAAGACAGAAAAACTGAGATCGAGTTCACGTTCTGGAGGAGACACAATAAGCTAGCAAATCAGTAAAAAAGAGAATGTTTTTGATAATTTCCAGCTGGAGATGACCTCAATGAAGGGGCGGGGTGGGGGGGGCGGGAACTCCTTTAAGATAATAGAATAAGTGACGGAGACTGGGATGGTAAGGGCCGGCTTCTCTGGGGAGGTGATGTGACTACTGAAGCCAAAAGTAGACGTTGCCAACTCTGGGAAGATTGGGCATAGAACACGCCAGGTGGAAGAATCAGCCGGGACAAATGAGACTGGCTCCTTTGGGACTGCTTGTGGTTAAAAGTGAAAGTCGCTCGGTTGTGTCCGACTCTTTGCGACCCTCCAGGCCAGAATTCTGGAGTGGGGTAGCCTTTCCCTTCTCCAGGGGATCTTCCCAACCCAGGGGTCGAACCCAGGTCTCCCGCATTGCAGGCCGATTCTTTTTACCAGCTGAGCCACAAAAGAAGCTGTTTGTGGTTAGGGTTGAGTGAAAGGTGGATAAAAGATGGGCAGGGCCAGATCCCTGAAGGCGTGGTGAGTCCTGATAAGATGCTGGCTGCAGTAAGCCCCTTGGCAGTGGGTTTTAAATAGGGGACGGTTTATTGCATTTAGGTTTGAAGAAGGCTGCTGGCAAGGGCAAGTGAATAGTCCCAGGGCTGGGATCAAGATGGTGGCCGCTGTGAAGGGCGGGCCAAACAGGAACAGGCAGGAGGAGGGTGGGCAGGGGAGGAACAGCTCTCTGCAGAGCACTTGCTGTGTGCCAGACACCACGTAGGCACTTCCATGCCTCCATCCTGACCCTGCCAGGTCCAGCATTCTTCACGCATGTTGCAGATTACTAGGATTCTGAGGCCGGCGCTCTCCCAGGCTTCCTGAGTCTCACTTGAGTAGGGAGGAATCCTAAAGTGGAAGGTCACAGCAGGGCTGGGTCTGTGGGCCACCAACGGGGGCTGCTTCTTTGATCTGGGAGGAAATCCTGATCCCTGAGGGGATTTGAAGCTGGCTTGGTTGAACTTGTGCCAGCCTGGGAGGACTTACTGTGAAAGTCTGTATTTCCCATCAGTGAACCCTTTTCAGAATCAGGCTAGGAAGGGCTCATTGGGGGGCAAATCAAGGTGAGGAGGCAAAATGATTGGGGGAAACTGGTTTGAGTTTTCTGGGTTCATGTCTTTGCCCTGGCACCGAGGCTACCTACCAGTAATAACTGGTGGTGTTTGATGACCTGTTCGCTGTGCACACAGCACCTCTTTTATTCCTAACAGCCCTTGAAGGAAGAGTCTTAACAGTTGACAGCTGGGTTGACTAGGCACAGAGGTTAAGTCACTTGCCGAAGGACTCGGTGACAGGGCTCGGATTTAGATCTGGTGGTGTGGCTCCAAAGTCCACGTGTTGAACAACAGCATTGTATTGACGTTGGCTGGCACCAAACATGCCCTTGTGTGCGAAAGTCGCTCAGTTGTGTCTGACTCTTTGTGATCCTATGGACTCTGCAGTCCATGGAATTCTCCAGGCCAGAATACTGGAGTGGGTAACCATTCCCTTCTCCAGGGGATCTTTCTGACCCAGAAATTGAACTGGGGTCTCCTGCACTGCAGGCGGATTCTTTAACCAGCTGAGCTACCAGGGAAGCCCCCCTGGTAAACATGCCCTTAAGTGATGGAGAGTTACAAGGTGGCACCCTGGACCTCAGAAAAGTCAGCTGACTGATTTGGGGTAGGGGGTGGTGTCTTTGGAGTGGGACCTAGCTGTGATGGAGCTCCAGCCTGCTGCTTTGACCTGCAAGCCTTGGGGCACAAGTGATTTCACCTCTCACTGATGAAATGGGTACAAAAACATCATTGTTGGACTTCCCTGGTGGTCCGTTGGTTTAAGATTTTGTGCTTTAACTGCAGGACACAGGTTTGATCCCTGGTCGGGGAAGTTCCAAATGCCATATGGTAGGGCCAAGGACCACAGCAGAAATCCCAAACAAAAACCCATCCTTACCTCATGGGATTTGGAGGAGGATTTGTAAAGTAGCTTCTTAATAATAAGTATCAGCTGTGAATCACACAAGGCAAGTTTGAGAAAGAAAGAGCAGAGATCCTTTCCTGGTTATATTCTCTCCCCATTGTGTTATTCACAAATCCCCGGTATTTGTCCTGCTCAGCCTTTTGTCCATCTGTAATCAGTTTCTCATTGAGTATTTCTAGGTGGAATGTATTCTGTATCCATTATTTACTAGTCACTTCCTCATGGGCTTGCTTTTCTCTGGGCCTCAGTTTCCTCATCAGTAAAACGGGGGTCTCTGGCCCCTCCGCCTCCTAGAGCTGCAGTGGGGAGTCAGTCAGTCCACACTTGTGTCAAGAACAGGTGATACGTGGCCCTCGGAAGGGAGCTGTTAGCACTGTTTGTCTCTGGCTGTCCTCCCGGCGGGGCAGGGCCCTTCCCTGGGTGGTTTCTCAGGGAGCCCAGATGTCTAGGAGTTTCTCAGTGACTATTTGTTGACTGACTGATCCCATTGTTTTCTTCTCTTTGAAATCTGAAGTCAGGGCCGCCAGGTGAAACATAAGGCATCATTTTCCTTCTTAATGGCTGCAGAAACCTTCGTGGGTGGTGTATTGACACAAAATTAGACCTGCCGGGCGGCTCCCTGGAAATTTCTTTACCGCCAGGGTTTTTCTCAACATCGGGTGCTAGTGACATGTCCTATTCCTGATCATTCACTGGGGTGGGAGCTGACCTGAGCATTGTGGGGGTGTTGAGCATCACCCCTGGACTCAGAGCCCAGTAGCAACCCCCTCTCTTTGCCTGGTTGTGACAGCCAGAAATGTCTCCAGACATTGCCAAGTGTCCCCTGAGGGGAACGGGTTGAGAACCAGTTTTGCACTGTTTCAGACACCTGAGCCCCTTAAGAGCAGCTCCTCATTAGTGCCGGGGTAGGGAGAGGGTGGTGGGGGTGTGGGAGATGTTCTGAATTCCTCCTGCGAGCCGGGGGGTAGGCCTGCAGACGTGGTCCCTGGCATGTACTGAGAGCCCCATAAATCTTGTTGTGATCATCCCTTTCTCCCCATGGCCATTTAAAAATACCTTAAATAGTTAAATACGTGACCGGGATCAGAAAGCATTCAAAGAGGAGTTCCGTGCTGGCTGATTTTCCTGGGTGTTCCTCCAGGCCTTTGCAAACCCAGAGCCCACACAGCTTCTATTTCTTTCACTCAGGTTCTATTTCTGGCCTTTATTCATTTTGATTTTGCCCCACGCCAGTACATAAAGACGTGCTTCCTTCCCTATTTCACTTTATGACAGTGCGTCCGTCCCCTATGGATGACATTGGAGTTTCCGCCCATCTTTGACCTTCTTTCCTCTTAAGGCGTGTTGCAGTGGCTGTGCTAATCCATGCACACTTAAGCCTGGGGGCCTCCATATCCGTGTGATGTTAGGGCGTCCTTTTGACTGGGGTAATTTGAGTGACAGTCTGGGCCTAACATCTTTGTTTCCTCCAAAAAAAAAAAAAGAAAAAAGGCAATGAGGTGACCAGAGGGCCTGTCCCTTCTTCTCTGGTGTCTTCTAGAGAATTTTCTTTGTCTTTATTAAGGCGACTTATAGAGAGGCCAGACCCCGCCCAGGGTGGGTGGGGAACGTTGCCTGGTTACCACCGAGGGGCAGCCCCTCTTCCTTCCTCTGCCCACCCCCTTCCCTGTGGCCTCTGTCATCCCCCCTTTCTTCTCCAGCCCACTTTGCTACTTCAGCTGGCGGCCGGCAGTCTTTTTGTTTCGGAACTGGCCTTCTGATGCTGCAATTCCCCATTGCAGTTTGAAAGCCACCCACCAGCACCTGAGCTTTCCAGAACCTGAGCCGAGTCCCTGCCGCCTGGATAAATAATGCACACGGGCTTGGGGCGCTGGGACCAGCTCCTCCTGCGACCTTGCTCCTCTGCCAGCTATGCTGTAAAGGCCGAGGGCAACTGGTTCCTCCACATTTTCTTTGTGGCAATCTGGCGGGTCTTTAAAGGCCTCGTCTGTGTACACACGTTGGATGCCAGCCTTCTGGGCCTAGACCTGCTGAGGGGGGTGGGTGGGGCACAGCGGTTTTTTTCTTAGGGAGTTTGGGCCCTGCCTTCCCTCCGCTCTGTAAAGCCTGAAAGAGCTTGGCATTCTGGAACCAGGAAATTCCTGTTGAGATGTTGTCGTTTTTTCCAGAGGCTTCATCCCAGCTGGGCTTGGGGCGGGGGGGCGGCGCGGTGGGGGAAGGAGAAAGGGCTCCTTGGTTGCCTTTGCCTCTAGATGTTGAAGGGTAAACAGGGAATTCATTTATAAATCAGCCTCTTCTTCCCTAGGTGGAAGCCATCTCAGTCTTGCCGGCTGGTTTGGAAGTTCATCTTTTACATATGAATGTGCCCATTAATCACCACTTCTGCATTATTGGGAGAGAGAGAGAGAGAGAGGGGAGAGAGAGGGAGGTGAAGAGGGAGGAGGGTGGGCGAGAGGGAGACTGAGTCTGTACAGTGGGAAGATGGTTTTCTCATTTCTCGGGGAGGCGCATCAGAACTAAATTGGAAACAATTATTTAAAGAAAAAAACACCTTCAAAATGCAAAGCCACCCCAACTTTCATTCCCCCACCCCCATCCCCCCTTCTGATATTCTCAGTCGGGCCAAGTAGAACCATGCAATTCGTTGTGTTTATTCACATCAGCGAAATAAATGGCTCTTTGGTGCTGGCACTGAAGATTTTCAGCTCAGCCGAGCCGCTGTCTGCTGAGGGTGATAAATGAGAGCCTGCAAGCCTGGGGGACACGGAGGCCTGTCGTGGGCCTCGGGCTGCCTGATTGCAGGGAGGCGAGGCTGTCCTGGCCCTGCCGGCCGGCCTGGGAAGCAGTGACTCCCAGCCTGCCGTCCCTACCGCTTCCTCCTCCCCCTGGGAGAGGCCGCTGAGCATCCGGAAGCAGGAATGTGTGCCGTGAGTGAGCCTCTGTTCTCTTTGAAAGAGAGGCTAGGCCCTCCGAACGGCAGAGCTTTCTCAATGGCAGGTAAGCACCCCGTTTGCAGGGTTATCTGCCCCTCGCTCATTTGGATCTCTGAGGTACCCGGATTCTGGCCCAGTGACGTGTCCCCCAAGTTGAGAACAACCCCTTTCCTCATCTCCATTCCAGCCCTTCTTTTCCTGATCTGGAAGTTCACAGTCACATGCGGGAGACCTTTAAAGGAGCCCAGCTTAGGCCAGGGCGGCCTTTCCTAGGGAGGCCCAGGTCGCGGCCGTGTCTTCCAGCTCTTGTGGGTCCCCGGTCTTCAGACTGTTCACCTGAGTGTTTCGGTCACTCACGTGTTCCTCGTGTCCGGGACCTGGTCCGTGGCAAGAGAAAATGGCAAGAGAAACGTTGTCCCCCTCCCCGCCCCCATGCTTTGCTCTAGATTCCTCTCCTTTTCTGCTCTGGGCCTGGAGGAAATTCCAGGCTTTTGTTTCATTATGATGTAATGACTGGCTGGAGAGGGCCCGAAGGATTCCTGGGGAGGGAGGTCTGTTAGGGTACCTGCTCTGTGTCTTTGGGAAAGGCTCGGAAAGGATGAGCCGTGCTGGGCTCTGCTGTTCCGGGGAAAGAGCAGCGTGTGGCCACGCTGGAAGGAGGCCATGATGAAGGCTGGCAGCTATGGCGCCTGGTTTCGCGGTTGAGCCTCTGCAGGCCTCCGATCCGCCTCTGCCTTCACTGTGGCAGGGGAAAACTTGGACTCTGCACGATCTGATGGACGTGGAGACATCACATCCTCGGCTCCTTCCCGTCTCCACTTTTTATGTAGGCTGGTATTTCCGTAACAGAATTTGTGGCCTTGATTTAACACGCTTTCTCGGAGAAATCGGCTCTGTTTTTGGAGAAGGATGGAGGAGGAGGAAGATGAGGAAGAAGGGGGATGTGTGTTGCTTTTTAAAAAAACTAGCTCCTGTTTCATCCAGTGCTTCCTCGCTGTCGTATTCATGAGCATCTCATGAATTAACTCTGTTTAACCTGTGTATAACTCGCATGGGGTACCCCCATCTCCATTGGCCGGAAGGAAGCATGGAGGCACAGAGAGCTTAACGAACTTGCTTCGAGCCACACTGCACTCTGGCGCGGTGGCAGCAGGACCGGGTCCTGACTGCCCTGTATCCTGTGCCGCCCGCCTGACCGAATTCAGTGTAGGGTGACCAGCTTGTCCGGGTTTGCCTGACACTGTCCATCTTCCGCCGCTGATGGTGGGTCACCCCACCTTCCATGCTGGTCCGGGCCTGTTGACTGCGAGTCTGTTTCATTCAGCCCCTCCCTGGCCGCCTCGCCATTGACAGCATCAGGGAAATTTAACACCCATAAAAACACACTACTGGGCTGGTCCTCCCCAGGAAGCGCCCGGCTCTCAGCTGGGGCCCCTTCCCTCTCTGGAGGAGACAATTCCCTGTAATTGGTGTGTCATTTCCTGGACTCTGGAGAAGGGGGGGGGGTGCGGTCTGGGCGGCTGTGACTCAGGTGCCGGATGTGGGTGGGGGCGGTGTGCCTGGATGGATGGGTGGATGGACACTGGGGAGGAGTGTCGGGGGGAGGGAGATGGCCGTGGAGCGCCACTCCCCACCGGCCTGGTCTGTGATGCTGACAGGCTGTGGTGCCACCTGTGAGGGTTGGGAGGTGAGATGTGCTTCAATAGCGTGCATCATTGCGAATGACACGGTCACAATTTTCCATCTTCCTCCTGGTTCCTGGAGCACCCCAACCCCCACATCCCATGTGATCTGGAGCAAAAGGAGTGCGTGCTGTTGAACACAAAGACCCTGAATTAGGAAGTCTTCTGGCAACCGAGCTGAGGCAAGCCTCTCCCTGGGGTGAGGGCCCAGCCTGTGGGCCTCGGAGTTCTGCTGCCTGGGTTCGAATCCCAGCCCGGCCACTTGCGTGCTCTTGGGCCGCTGACTTAGAGGGAAGGACACGAGAGGCATTTTGAACAGGGCTTGGTGCATTGTGTACAATACAAGAACATCTTAGCTGTTAATACCCGCGACTGCGTTATCTGGAAGGAGAGCGTCCCTTGTGACAAGGGACATCTAGGAAAGGCTGAGTGGAATTATTTCTGGCCTTTCACAAGACACGGGTTCAGGGAGGATGGCGTCACATGCCTGGTTCCTGATACCCAGGAGACTTGCCATATTTTATTAAGATTTTAGTGAAATGTCACAGGAGGGGAAATTCTGCTGCTTCCTGCTCCATGCCAAGCTGTTTTCCTGAGTCACGGCTCTGGCCTTTTCTTCTCTGCTCTGCTCTCTTGCCCATGTTAACTCCTTCAGAACCAGACTGACTTTGGGGGAGTGGGCATGGGGCCAGCCCCATAACATCCCAGGTCCTGCTGCTTTGCCAGGAAGGTCTCTCAGATCAAGGGTGAACCATTTCCCCGGTGATTCGGTGCACAGTAGCTGTGTGTCATCCTCATTCCAAATTTATACATGAAATGCATTTAGAAATATATCCCTGTCAGAATTAAATCATCAAAAAGGGAAAAAAGAAAAAGAAAAAACCTTTGACTCAGCTTTCTGGAAAAGGTCCTCAAGGCAGCTATGTTACCATGACTGCAGCAAGGTTCCCACCCACCATTCTATTACCGGCAGAGGCCTAGCCTGACTGGAGTGGCTAGGCTGTTAGTCGGAATGCTGCCGGCCTGCTGTCTGGTATCTCAGAAGGACACTGAATCCAACCGGCATTTCTCAGTTTTTCTCCCTAAGAGGCTTCAGTGAGAGCCTCTGCTGTTGACAGATGTGTCTGTTTTTTGGAGTCTATTAAATTTCTTGTATCCCCTTGGTTACAGCCACTGAACTCTCGTTAACTCCGGAGCAAGTTGCTGTGTGTGTAACCGGGAACAGAATTGGGGATTTTCTTCTCTTTTGCTCAGACTAGAAGGTTGGGGATCCTCTGGGTGTGGGCAGCCTTGGGTCAGATCCCCTCCTCTCACTGAGTTAGACCTTCCTGCCCTTTTATTTCCTGGTGGCCTTGGGGAAAACTGTCTGTTTCCTCCACTCTCAATGGCTCATGAGTATATTCATTTCTAGTGAATCCCCCCTACCCCCATCCTGCTCTTTCATGTGGAATTAAAGAATTTCAAAGTTAAAAGACCTTAGGATCCTCTGGTCCTGTAGCTTTTTGATCTTTAGAGTTGATTCACCTTTAAAAAGGTGAAGTAGGCTCAGGCCCCCTTGCTCAGGAAATTGCATCCACGTAAGGAACTGTGGCAGGCAGCTCATGGGGCCTTGAGGCACTTTCTTGGACTCCAGGGATGAACTGGTCTGGTCCCTTCCTTACCTTTCCTCCTATTTTACAGATGTGTCCCCGAGGCCCTGAGAAGTAGGAAAAGTTGCTTAGCTGTTTTCATTCTCTCTCTTTGCCTCCTTCTTGGCTTCTGTTTCCTGGGGTCCCAAACTAACCCTCTAGAAGGCGATGAGAAAGGAAAGGAGATTCCTGAGACTGGAGAACTCAGACTCTGTCTCCCAAACACACATGCCGGAGCATCTCAGACTAGCATGCTCCTGAATCCTCCAGAAGTGTGCTTAAACCCCAGATCCCTGGGCCCTGCTCCAGTTTCTGGTTCTGTAGATCTGACATGGAGCCTGAGAACATGCATTTCTGGCAAATTCATAGGTGACGCTGCAGCTAGTGTGGGGACAACACTTGGATGGGGAACCATCGTCCTAGGAGATCTCAGCCACAGGCAGATGATTTAGATGGCCCAGGGAGGAGCCGGAGCCATTTCTGGCCCCAGAGGTTGACCAGGTGTGGGCTGGGCTGTGGGTTTCATCCACTGTTCCCCATACTCCAGCTCTGAGGTGCTCCAGGAGGCTGGTCCCCCTCCTGGGAGGGTTCAGGAAGTATGTGGGGGTGCTTTTCAGGAAGTGTTTGGGACCATCAATGGCAGCGGGTGTGAGGGGGTTGGGGTTGTCCTTGCAATGAGGAGGGGCCATCCTTTCCAAAATCCACTAGTACTCCATCGATGTTACACGCTAAACTTGACTCTTGAAGAACACGTGTTGGATCTGCTGTGATCCACTTCCACGTGGATTTTTTTTCAATACATAGAATGCTTGTCTCTTCATTTTCGGCTTCTCAGGTGGCTCAATGATAAAGAATCAGCCTGCCAATGCAGGCGACACAGGTTCAATCCCTGGGTCAGGAAGATCCCCTGGAGTAGGAAATGGCAACCCACTCCAGTTTTCTTGCCTGGGAAATCCCATGGACAGAGGAGCCTGGCAGGCTGCAGTCCATGGGGGTCACAAAGAGTCAGACACAACTGAGTGAGCACGCACGCATTTTCATTTTACCAGTTTTTAAGTGCGGGGAACATTTTGTGTTCGATTACAGATCACAGTATGTGGAATCACAAAAAACCAGGGCTTGAGTCCTGATTCTATCCAGATTGCTTCAGCTTCCTGGTTTTTGGTGAGTCCTTTATCAGTTCCTTTGTTTTTGAGGCAGAGATAGCAGTATGTGGATTTTCAACTGTGTAGTAGTTGAAGGCCCAACCCGTCTGTTGTTCAGGGGTCAGTGGTTATTTAATTTTTCCCCAGACATTTTCCTAGCTTTCCACTGGCCTGACTTTGCTCATGTGCTCTCCTCTTTTAAACTTTGTACACTAATGAAACTATACATACAGAATCAAAACCTTGGCCCAGTGGCTTTCAGTTTTTGCCTGGCCTGGGTCTCATTTCTTCCGGGACACATCTCCTTTGAGCCCCCAAGACGATTTTGTTAAACACTTGTCCTCTGATACATAAATGGAGTTATTTGGATTTATTAGATTCACACAGAACAAATTTCAAGCTCCTTCCTGGGGTCTCTAGGCCCACACGGATCAACCATAAGTCTATACATCTGGTCACATTTTTTATCCTGAGTCAGGCCTCTGTCATTTGCTCATTACTGGCTTTGGTTTGCACCTACTGCATTTTTTAAAATGTGACACTGAACCTTCTAAATACTTGCTTTTTGTTTTTCCTTATTTTGATAAAGTAGTTCAGGAACATGGTAAAGTAGAGTGGGATATACAGTGGAAAGAAGTCCTTCTTCCACTCCTTGCAGATTCTCCTCCCCTGAGGCAACCACCGGTCCCTATTAAGAACTTATATTTTTGTGTTCAACTAGGAGTATTTTAGGCTTATGTAAATATGAATATATATGAAAACATCTTTTTCAAAAAGAAACAAACCAAACAAAACAGAGGAAAAAAAAAAATCCCGAAAAAAACCAAGCTAACCCAAACCAACCCATCTTTTTTGGGCTGTGTCTTTTGGTCTATTATTGGTGCTAGACATGTATTGCTTTTTTGTATATGGTGTTAGAGAATGTTCTAATTTTATTCTTCTACATGTAGCTATGCAGTTTTCCCAGTACCGCTTATTGCAGAGACTGTCTTCTCCATTGTATATTCTTGCCTCCTTTGTCATAGATCGACCATAAGTGTGTGGGTTTATTTCTGGGCTCTCTGTCTTGTTCCATTGATCTATGTGTCTTGTTTTTATGTCAGTACCGAAGTGCTGTGATGAGTGTAGCTTTGTATTAAATAATATAGTCTGAAGTCAGAGAGTGTGATTCCTCCAGCTCCGTTCTTCTTTCTCAAGATTGTTTTGGCCATTCAGGGTCTTTTGTGTTCCTATACAAATTTAAAAATTATTATTTTTTTAGTTCTGTGGAGAACGTCATTGGTATTTTCATGCTCTTCAACCTGACCCAGGAGCTTGGAGATTATTATACGTCAGTCTGTCTCGGGGTGCCTTGTTCTTCATGGCTGTGTCCCACTAAATGTTATCAGACCAACTCCCAGCTTGTGGACACAGAAGTCCTTTCTAGTCTTAGCTATAACACCACCTGCTGCAGTTGAATCATCTTGCATATGCTTTGCTGCCCTCTGACCAGGCCTGTAGACTGTCTCTAGGAGGAGATTGTTAGGTCAAAGACCCTATGGAGAATGTGCGCGTTTTCACGTGTGATGGTGACGTGGGGTGAGGATCCCTGTGGGAATGAGAGGAGGTTCTCTCCGGGGAAATGTGCCAATCCTTGGCTACGTCTTTGGAGTGCATTTCCCCACTAACTAGCTGCGTGTGCCTCTGAGCCATCCCTTTGTGCTCTCCAGGCCGCTGTTCTGTCCGTGGGGTGGCCCCTTGGCTCTGAGGTCTCTTCTCCCTCAAGGTGCCTGTGGTTAGCGTTTCATTTCCTCTTGGGGCTGGTCTCAGTGCAGCACTCGGAACATTTGTTTAGGATTTTCCTACAGCCTGCCTGGTGAGTGGAGAGAGCTCCCTGGTGTGGATGGGATTTCGCAGAAGTGGTCCATTGTCTGAAGCGTGCTGGAGGGTGCTCTGGCTCTTGGACCCTGGTGATCTGCCCCAGCAGCTCTGGCCACCATCCCAGACACGGGCTGGTGACACACAGCAGAGCCCGCATGCTGGGACTTGCCCGAGAGTTAACCCTGGAGCTGGGGAACGTCACCAGGCCATCTTCGCAGATAGTCATCTTTCTGAACTCTGTATCCCATTCTGCCACCTGTGCTCTTGGCACAGCCCTATGCTCTTCCGGTCCCTGGAGTTTTCATTTCTCAAGCACAGCAGGGGCTCCAGGCCGTTCCCTTATGGCCTCCGTCAGCTAGTGGGAGAGCCATCGGGCATGGAACGGATTCAGATCTTTGCAGGTGAAGATGGGATGTTGTGTAAATGCCTGTGTTTAAATGAGGTGCGGGGAGAATAAACACAGAAATGGATTGGTGAGGGTGGTGTTGGTGTTTTTCAGATGAGCCTTGGGTGAGAATGCCATTTTCTGTTGATCTGTCTTTGGAGGAGAGTCACAAACACATTGTCTGCTGGTGATTGGGTCATGGGAACTCTGGTGGGTGGGGTATATTTTTTTTACATAGTTATACTTTGTTAACCTGATAAACATGAATAAATGTCTTCTACCACGAGTTACATTTGCCTTCATGTTCATAAAAGCATGCGGCCTTCTTTTCTTGGTCTGTCTCTTTTGGCTTCCTGCTTTTGCCATCAGCCTTGGGTGTGTGATTGGTGGCTTCCCTGGCGGCCCAGACGGTAAAGCGTCTGCCTGCACTGCGGGAGACCCGGGTTCAAACCCTGGGTCGGGAAGATCCCCTGGAGAAGGAAATGGCAACCCACTCCAGTACTCTGGCCTGGAAAATTGCATGGACTGTAGCCTGCCAGGGTCACAAAGAGCTGGACACGACTGAGCGACTTCACTTTCGCTTCGGGTGAGTGACAGTTCATGGCTGTCGGTTCCTGACCTGGTCGGCAGGGACGCAGCAGGGGAGGCTGGTGGTGGTGGTTTGCTCAGTTGCTGAGTCCCGTCTGACTGTTTGCGACCCCATGGACGGCAGCGCAGCCAGCTTCCCTGTCCTTCACTGTCTCCCAAATTCATGTCCGTTGGGTCAGTGGTGCTATCCTGCCATCTCATCCTCTGCCGCCCCTTTCTCCCTTCGCCTCCAATCCTTCCCGGCATCAGGGTCTTTTCCAGTGAGTCGGCTCTTTGCATCAGGTGGCCAAAGTATTGGAGCTTCAGCATCAGTCCTTCCAATGAATATTCACGGTTGATTTCTTTTAGGATTGACTGGTTTGATCTCCTTGCAGTCCAAGAGAGACTCTCAAGAGTCTTCTCCAACACCACAGTTCGAAAGTGTCAGTTCTTTGGCGTTCAGCCTTCCTTCTGGTCAAACTCTCACAGCCGTACATGACTACTGGAAAACCATGTTTGACTAGACGGACCTTTATCAACAAAGGGAAGGGTGGGGATTTTGGTAAAATAGAGGGCATATCCCTGTCTAAAAAGTGGCTGGTCTGGTTGTATAAGGCCCTGCAGGCTCTGATTTTTTTTTTTTTAAATAGAAGCCCCAAATCTATTATGTGAAGTTTCCCAATTTTTGTATTTTGGCCATAAATTACAAATTTCACAGAAATGTTATGTATGCAAAAGAAAGACCATCTTACCTCTTTGAGACATGCAAGGAAGACAGTGGGGTAAGTATATTCTAGGAGGATCAATAAGATGGCACCAAGTCTGGGACAAAATGAGTGTGTCCTCCACACCCCGCTTCCCGCGGGGCCTAGTCCTGACTGCGTTAAAATATGTGATCCTGTGTGTCTCTTTCAGATCCTGGCTCCACAGAGAGAACAGCCCAGAAAAGAAAGTTCCCCAGCCCTCCTCATTCCTCCAATGGCCACTCGCCACAGGACACATCCACAAGTCCCATTAAAAAGAAAAAGAAACCCGGCTTACTGAACAATAACAATAAGGAGCAGGTAAGAGGCCACCGGGAATGGTGTCCACACTCGTGGGTGGGGTGGGGAGGGAGTGCGGACAAAGGCTATTGTTTTTCTAACCACCCATGTGCTTGGCATTTAGGAAGCTGCCTTGCTCTGGCTGTCATTTGCATAGGACAGAAAGGGGAGCTCAAAATGGGCCTGGGGAGAAATTCCCAGTGGCTTTTCAGATCTCTTGGTGGGGATAGGGCAGTGACCCAGATAAGACAGACATACCGTGCTCTAGGATTTGGGGATTTTCCTTGGATTTCTTTTTTTCACATGCTGGCACTGTTTGCCCTCGTGGCCTGAGGGTGTTGCCCTCCTAGGCTGGGCTGGTAGGACAGCTTGGAGTTCTGCCCGGAGGGGGTGGTATGGCTGAGGCCTGTGCTCCCTTCTGGTGTCAATTTTCTCATCTGTAAAAGAATGGGTTTAGGACTGTGGTGAGAGACAGCCGCCCTCCCAACCCACTGCCCTCCGTGACTTGGGTAATTCGTCCCCATCTCTTCTCAGAGTGCCCAGCCCCTGGCAGGCCCCACCCTCGATGCAAATATCGATTCGCCATCTTATATCTTGTCTCAGCGACCTTCTAGCTCTAAAATTCTGTGCTGCAAACTCGCTACTCTTCTGACTTAAAAAGATGAGAGGTGCTTTCATGGTCCATGAGGTTGAGTCTCCTAGCATGGAGCAAGCAGGATGCCCGGTTTCCTGATACCATTTCAGAGGAGATTCCTTGGGATGTACTCACGCATTTGTGCAGATTATGGATGTGGAAGTGGACCCTGGGGATTTGAGGTTGAATAAAATAAGATTGTTGCTTTCACGGGAAGAAACCGAGCAACGGTTAAATGCCTGGGACTCTGAGAGGGGGCCGTTGCTGTGCATGAATCTATTTTCTCTCTCCAAATTACACAGTGAAATGCCAGCACTGCTGCTGCCCTGTGGCTGTGGGCAGGTTAACCTCTTTGTGCTTCATTTTCTCATTTTCTGAAATGAGAATAATGATCTTAGTGCTACCAAACTCGCAGGGCTGTTGTGAAGAGGAATTGAGCTAAATGACATAAATAATAAAAGTTAAGCGAGAGTCTACACTAAGTGAAATAATCGCACAGACTATCTGTGAAATAATTAAATAGCTTTGGAAATGTTCCAGGCCTGTGCTGTTCAGTGTGAGAGCCACAAGCCACGTGTGGCCACAGCACTTGTAAAGGTGGCAGCTGAGCCCGAGCAACCGAATTTTTAATTGAATTTAAATTTACGTGGCCACCTCCGGTTTATAGCTGCCATGTTGGTCAGCCCAGGTTTAATGAGTTGGAACTCCCCTTAGAGGAGAAACTGATAGCTTGTAAGTAAATTTCTGCAATTTGAAATGATCATTGAAAAGATAATTTCAGATTGCAATTTGA
The DNA here is from genome assembly GCF_910594005.1 of Cervus elaphus. Classification (NCBI taxonomy): domain Eukaryota; kingdom Metazoa; phylum Chordata; class Mammalia; order Artiodactyla; family Cervidae; genus Cervus; species Cervus elaphus. The sequence goes on along the minus strand of NC_057837.1, from coordinate 75,157,329 downwards.
AAGATCATATAATAACAGTGTTGGAAAAATGAGTGAAAATGAAAGTCACGTCCGACTCTTTGCGATCCCATGGACTGTATAGTCCATGGGATTCTCCAGGCCAGAATACTGGAGTGGATATAGCCTTTCCCTTCTCCAGGGGATCTTCCCAACCCAGGGATCGAACCCAGGTCCTCTGCATTGCGGGTGGATTCTTTCCCAGCTGAGCTACCAGGGAAGCCCAAGAATACTGGAGTGGGTAGCCTGTCCCTTCTCCAGGGGATCTTCCCAACCCAGGAATCGAACCGGGGTCTCCTGCATTGCAGGCGGATTCTTGACCAACTGAGCTATGATGGCTCAGTAATAGTGTTGGTGAGACTGATACTAAGAGCAGAACTTACCGTGTGACTATCCTTTCATAAGCCTTTTGATGCTGTGAGGAAGGGTATAGTCGTCTCTGTCTCACTGGCAGAGAGGTTAAGTCACTTCCCCAAGGCCTTAGAGCAAGTAAGAAGCTTAGGTCTACCTGTCTTGAAGCTGCTGCCCCCCACCCCGACCCCCGCCACCATTAGCCATCCCAGAGCTGTTGGGCTTGAAGACTAAGAAACACAAAGGCTAGAAATAATCCTCAAATCTTAATTTAAGGCAAGCCCTCTTTTACCAGTTATCAGTAAAGTCAGGAAGCAGATACTGTGCTCTCTGGGGAGAGGTAGTCTCCTGTGTGTGTGTGCTCAGTGACTTCTTCCTGTCCTGGAGGAATTGGCTCACATTAAACAACAACAACAAAAAAAACACAGAAAAACATGAAAACAAAACAAAAAAATTGGCTCACATCTCTCTTCCTAGAATCTGACCAACTTAGGCAATTCACAGATTTTCTTCTCCCTCTTCCTCATCCACGGGTCCTCTTAACACTTAAACCTCATGACCACAATGGTGTATCTGTAAATCTGTGGCCAGAACATGGCCAGTGGCTGCTGTCACCCCAGAGTTGGATGCAGGGGGAGCTCGTGAATATAGAATGCACTGTGCTTGTGGAGCAGAGCAGCAGGGGTGACTGGACACAGGGTGTGTCCGTGCATCTGCAGAATCGGTCATCTTCCACAGTGATGAGAGAGCTTGCAGAGCTGTGTCTCTGGAGGAGAAGGCATTCAGACCTGTAGTCCAGACTCCTTCCTGCCCCGCTGCATCTGGGAAACCCACTGGGTGACCTTGTCAGCTGCTTTCCCATCCTTGTAAAACTGGAGTTTGAACTGGGAAGGAACACATTCTAAGGTTGATTGTGGTTTTTTGTTTTTCACAACTAAAACTCCCTGGGGCTGAACGGCCAGGAGTTGGCAACGGCAACGGAGAAATAGCCTGAACTGTAAAGAAAAGAAATTCCTGACCCTTGACCCCATAATTCATTCTAGTTTATAGTGTTTGCATAAACTATGCAAACCTTCCCTCGAGGCAGCTTCCCTTGAGCACAGTCTGTTTTCCTAAGGGTAACTTAAATTCTTGGAAAAAAATTCTTCTGGACTCTTTTTTTTTTCCCCTTCTCTTTCCCTTTTCTTTCTTCTTTTAGATTACAAAATTGAAAAAAAGTTATGGAATTAAATGCAAAATGTATGTCTCCATATGCTAGGTTTTACCAATGTAATTTCTGTTACTCATCAACATTTGATGATCATGAGATGTCAAATATCAACTTATATTTTATAGTTCCTATAAAAACAGAAAAATCCAGCAATAGCTGGACACTGGATCTGTGTGTGCTACCTTTCTGCCGTCCCCACCCCTCCCTATAGTGGCGTTCCCTGCCAGCTTTGCTCATTCCTCTCCTTTGGCTCTCTCTAGGCATTCATACGCTTTTGATTTTTGGTATATATCAAAATTCTTCACCCCTTTCTTGTTTTTCTTCACTCTGAAATTTCTCTGTGTTCCAGCGTTCTGAAAAGAAAACCGTTCTAGCATAATAACCGCCCCCGCCCCCACCCTCATATTTTCCCGTTTTTGGTAGAGATGGTTTATCATGAAGTAGAGTTACGGGTTTTATGTTTCCACCCATTTTTCATGTAATGGGTACTCATTACTTTTAGGGGAGTTCTAAGAGTTTTAAGAAGAACTTTAGAACACACTTTACTTTTAGGGGACGTGTTCTAAGGTTTGTATTTAATTTTTTTCAACCTTTCTGTCCGCTGATTTGACTTCTTTTTTTTTTTTTAATACCTTTCTAAAAAAAAAGACTTACTGATTTTATCTTTTGGCAGTGGTGAGCCTTCATTCCTGCGCGCGGGCCTTCTCTAGATGCGGGGAACAGGGGCTACTCTTTGTCGTGGTACGAGTGCTTCTCATTGCGGTGGCTTCTCTCGTTGCGGGGCACGGCTCTCGTCTTGAGGGCCTCAGTAGTTTCGGCCTGCGGGCTTAGCTGCTCCGGGGCATGTGGGATCTTCCTGGACCAGGGATCAGATGCGTGTACCCTGCATTGAGAGGTGGGGATTCTTAACCACTGGACCGCCAGGATTTCACCACCTGAAATGGGCCACCACCATCTTGTTTCACCTCTTAACAAAGGTTAGAAAGTATGTAGGTGCTTTTTTCTTGAAACTGGGGGTGGGGGACATCCCAGAGCCTGGAAGGATGCTTCTGGTGTTGTGTGGAGGAGGGTCAGGTTGCTGAATGACCCCGGGTAGATGGGGTGAGAAATACCTTTTCTCAAGTGACACTGGACCTTTATTGAGAAATACCTGTCTATCTGTAGTTCTTGGGACATTTTTGAGTTTGAATCCTTCCGGGAGGTTCTCTCTCCCTTCCTCCTTTCTTTGCTTCTTTTCTTTCTTATTCAAGTATTGAGCAATAATCTGCTAATAGATTTGTGCCTAATGACCTTAGGTGTACCTTTGATGAGATATGGCAGAGAAATGACAGGGCCCCTGTTGCCTCCTCTGAGTAGGGGGCTATACATACTCATAAGGAGGTGAGCTGGGACTTATTTTATTGGGCCCATGCGTTGTCTTGGGCTTCCCTGGTGGCTCAGGCTGTAAAGAATTCGCCTGCGATGTGGGAGACCTGGGTTCGGTCCCTGGGTTGGGAACATGCTCTGGAAGAGGGCATAGCAACTCACTCCAGTCTTCTTGCCTGGAAAATCCCTGTGGACAGAGGGGCCTGCGGTCCATGGGGTCGCAAAGAGTGGGACAGGACTAAGCACAGCACACAGCACATGCATTGTCTTAAAAACAGAAGTTCCTTGTTGGGCGGGAGCAGCCAAGATAGATCAGGGGACCGTCAGTAGGACTGCTGATCACTGGAGCCTGAGGGCGTTGACAATGCTCTGCCCTCCAACGCCATCCTCACACTCCAGGGCTGAGCAGTTTTTCTTTATTTTGCAGCCCTTGTGTATTTTTATCAAATACAGGAAAACAGGCTGGAATGAGGACAGTTTTCCTTCCTCTCTGTTTCCTCTGTGGCCCCAGAAGGAATTTGAGTCTGTGGTCCTCCCCCGGCTCCGCAGACATGTTCTCTGGTTTTTCGCAGGCCAGGTGTGGTCCAGCGCCTGTCTCTGTAAATGAGGTTCACAGGCACAAAGCCGCGTCCACTTAGTGACACCTTGTTTGTAGTCACGTCCGCTCTCCTGTGACAGTGCCGCCGTAGAGACCACACGACCCGCAGAGCCTCAGCTGTTCACCTCCTATCGTCATAGAACCGTTTTGTAGAGAAGGTTTGCTGGCTCCTGGTATAGGCTGGGGTGTTCCAGAAGCTGATGAACAAGCCTGTCTATTTCTCGTTAAGCTGACCTGGGGAAGGAGCAGGGACGTAAGAACGTGTGTGCGCGGAGCCTGCAGTGAGCCCCACAGCAACGCGTGTTGCGACCTGCTTGCCTGACTCTGAGAACACACACCTTGTGCACGTGGGGGAGAAAAAAACAAACATTAAGTCATTCTACCTGAAATGATTTACCTTTCCTTTTTTAAAGTGTTGCATATTTATCAGATTATTTTTATGGAGCAGAAAACACTTACAAGCAGCAGATAGAGCCAGCATCTGATTGGCAAGGTGATTCCCAGCCAGCTGGTTCTCATCAAGGATGAAATCTCCTAAAAAAAGGGCAGCCTGGTCCGCCCTCCTCTTGGGTCCTCCCGGGAATGCCCACCCCTGGCCAGGTAGGGGCAGGGACATGGAGGAGGGGAACTTAACTTCTCAAGGGGCAATACCCTGGCTTCTGTTAGGTGGAAAGGACTTGGGTTGCCTGCTCAAGAGATGATGAGCTGTCACATTCTGATTCTTCTAGTTTCATTGAGGTCTTCATGCCTCTTCCTGTTCTATTATTAACTTACTGAAAGGAAGTTGGGCCCTCGAAGACGCCTTCCTGCTATCTTGCAGAAAGCCGCAGTGCATCCTGGAGGACCCCACTCAGGTTAGAAATAGTTCTGCTTGCTTGATAGCTTCAGTTTATCTCTCTGCGGTGGTTCCTCTGTCTTCCCCTCCCCCAGCCCCTCCACTTTCACACCCTCCCCGTAGAAATTCAAGCAACCGTTTTCCTAGGCAGAGAGCAGGCCTCTGCCTGAGACATTTTTGGTTGTCCCAGTTTGGTGCGTGTGGGTGGGGGTGCCCCCGAATGATGCCACAAATCCTCCAGTACAGAGGAACAGATCCCAGAACCAAGATTGCCTAGCCCAAGATGTCGTCTGAGTTGAGAACCCCTTACTCTAGATGCTGTTATCTTGTCATACCCCCTCTATTATGTTTCTAGTTGTCTTCCTAAATTTCAGATTTTTTTCCCGCTCTACTTTTTTGCATTAGCAGAAGTTTTTTTTTTTTTTTAATTTTTACTGGTGTATTGTTGATTTATAATGTGTTAGTTTCAGGCATACAGCAAAGAGAAACAGTTATGCACGTAACGTATATCCAGTCTTTTTTAGATTCTTTTCCCATATAGTTCATTACAGAGTATTGAGTAGAGTTCCCTACGCTATACAGTAGGTCCTTATTAGTAGTATATTTTATATATTGTTGTTTAGTCACGCAGTCACGTCCAACCCTTTTGTGACCCCGTTTACTGTAGCCCACCAGGCTCCTCTGTCCATGGATTTCCTAGGCAAGAATACTGGGGTGGGTTGCCATTTCCTTCTCCATGGGATCTTCCTGAACCAAGAAGATTCAAACCTGAGTCTCCTGCATTGAAGGCAGATTCTTTATCGCTGAGCCTCTGGGGAAGCCCATCTGTTTTATACATAGTAATGTGTATATGTCAATCCTAATCTTCCAATTCATCCCCCGCCCCCTTTGCCCCCTGGTAATCATAAGTTTGTGTGGCAGAAGTTATTTTGAATTACAGAGAATGTTCTCTGAGGGGGTCACTGAATCATCAGAATCTCCTTTGCATCCAGCTTCATCTTCTGTGGGGCATAGGGATGAGCCAAAGTGCTAGGAGACACGGGTAGGAGTCCTTGCTTCTGGACTCGGGGGGTCAGATAAAGTCTTTTAAACTTAGTTTTCTCCTCTGTCTGCTGGGACTAGCGGTGTCTCCCCTTGGTGCCTCTCTGGGTGATGGTGAGGACAGAAGGACGATGGTGTGTGTGACGATGCGCTGAGAAACATAACATGGAAAGAATAGCATAACGATGATATTATTCGTTGGAAACCAAGTAAAGCACTCTATTTAAACGTTGAACTGAAACTGGACTCAACAATTACACCATTGCCCTTATTAGTCTTAGCTCTTTTCTTAGTAGAAGTGAGTTGGGAGGCTTAGACGGATTGATTCATGAAGATCTGCTAAGCAAGCATCTCTGAAACTTTATCAAGGAAGGTGGAAGTACCAGGCATTTGCGAGACATTAAAACCTCATAATAAAAACCAGGAGCAAGAGGGATGCCTGCAATTGTGGTCACTCTCTCCCGTTATCCTGGGGGTCCTAGCTGGTAAAATAAGGAGAAGACTAAAGTGATACAAGAATATTAGACATGGGCAGACAAAACTAATGTTACTTACAGAGATGATAAAAGTTTTTAATCAGTAAATTATTAGAACTGTGCATATATAAGTAGTATTAAAAATCTAATAGCGCGTCTATGTACCAACAGTAACTATTTAGAAACTGTAATGGTAAAATGACCCATTCACAGCAGCAACAAAAAATCATGCAGTCCCTAACCAATATATGAGATCTTTATGGGAAAAACTGTAAAGTTTTACTGAAGGACAGGGAAAAGCTTGTTAACAGGAGGTTTTTTTAGAGGTAGGCACTGTGGTTGTGGCTGCCCTGTTGTCCACAGAATCAAGGCTAAACTGGGTTGAGTAGCTTTCCCAAGGTCACATGGGAAGTTACCAGGTCATTTTGAACACTTACCCCTAGACTTTTCCATACTTCCTAAACAAGATTTCATACTGGTCTCCAATAGGCATTTTCTGAATGAGTTTCTTCTGAGGGATTGTTTTCAGAGAGTGGCTTTGCTGAATTCTGTAATGTATCATTCTGTTCAGTTCAGTCGCTCAGTCGTGTCTGACTCTTTTTGACCCCATGGACTGTAGCACGCTAGGCTTCCCTGTCCATCACCAACTCCCAGAGCTTGCTCAAACTCATGTCCATTGAGTTAGTGATGCCATCCAACCATCTCGTCCTCTGTCGTCCCCTTCTCTTGCCCTCGATCTCTCCCAGCATCAGGGTCTTTTCCAATGCATCATTAGGGAAGTATTTCTCTTGCTATTTTGGCGTAGGGAGGGGTCTGGATCCCATGAATTGGCACTCCCCGCTCAATCTTTCTGCCCTTGTTTGTCTTCAGTAAGTAATGTGGCTTCTCTGCAAATACCAGGGCCTCCTGTGTTTGAGAAGCATGGTTTTAGGAAAGCCTCTTGTTCGCTATAATTCTTTGTGCATTGGGGGTAGCCTTCAAAAAAATGAATGATCATTTTTGGTGACTCATTTCCAAACGGATCCATTCTCCCATGGCCCATTGTTGAAAGACTCCCAGGGCAAATTGCCATACTTGCTTGGCTTTTTACATGTAGACTTCCATTATGTTGGACTTTTAAGTGTATTAGCAGTATTTGTCATGGTGGCGCTGTGTTAATTGCATACATTGTATGATTCCTTTTAATCCCAACCGCAATCCCATGGAGTTAGATGTTATCAACCCCACTTTACAGATGAGAAAATTGAAGCTGGGGGGGAGGGCGGTTAAAAGACTTGCCCTGGGTCCTGCAGCTGGTTGAGCTAAATTTGAACTCAGGCATGCCTTGGTTTTAGCCATTGTGCTCTCCTGCTAGGCTGCCTGTTAACTCCCAGACACCAGCTTTTCAAGTCATGGCCTCTTCAAATACAAGATTGAAAAAATAAATCTTAATGTCTAATGACCTGCAAATTCTATATTAATGTAAAGTAGAGTAACCCCAGATAGCTTTTTAATGAATGTGTGTAATGCTCTGATTTTCTTTTGTTGTTATTGTTGTATTTGTTCAAATTCCTTTTGAGAATGCACATTTGTTTTGAAACCAAACCTGTCTTTCTTGCCTACATTTCAGTCAGAACTAAGACATGGTCCGTTTTACTATATGAAGCAGCCACTCACCACAGACCCTGTTGATGTTGTACCACAGGACGGACGAAATGATTTCTACTGCTGGGTTTGTCACCGGGAAGGCCAAGTCCTTTGCTGTGAGCTCTGTCCCCGGGTTTATCACGCTAAGTGTCTGAGACTGACATCGGAACCAGAGGGGGACTGGTTTTGTCCTGAATGTGAGGTTAGTTCCTGATGAATGAATGCATTGTCTGCCTCGTTCACTCTCCTTTGTGTTTCTTCCTTTGATATCGAATTTTTCAAATAATCCAAACACAAGGAAAAGAGAAGTTTTTTGCTTTCCCTCTGCCCGGTCCTGATCATCCCCTTTTTTGGGGACCAACACTGGCAGTGGCCTTAGCACTCCAGCTCTTGGAAAGACAATCTCACTGAACGTGGATTTTGATTCCTCGTGGGTTTTTGGATCGCTCTGAGATCTTCAGCTTTCTCTGATTCTTCTGAAATGAGCATTCCAGAAGTTACAAACTTCTACCAGTTCATACGTTTTGAAAAGATCCCAAGCTCTTTTCTTCCTTCTTGGATGTTATTTCCTGCTGCATCATTGAATCCTCGGCAGTAGCCAAGCTGGAAGCCCAGTGTTTGGTTGTATGTCCCACGTGGTGGCCACCTGATGCTCTTATTCAAACCTCTTAAATGCAGAGGTCCAGGAAATCCTTTTACGATTTGAGAAAGACTTAGAGAAGGGGAAGGAGCCATGGAGCCATGGGAAGAGGCAGTGGGTACGGAACCCGAGGCAGAAGCACACTGGCACAGTGAAGGGAACGTATATATTTCATTTATAGCAAAGCCTGAACACTCTTCATGAAAACAATTATGATTTCCACTCTTCTGAAGTGTCGTCTAGTCTTGGGAACACCCATCTATGATGCTTTTTTCCAAATGCTGAAATTAAGAATGTTATCTAGAAAACAAAAACGAAGTGAAACAACAACAGCAGCAAACAAAAAAAAATGTCGTCTACAAAGTTATTTAATATGGAATGTCACCTGAATTCAAAAGTACATTGGTATTAGATCTCAAATGAAAATGCTTTCTAGGTAGGAAATAGAAAGTTCTCCCAAATGGTGATCATGGGGGAAAAAAGGCAAGCTTTAGGACAGTGTCTGTAATACTGCTTTTGTGTACAGTAGAGGGAAAATCTATGGGAAGAAATTAGATGTCCAGTCAATATGATGATGACTTTTTAATGGTGTTATGCCCCTAGAATTGCAAAAGATGATCCTTGATTCTCTCTGGGTTACATTAGACAGAGACATTGTTCACCAGTGGCCTCCTGTTCAGAGTCCAACCTCATTCTCCTGCATTTAATTGTGGAAACTGGAACCTTCATCTGTTTCCTTTGTCTTGACCATTCCTTCCCAATTGTTTAATAATTTCTCAGTGAAGGTAGTGGCTCAGATAGGATACTTTTTCTGTAGAGAATGGAGCTTGATGAAAGGTATCTGAAACCATAGGGATTTATTATCATGTGTAGAAAGAAGCCAGAGGCGGGGAGAGGACCGAGTTTGTTCAGAGCCAGACTCTTCACGTTTTGTTGTTGAGGTGACGTGTCCTGGCCATAAGATGTGGCTGGAGGTTTTATCATGTGTGGCTAGACAGTAGTCCTCCTGGGGTTAGTGTGTCTCCTCACATCCCTTTTTATCAAGCAAGAGACATGCCCTTGGGCTCCTTGGTCAGGATTGGCTCACCAATCCCCAGGCAGGAAAGGCTTGAAAATGTCTGTCTGGCCCTTTTTCTGTCTCTATTGTAGGCCCCGGGCATTGCCAGCCAGGAGGACAGGGCTGGGGCTGGGAGAGAAGAGGTCAACAGTTGAGTGAGCAACTCAGGTGTTCACCATGGATAGTTACCTGGAAACGAACTGGAGTTCAAACAGACGAGGGATCTGTGTCTAAGACTTTGAGTCCCAGATTTCTTCCAGGAGTGAATGGGTGAGGCGGTCAGCTGAGAAGACTAGCTGTTCCCAGTTCTGGTAGCCAAACAGTTAGATCCATGCATCATTTCCTCTTCCGAGTACCTCCTGTGTTGCCCCTTTTTCTCGACAACCAACCATGAAAATTCCTTTTGGAGGATCTGGAGATCTGAAGAATGGAAACAAAATCCAGATTAGTTGGAGAAACCTTGCTTTGCTCTCCCTACACAGGTGATTCAAGAGTGACATCATGCGAGTTGGCTATTTTTGTTTCTGCTGCTACCTAAGGATTCCACACCTCTGAGATCTGGTACCAGTTTATATAGCAGAATCTGGTTTCAGACATGTCTTTGATAGGAATTTCTCTTTTCTCGCTCATGGAGGTAGACATGTAAGACTGCTCCTTGGGTAGTTTGCTGGAGTGTCCTGAGTGGGTTCACGTCAATGGTGATGGAGAATGAAGTCATACTTATTATTAGTTCACTTCCATGCATTAGACTTCTTTTGTAGGGAAGACTGTCCCTCTCCATCCATGATGTCATTGAATTAATGCCTTGTCAGTTTCCTGAAAGATAGCCCAGAACCTTTAGAGGCTCAAGGAAAGTGGTTCATTCATTGTGTGAAGAGAGTACTCTGAAACGACCAGTGGCTTTTCATGTCCTGTTTTTGAAACTCAAGGTTATAAGAATGATGATTTTTCAGGTCCATGCCCACCTCCCCTCTTCTCAGATTCTATCGCCTCCATGAGCTAACAACACTTCTTCATTTTTATCCACTGATCCAGCACCCAGGTCAAGTAGACTGGCGTCCTCATCAAGCGAAACAACTGGTCTCATTTAGATGGGGATCATTTTTTATGTGTGAACTTACTGGAAACTTAGGAGGAAAGGGAAATGAATACACGAGATCGTAATAGTCTTTCCTAACTGAGTGTTTGTGTGATTTTGACTTGCAGAAGATCACAGTAGCAGAATGCATCGAAACGCAGAGTAAAGCCATGACGATGCTCACCATCGAACAATTATCATACCTGCTCAAGTTCGCCATTCAGAAAATGAAACAGCCAGGGGTAAGAAGACACTTCCTCTTATTACACGTGTTAATGAGAATGGTGATTTTTGTTCTGTTAACATTTTTGTTCCTTGTAGTTACCTTGGCTTTTCAGACACCTGTGCTTCTTACTCTTTGGGTCTCGTGTGCCCAGATGCAAATCCCTGTAACTTAAATTGGACAGAGGCATTCAGTGAATTCTCAAAAGTGAGCACTGTGTGTCCCCTAGGAGTTTAATCAGGAAATGACATATATTAGGAAGCTGGTGGGGATTTAAAATTCTTAGTGGTCGCGAAATGAAACCTCAGACCACACTTGATGTGGGGGAGTTGTAAAAATTCCATTTCAGTGAGAGAGCTGAGTGCAACCCAGTTTATTTGTAATCAGGGTCTAATGAGGGAGCTGTCAAGTAAAACTCAACCGGTGAGATTCCTGTAAAGGGTGAGGATTTGCTTAGTTTCTTTAAGTTTGAATTGGGATTTGATGTGCAGCCTTTGTCCTTAGGAAAATCTGTGTGAAAGCAGGCCTGCCGTGTTCAGCTGGCAAGCTGTGAACTTTAAAGTGGTTTCTCTCAAGGAGTCCCAGTTATATCATAGCTGTCATTTTGTAGTTTTTTGCAACAGTTGTCAGAAAGATGGCAGTAACATACCTTGTTTTTAAAAAATAATACTTTATGACAAGTTTATCAACATTAAGACATTTTTCTTACAGAAATTTGGGTTCTTTGGTAGAGTTCTTTGGTAGATTTACACAAAGGCACCGGATGGGCTAGTGGTGACCCTTTATGAAACTCTTCAGACTTTGCTTTCTAAGTCAAAGGAATATGTGGAAATAAAAAATCTGAATGCTTTTAGTAGCCAGTGTGGTTTAATTTCTTTAAAAATGTAGAAACTTCAGTTTTTGAGATTATATTCTGAAATTTGATATCATGATGGAAAAAGTTCAGAGCATGCCCATTGGGTGTTGCTAAATTGGGAACCTGTCTCTTTCACAAAAACTCCATCAACGGAAGCAAAAGTATATAGCCTCATTAAAAATAAAACACCAAACTTTGACAAGAAGAATTGATTTATTTCGATTTTTCAACACTGTAGAATTATAAACCAAAAAGAAAAATCAAAGAAGGTGTTAATTTCTTACCTAAATTGTTTGTTACAAAATCAGGGCAGAAAGTTGCTGATTTTATGGAAGCATCTTTTAAACTGACAAAGCCAAACTTATTCTGGATGAGAAAGAGCTTGGATAACTGCAAATGGTAATCCATTCACATGCCTTGCTTGAGCACAATTTGGTCGTTAATTAAATCTTATCTGTATGTGTGTGTGTGTCTGTATAAACTGTATATGTGTGTTCCTGGTCATAGTTCCTTGACAAGGGAGAGCAGTGAGAGCACTGAGTCCTAACCACTGGGAATTCCCTATGTATTTTTTTTATTGATAAATAAATAGTACCCATTGACAAACCCGGCCTAGCATTTTGAACTGATTCAAATAGGGCTTAAAAAAGTGGACTAAGATACAAAACCTTTACACCAGGGGCCCCAACCTCCAGGCCACGGACTGGTACACCTGTCAGATCAGCAGCGACATTAGGTTGGAAATAAAGTGTGCAAAACTGTAATAGGCTTGAATCATCTCAAAACCGTTACCTCACCCCAGTTCGTGGAAAAATGGTCTTCTACGAAACTGGTCCCTGGCGCCGAAAAGGTCGGGGACCACTGCTTTACATAGTCCCTATGTTGAAAGTAATTTGGCTCCTTAGAGGAGGAGCAAAATCTCACTAGGATTTCTACCCATGTGTAAAACATCTGTTGGCACTTCAGTTCAGTCGCTCAGTTGTGTCCGACTCTTTGCGACACCATGAACCGTAGCACGCCAGGCCTCCCTGTCCATCACCAACTCCCGGAGTCCACCCAAACCCATGTCCATTGTGTCGGTGATGCCATCCAACCATCTCATCTCTGTCGTCCCCTTCTCCTGTCTTCAATCTTTCCCAGCATCAGGGTCTTTTCCAATGAGTCAGCTCTTTGCATCAGGTGGCCAAAGTATTGGTGTTTCATCCTCAACATCAGTCCTTCCAATGAATACCCAGGATCGATCTCCTTTAGGATGGACTGGTTGGATCTCCTTGCAGTCCAAGGGACTCTCAGGAGTCTTCTCCAACACCACAGTTCAAAAGCTTCAATTTTTCGGTGCTCATCTTTCTTGATAGTCCAACTCTCACATCCATACATGACTCCTGGAAAAACCACAGCCTTGACTAGATGGACCTTTGTGGACAAAGTAATGTCTCTGCTTTTTAATATGCTGTCTAGGTTGGTCATAACTTTGCTTCCAAGGAGTAAGCACTTGGAACTTGTTGGCACTTAGGGGAACTTTGTTTGGCATGTCATCTCTAGTTGTAGCCAAATTTCACCCCCAGTCAGTTTTAATTATAGGCATTTGCAGTGTACTACAGACAAGCCTCCGTCAGAGTTGAGGTCTAAAGTAACTGATAGCCCGTTGTTCTTGTCAATCTTAATTGAAGAGGCCTGGACCTGTTATTTGAGTATATACTGAAAACTGAACAGATGACAAAACTGGAACACAGCTGGGTCCATGATTATTGATAAACAGGCAGAATTAGAGGGTAAACCACTTTCGAGCTTTTCAAGGGTCTGTTTTGTAGAAAGTTTTAGAACTGTATTTTCTGGAAAGATGTCTCCATTGTTGAAGTAGTTTGTAGGTGTTAATGCTTGCGGTCTTCCATAGCAGTGACGGGTTTGTGTTTTTTTTTTTTTTTTTTTTTTGGGTTTGTGTTTTTGTGTATGCATCCTTTCTTTTACAGACAGATGCATTTCAGAAGCCTGTCCCGTTGGAGCAACATCCTGACTATGCAGAATACATCTTCCACCCAATGGACCTTTGTACGTTGGAAAAGGTGGGCTTCCATCAAAGAGCCCACAGCTGTTGAGATGACTCAAGACTTCCCTCACTTCCCATGCCCTGTCTCAAGTTAGATGGCTCCTCTGTGTCTCCCCTGAGCCACTTATATTTGGATGGAAGAACGCTCATTCCCCTAACTTCTTGTAACATTTTCCCAGGGATTACTGTGGGTGTTGAAACCTGCTGCTTAGCGCCAAATATTATTTCTGCTGGTGATTCTAGCCTTTTATCTGAGAAAGTTACAGCTTCTAAGCATTAGTGATTTGATTGATTTGGGGTTTACTCTTCTCTTTCTTTTGGAGATGTTAATGAGAGCAGCAGGAAGGAAGTAGAGAAAATTAAGTACCTGGGAAATCTTCATGTTAGCAGTAAACATGTGGCTTCTTAGAGCTTGATTTATTTCACGGAGAAGGGTATTTCTGTAGTGACTAACCCTGGTTTTCAAAGGTTCAAACTGAAATTCCATGCTGAAAATTACACTGGTAGCATTTTAGACTACATCTAAAATGTCTGTCATCTTGGTGCTGATTTTCAAATTTTTGGCACCAAAATATTCTTAAAGAAAAGCATGAATGAGGAGAAAACATTATATTGTGTGTATTGATGGACCCTCTCTCCCAACCTCCAAACAGTAAATTCAGCCTGCTTTGGAAAACTGCTCACACCCTTATGGTGTTAAAAAAAAAAGACATCGCAAAAAGATGAGGTTGGAATCCTAATTTCATAAATTAATAGCTTTGGAACTTTGGATTAGTTCTTTAACATTTCTATATCTCAGTTTCCCTGTCTGTAAAATGGGGATAAAAATGGCTTCATTGAGTTTTCAACTATGAGGCTTATGGGAGACTGTACAATTAATAATAAATGTGTAAATATATAAAATACTCTGGTTCATTGGAGGAAGCTGCCTGATAAACGACAGTGCTATAAGATGAGAAAATTCAGGTTAGTGTGATGAATTCATTGAATGCATTTTTATAGAGTTATAGATCTCAACTGTAATAGCATCTGGGGAAATGAGTAAAAGCATTAATTAATTTGGCAAATGACTGCTAGGAAAATTATGTGGGGACGCAGGTGTTACGGGCTGTGGCTTATAGAGACTCACTGGTGATTATTTTCTGTGGCTTTTCTCCCCAGAATGCTAAAAAGAAAATGTATGGCTGCACAGAAGCCTTCTTGGCTGATGCAAAATGGATTTTGCACAACTGCATCATTTATAATGGGGGTGAGTGGCTTAGATGACTCTTAGAAAAGAGAGTATGCTGTGTGTTGCCTGTTCTTCTGCATTTCATAAAAAACAACAACAACAACAAAAAAACCAAAAACAGGATCTTTTTTCATGCATCAGAACCCAGAGCTGAAGAAACTTACATGTAGATTGCTAATATGTGTGAATAAGGGGCGGTGACTACATGCATTTTAGGGTATGAGTGGATATCCACTGTTGCTTGTGATTATATGATGCTTTTACCTATCCTCTTAATTTTTAAAAAACACTTAATTATTTATCTTTGGTTGCTCTGGGTCTTTGCTGCTGCGTGCGGGCTTCCTCTAGTTCCGGTGAGTGGGGGCTACTCTTCGCTGTCGTGAATGGGGTTCTCATCTCGGTGGCTTCTCTTGTTGCTGAGAACAGACTCTAAGCCCTCAGGCTTTAGTTGTGGTGCGTGGGCTTAGGAGGTCCATGGCATGTGGCATCTGGGATTGAACCTGTGTTCCCTGCATGGGCACGCAGTCTTAACCATTATATATCATCAGGGAAGGCCTCCCTGTCCTTTTTAATGGAGGAATAATTATATAAAACAGAAAGCACAGATTTTACAGATACATTCCATGAATCTGACAAACGTGTTCCACCTCTGTAACTCCAACCGCAAAGAAGACCCTGAAACATTTCTATCACCCTATTATGTCCCAGTTGCCGCTCTTCACTAAATCCCCACTCCTCAAAAGGAACTACTGTTCTGTTTTCTATAACTGAGAACTAATTCTCCATATTCTATAATTTCATATCAATGGAGTCTTTACTGTGTTGACAGAGTGTAATATTTTTGGGATTCACTTCTGTTGTATGCATTATTGCTTTGTTTCTTCTTACTGTGGAGTGGTATCAATATTGTGTCAATATACAATTTATCCATTCCCTTTGCTGATATTGATGGATATTTGCATTGTTTTCAGTTTTCGGCTATTATGAATAAAGCCCCCTGTGAACATCCTTATAGAATTCTTTGTGTGGACATAGGCTGTCATTTCTCTTGGATGAATACCCAAGAGTGGTATTGCTAGATCATTGAGTAGGTTTGTATTTAAATTATAAGAAATTTTACCAAACTATTTCATCAGTTGGTTGTATTATTTTACACTCCTTCTAGCAGTGTATGTGAGAGTTTTTGTTGTGCCACATCATTGCCAACATTCGATATTGTCTCTTTTTAACTTTAGCTGTTCTTGAAGGCATGAAGTGTTATGCAATGGCTGTTTTATCTGTCTCTAATGACTAGGTATTGAGTATCTTTTGTGCTTATTAGTCATTTATCCATCTTTTCTTGGTAAAACATCAATTTAGATCTTTTGTTCATTTCAAAAATTGAATTGTTTTTTATTACTGAATTTTAGGACTTCTTTTGATTCTGGATAAAGTTTTGTTATGTTTTTGTGGATTAAGCCTTCTGGACAGATTGGGGGAGACTTCCCATTAAAAATCTCTTCCACGCGCACCTTTCCCATTGCCCTGCCTTTTCCCATGATCCTCTGTCTGCCTTCTTGCCGTAGTTCTTTAAGCGTGTCCTGCGCCATCCTGCTCCTCTAGTCCCCTGCTGAAACACTCCTCTGTCTTTGCCTTGATGATTTTTCCTTGTCCTTCAGTCTCAGCCTTTCAGTCCTGAGTTTTCCTTTGTGACCTAGACCATATTACATACTTTTGTTAAGGGCTCTCTGTACCTGTCCTTCAGCATGACAGTATGTATCACATTTTCCTGATGGTGCTTTTTAAATTTTGAGTTGCTCACCAGGGTGTAAGCTCTTTAAGGGCAGATCTTGTTTCCTATACATGCTTGGGCCTAAGAGTAGACTGTTGTTAGCTGATGATTGAAGAAAGAAATATGAGTGGATGACTATCTGCTTAAAGTACATATTTTGCATTACTAACGTGTTTGCAGGGCTGGGGATGCAGGGATGGGAGAAAGATATGTATCTAGGCATTGGAAATTTGTGTCAAGGTTATAAACTCAAATACAGAGAAAGGCCAGTAAGATCATATAAACAAGTGAATGAAGCCAGGTAGCAGAAAAACAGTAGAATAAGCGAGGATGACCAGTGCGGGGAGCTGGAGGCTGTAGACAACAGGAAACTCCTACCCACTCTGGAGAGGTCACCACTGGACACTCCAGTGGTTTATTGGATACAGAGTTTTCTGATCTTCTGAGTTTTCAGACATGTCAGAAATCTAGGTATTTGTGTGTATGAAATCTTTTGCCCCCATATTTACAATTTCTAAAAACATACTGTTCAATACAACATGGCTTTTTGATCTTGTTCTCTGGTTTAGTGCAAAGGTGAGGGATTAAGAGTTGGACCTGGAGCCATAACCTCAATTCATTAGCTCAGTGATCTCATATATGTGATGACTCCTGAACCTCGGTTTACTCTGAGGTGAAATGAGACCATTCATGCTTGCTTCCTAATAAGGCTTTTTTTAAGGAGTTGAGTTCATTGCACCAGGCACACTGGAATTAGTCAATTAAATGTTTTCTTTTCCCCGGACTCTTCTTCTTGGGTTAGGGTCTGGGCCAATGGGCGGAAGAAGGCGCCTTTGCTTATGTATTTATTTATTTACAGCTCTGCCGGGTCATTGTTGCTGCGAGGGCTTTTCTCTGGTTGCAGAGAGCAGGGGCTGCTCTCTAGTTGAGACACGTGGGCTTCTCATTGTGGTGACTTCTTTCTTTGCAGAGCATGGGCTCTTAGGTGCTTGGGCTCAGTAGTTGTGGTGTGTGGGCTTAGTTACTCGTGTAATTTTCCTGGACCAGGGATCAAACCTGCGTCCCCTGCATTGGCATGCGGACTCTTTATCACTGGACTACTGGGGAAGTCCAGAAGGCTCCTTTCCACTACTGTGGGCCTTGAGACTATAAAAGCATCTTTCAAATATTGTGATCTATTGGGAAACCACTACACATTGTCACCTTTCAGGGAGTATCTCAGCACCAAAGGTTGGTTCCTGGGAAAAGTCATCTAAACTGATGTTAGAAGCCAGAATGTCTGGTTTTTAACCTTTAAAGGGTTACTCCCAAGGGAAAGCAAGTGAAAAGCTTGTTAATAGAGGTATAAGTCCTAAGGCTCTATAGGTATAAATCCTAAGGTGTTTCTGTGTTTCCATTTGAATTAACTCTATTGTCTTATTCCCTTAGGAAATCACAAATTGACGCAAATTGCAAAAGTAGTCATCAAAATCTGTGAGCATGAGGTATGTGTTTCCCACTGTCCCCTTTTAAGTGTACCTGGAATGATGGGTTGGGTGATTGATGTTCCCATTGGTGGAATTGTCCGAGGATAGTTGTGGAGATTTGAGAATTTGTTGATGCACAGACACAGCGTCTTTTGTCTTCGAGGAAAGTAAAAGCAACACAGGGGACCCTAGTATGTGATGAAATAACACCCTTACCTTATCTGTGATCTGAGAGAGAGGATTTTTTTCATCCTTGACTGGTGGTCAGGCACTGCATGTAGCATAGCGTTTATGATTTCTTTGCCCCCCAGTCTCACACTGTGGCATTTCCTTGGGTCCCTTTTAGTCTTCGTCTTCTTCTTTTGTAATAGCACAACTTATATATCTCAAATGGACAAAAAAAATTAGTATCATTTACAGTATCTTAAGATAAACTGCCTTTGAATGGGAGCTTTCTTTCTAGTACTTTGAGGTCTACAAGACGTATCTGGAAAATTTATTACTGTGGAAAATGAAGACTGGTTAAATCAAATGGGGGTCAGGGGAAGGCCTGTGGTTTTTCTTTTTGATTAATTGCTGTAACACTGTCCTTCAGGTGGCTGAGGGAGTTTCATATTTTCTTTAGACATCATTAGGCGCTGAAGCTCTTGCAGGACAGCTTTGATGCTATACGAATTCTGCCATTTTGCTAGCACTGCAACGGCTCTTGGGTCCACCACTCCATTAGAACTATTAGCTCCATTCATATTAATTTTTGTTACAAGTCTTACAAAGGTGGGTGCTTCTGGGTATTTAGGTCCACATTTTATTTTAAGGTTGTATATTTGGTTTTCATAATTGTCCGAGCCCATGGTGGCTGTCATCTTGCGTCACTGTCACTCAAAGGCCGACCCCTTCTTCCCTTTCAGTCTTCTTGTGGCAGGTGTTTGCATTAGACATTATTTGCAGGAAATGTCCTGAATTTCTTCAAGAATGGCCCAGGTGTCCTGGAAAAATAACCCCTAGTTTTGATGGTGTGTATGAAATGAACCTCCTGGGCTGGGCTCAGGCTGTTCCGTGTATGTGGGGAATGGACCAAATTAGGAAGCTGGGAGACACGGTTCAGAAAGAGATGATGATGGCTTGGGCTAGGTGAACACATCAAGGTTGGTGAGAAATAGTCCGATTAATGTCCAGAGTGTTCCCCACCATGGCACTTAGTTTAGCTAACCTCACCTGCCAGTATCGTCATGTATTTCTTGAGGACTTGCAGATATAAGGCCCCTGGGAGTGACTTTTTTTTTAAACACCTTTTTGCTTTACAGATGAATGAAATTGAAGTTTGTCCAGAGTGTTATCTAGCTGCCTGCCAAAAACGAGATAACTGGTTTTGTGAGCCTTGTGTAAGTTGGGTTTCCTTTTCTTTCTTTGTTTACTGAACTCTGTGCCTTGGATGACCCAGAACAGCTTTCTCCAGGTGGCTTACTGGATGGAACTTTCGGATGATGTTTTTAGATAATTTTCGTGCTGATACGGTTATAGTCAGAAAGGGAGTAATCCAGGTGGGATAAACCTCTTTGGCTAAAAGTTCAAAGCATCATGATTGACGGGCTCTGTTAGTCCTTGAAAACAGCAGGATGCAGAATAAAAGAAAAACTCATCAGAAGAAAGACACACCAATAGACACACACTATCATTCAGATAGTGAGCCAGTAGTGGTAAATGAGTATGTTACTTACAAATCACCTGCGTCTATTTTAAGAGGTTTGGAAATCTCTTCCAGGATTAACTCCATGATCTCTCCAAACCATGGTTCTTTTTTTTTTTCCCTTTAAGATTTGATCAACGATTTAATCAACACTGACATAGTCAGAGCTCAGGAAAGAACAGGAAGATACAGGTTGTCTGGATTTCCCTTTTTTTAAAAAAATCTATTTTAATTGGAAGAGAATTGCTTTACATTGTTGTGTGGGTCTCTACCATACCCCAGCGTGAGTCCGTCATAGGTATACATATGTCTCCTCGTTCTTGAACCTCCCTCCCACCTCACACCTCATCCTGCCCCTGTAGGTTGTCACAGAACACCAGGTTGAGCTCCCTGTGTTATATGGCATCTTCCCACTAGCTGTCTATTTTACATATGAAACCATGGTTCTTGAGGATGGGTTGGGAGTAGGGAGAGAACGTCACCCTTGTTGCCCCCAGGGATCTACATTTTCCAAACTGGTGCTTTGCAGAGAGAGCTGGGAGTATGGGCGTGGGGGTGGAGGGGTTTGGGCAGCAAGACTTGGCATTAGAGTGGAGAATCAAAACATAGTTGATAGCTTTTCGTGCCTTTGGAGATGAATATCTGAATAGTTAACCCTTTGAATAGCACTTGATGAGGAATAAAGGTACCTAGTGCTGCCTGTTATTCTCTGTTGGATATCATGTGCATTTAACCCTCCAACTTAATGGAGAGTGTAGGTATTACTGTCCCCGTGTTGCCCAGAAAGGGTCAATCTCTTGCTCACTTGCCCTCAAGCAATAGCAGCATAGCCAGGATTCAAGCCTGGTTTTGTCAGCACTCACTTCTTCTCGGTTTCCCCATTTAACCCCTCTCCCAGCCTTGCCCAGGCTTACTGGCTACGCATCTGGGGACTGCTTCTTGGGGAGACAGACCCTGCTTGAAATTGTCCTCTTTCACTTCATGTCCTGTCTCACCGCTCCCTCACCTACCGAGCTCTTGCTGTTGAATACGTACAAACTCGGGATTTTGTTTTTCTTTTCCTAGAGCAATCCACATCCTTTGGTTTGGGCAAAACTGAAGGGGTTTCCATTCTGGCCTGCGAAAGCTCTGAGGGATAAAGATGGGCAGGTGGATGCCCGTTTCTTTGGACAACACGACAGGTGGGAGTTAAACACGGACTTCAAACGCGTAGCTCTGAGTGAGCCTTTGATCCTGCCAATGAATGTGAGAGGGGGCGGGGGGGGCACGGCTATTATTTGATCCTCGTGATACCCACTAATGATCTTGTACTTTAAAAATACTGGCCTGGGCTGTGTGAAGCCTGATTGTGCACCGGCTTCCGTTTTTTCAGGTAGGTTGGAAAGGATCTTGCTTTCGTGATTTTGTGGATACAGCCAGCATGGGCATAGGTTCCATGGCTCTTTTAAGCTCTGCTGTTCTTTTTTGGGTTTTTTTTTTCCCCCTGCAGTAAATTAAATCACTGCACAAATTGCTTTTCAAAATAATGCTTTCAGGGATCAGAAGCATTTCCCCAGATTGCTGGTAAATGTATCTCCCGTCGTCGTGTGGGGCAGTCCCCTCCTGTTCCTTTTTATGTGGAGCTAAAATGGGAAATTACAAGGGGTTGCTGTTTTGACAGGTAGGATCCCTCCCTTCTAGCCTTCCTGCCTCCCCCCTCCCCCTTCAGCGATGTGAATTATTCTAGCTAGATGTGAATTATTCTAGCTAATAGCGGCTCTCTGCAGAGCGCAGCCCCCCGCCTGCTTTGGAACAACAGGTAGACGGAGATGAGCAGCGGTTAATATCTCCAGTTCTCTTTTAGCAAGTTATGTTGTGATTAAATGAGGCAACACCCCCTCCCCACAGAGCCCTAGCAGGCAGGCTGGGAAAGTGTTTGTGTGTGTGTATATTTAAAAGACATATTTTGAAAATTATACCCACCCACAGAACATACAGAAAATACAGTTTATCATTTGAAACAGCAGCAGAATCTGAAATAATTGCTCCTTGTGAAAGTTTGCTTGTCATCTTGGAAGGAAAAAAATGAATTTCAAAGTAATCTGCAAAGTCACTTACCAGGAATCTTAGCAGTCCATTGATAGGAGACAAGATGGAAATTAGCGGAGATGGTTCTGGGTGTGATGGCAAGTATTATATTTTGAATTTGACCATTTTTTTTTGGGAAGCTTTCTGAAATTCCTTTATTCATTCATTCATTCAAAGAAACATTTTTTCAGTGTGTGCCGTGTGCCGGGCCAAGTGAATGCTACTGTGGCAGCTGACATTGTTTTAAGTGCTTTTTTTTTATAGAAGCTGCTTTTATCCCCATTTCATTGATAGGAAAACCGAGGCCCAGAAGTAGGAAGTAGTTCGGCTGTGTGACTGTGTTGCCTCTCAAGACATAGCCTCCCAGAGACTTCCTGTCACTAAGCAAATAGGATATCCCTTTCAGTATTTCCTGGGTCTTCTTTAAGAAAAAGAAACCCTTTTCTGAAATCACTTGTAAAATAACCTCATGGAACTTAAGGCACCAATTCCAGACAAAAGTGGGAGAAGGTGCAATCCCAGTGACTGTGGCTGGTCAGCTCCTGGGGGTGCAGGGGACCGGTCAGGTGCGTCTCCCCAGCATCCCTCCAGGTAGGGGCTCATCCTGCACCTCACCGACAGAGCGGAGGCTGGCCCAGAGAAGGGGCGTCAGCTGTCGGGGCCGCCTGGAGCTCCCCACTGCTCCTTAGAGCCCTGTTTTGGTCCTAACTCCTGCCCACTCGGCTGAAAAGCTCTGGAGGCCCCACAGACGCTGGCCCTGGGGGCATCTGGCTCCTGCCCAGCCCTCGTTCTGCCTGGCTGCACCTTTGGTTCCTCGGGCCTCTGCAGAATGACAGCAGTGAGTGGGAACGGATGAGAAGTGGGTGGTTTCCAGCACTCTGAGGGTGCGGGTGGGTATTTTGAGGGGTTCCGTGTTCATATGCATCGTGACCTAGCATCACCAAGAGCTGTGAGCTGTGGGCCGCCGGCCTGTGCCCTGGACTCTGCCCCATGGCCAGGCTTTGTTTCTCCCTGCTGGTTTTCTTTTAATAAACAGGAATGAGATGCTGTTAACATTTGGGTAAAAGAGAAGATAAAAAGGTTATATTTTCTACTTTAAAATTTTGGAAGACTTGGTGTTGGGTCCTAATTCCCGAGGCAGTTTGATAGCACCTGAGTAGGGGGTCCTTGCGTTAAACTGGGTGTGAGTTTTCCACCTGCTCTCCCCACTGAGTCCACATTGCTCCCCATGGCTTTTACCTGGCTTGAGTTTATGGTCTATGAAATCCCTGAGGTCTCCTTGGAAACGCTTATTCCTACCAGATTCCCATCTACACGCTGGGTTGAAGCTAGGGGCGTCAGGTATCACAAAGGCACACCCAAGATGCGCTTATATCCACTCTTGCCTTCCCCAGAGCATGGTGGTTTTGTTTCCATCTCCTGCCTGCCTTCACTTGGGTGGCTGATTCCAGAAAAGCAGCTCACGTTCTAGTGGATTTCTGCAGAGCGCATTAGGGTGTTAAGGTTGACGGTAGGAAGACAGAACTAGCTTGAAACAAGAGTTGAAGGGCCCATACCCCAAGGCTAATAGGCTCTTTTCCCATTTTTTCCATGTGAATTATCTCACATTCAGAACTATGCACCCCTTTTAGGGTTGTGGTTTTCTAACCTTTCCTTCTAGTCCCATGTAGAATCACAGTTTTAAAAGAGAAAAGAAACCTCTTTATGTCTGAGTGCATGAGAATGAGATTTGGGGAATAATTATCTTCTCGGAGGTGTGGTCTAGGATCCAGACTGTTTTTTTACTCTCTACCAACCCAGAGGCAAAGGGGATTTATTATTTTTTTAATGGATTAAACTGACTAAGCTATTGAGCCTTTTAATGTAGCTGAGTGTCTTGTTCACATTCAGTCCTTGTCACAGAACATGCCTGTTAAGTGGATTGTTAATTAACCATTCAAACCAAGTCATTTTTAAAAAATGGAATATGTATTTAAGAATCTTGGCAAATCCACAAGGATATATGGTTTGCGTTAAGAAAGAACAAACAAACAAACACCATTCTGGAAACAACCTAAATGACCATCAAGAGATGAATGTATAAAGAAAATGTGGTCTCTACATACAGTGGAATACTGTTCTGCCTTAAAGATGAAGCTTCATGGCTGTACCAGAGGGACTTTCGGCAAAGTGGAATAAGCCAGTTCCACAAACACTGCATGATTCCATTTGTAGGAGGTATCTGAGATAGTCAGGTTCATAGAATCAGAGTAGAATGGTGGTTGCCAGGGGCTGGGGACAGGGGAAAAAGGGAGACTACTGATTAACAGATACAAAGTTTCAGTTAAAAAACTTGAATAAGCTTTAGAGAACTGCCTTACCAGCATATGCCTACAGCTGGCTGTTGATGAAAAAATGTTGCCTGCTCTGTCAGTAAGCAAAGAGTTACTGCCATGAGGCCAGTACAGACACCCGGATGATGAGCCCTGAGGGGGCTTAGGATGGAGACAATTGGGCACCCAGCTGCCAAGCGCTCAGCCACTGCAGCCTCCCCCCAGCCACCCCATCCTGAGGGGACTCAGGCTGAGAAAGCCTCAAATCGCTAAGGTGCATGTCAGAGGAAAGATTTCAGTGAACCCAGACTCTTGCATCTTCCCAGACTGAGAAAAATGCTGAATTCCGTAACATGAGATGTCTGGTTTTCTTTAATAGGAATCTTTTGAAGTTCTGGCTACCTGGTCTTTGTTGCAAAAAAAGACTCCTGTATATCCTGACTCCTCCCTTGCCTCTCTGAAGCAGTCTCTCAGCATGATCTGAGAGGCTGCGTCCTGGGCTAAGGTCCTCAGTTTTGTCTGCCAAATAAAACATAATTCTCAGTTTTTAGGCTGTGCTGTTTTTCCGTTGACACAGCAGTAATGTATGATACACTTGTTAAGAGGGTTACGTTTGTTAAGAGGGCGGATCTCAACTTAAGTGTTCTTGCACAAGCAAATTTGTTAAAAAAAAAAAGAAAACTTTAAGAATCTTGGAAACGACCAAGGCTGACTTAAACTCCCTTTCTCTTTTGTGCTCCCAGGGCCTGGGTTCCAATAAATAATTGCTACCTCATGTCTAAAGAAATTCCTTTTTCTGTGAAAAAGACTAAAAGCATCTTCAACAGTGCAATGCAAGAGATGGAGGTTTACGTGGAGAACATCCGCCGAAAGTTCGGGGTTTTTAATTACTCTCCATTCAGGACACCCTACACGCCCAACAGCCAGTACCAAATGCTGCTCGACCCCTCCAACCCTGGCGCTGGTGCCGCCAAGATGGACAAGCAGGAGAAGGTCAAGCTCAGCTTTGACATGACCGCGTCGCCCAAGGTCCTAATGAGCAAGCCCATGCTGAGCGGGGGCGCGGGCCGCAGGATCTCCTTGTCCGACATGCCGCGCTCCCCCATGAGCACGAACTCCTCCGTGCACACAGGCTCCGACGTGGAGCAGGATGCCGAGAAGAAGGCCACGTCCAGCCACTTCAGCGCCAGTGAGGAGTCCATGGACTTCCTGGACAAGAGCACAGGTCAGCCCCGGGGGGAGAGGGCGCAGGGGGTCCCTGGGACACAGGGGTTCCCACCGGGGCGTCACCTGGCTGGCCCCGCCTGCCTGGTGAGCATCACAGAGTCAGAGGGAGCTGGGGGAGGGGGGGTGGTCCTCGATCCCAGTGGAGCCGATTTTAAATTTTAAGCGAGTAAACCCATTGGGATTCTTGGTGTCGTTGTTCAGTCGCTACGTCGTGTCTGCCTCTTTGCGACCCCGTGGGCTGCAGCTCGGTCCCACACGTGAGAAAAGTGTTCCCCAAAGGCCAGCTGGAGGTCATTCCTAGAAGTGGGCAGAGGTGGCCAGAAATCCTTCAGAGTTCGGTTCAAATGCCTCCGAGATGAATCACAACTTCCTGCAATCCTTTTTTTTTTCTTTCTCAAGAATTTTATTTTAATGGAAACAGTATTTTTCTATCAAAACCAGATACTCGCATGACTGAAGACTCAAATACTAGAGAAACACGTACGGGAAACAAGAATATTCTCTCCCCAGAGAGCGCAGAGCACTCCCACTTCTTGAATGGTCCCAGTCCCCTCCTCCCCGCCTTGAATGGTCCCAGTCCCCTCCTCCCCGCCGCCCCCTCAGTGTAACAGTCCTGTTGCATCTTGCAGCCTGGCCAGCCTGGCCGCTGTAGTGGAGGTGGAGGAGGAGGAGGAGGATGCTGGTCTCCGATCAGGTCCCAGCTCTGCCATTCACTAGCTCTGCGGCTTTAGGCAAGGTGCCTGACCCTCGCATGCCTTGGTTTCCTCTCCTGTAACACAGCCATAAGGATAGGCCCTGCCTCAGTGTTTCTTGTGAGGATTAATGAACCGATATACATAAGGGGTTTAGAATAGTACCTAAAATAATAAGTACTACAAAAATTTTGGCTGCTCTGTTATTTATTCTGGTAGTCACTTATCCCATGCCGGTACGGATCCAGAGAGATGTTGCAAAGGAGGGGTGCTGGCTGACTAACAAAAGCAAGGATGACTTAAATTGAATTCTTTTCCATCCAGACATAATTCAGTTGCATGTTAAAACCTATGAGAGGGCTTCCCAGGTGATCCAGTGGCTGGGACTCTGAGCTCCCAATGCAGGGGACCCAGGTTTGATCCCTGGTCAGGGAACTGGATCCCACATGCCTCAACTAAGACCTGGTGCAGCTAAATAAATAAATATTTTTTTAAAAAAAAGAAAATCCTGTGAGAACTTTATGGTTTCCACAAGGAAATGGGTTTACTGTCATTTTTCTTGAAAAGTGGCCTTTACTGTTCTTTCTTATTCTATCTTTAAGAGGCATAGGTAAAAAAAATAAAGCTCTACATGAAACGTGATGATGAACGCAGGCAGCCCGCAGGCTCTGGGCTGAGGAGACTGTTGTGAACCTCAGGGCACATGCCCCATTCTCAAGGGTTTTAGCCCCTGGTTGCCGCCCAGAAATGTGAACTTAGGGTTTTCACGTCTTAACATTCTCATAGAGAAATAGGGACTCTGCCTTTTTATGTAGACTCTCCAGTTATGAAAGTTTGGCTCAAAATGTCTTAAGATATTTCCCAGAATGAATAAAGCACATCCACAGGTTGGACCACCACTATTTAAACTTCTGGCCAGAGCATTACCCTTGGATAGCCTTTCAGATCACCCCTCTCCCTCCCCCCTCCTTTCCCCTTTCCCTTCTTTCCTTCACATAGAACTTTTTAGGGAACAGACATCAGGAATTTCCTGGTGGGCCAGTGGTTCAGACTCCAAGGTCTCACTGCTGGGGCCTGGGTTCGATCCCTGGTTGGGGAACTAAGATTCCCCAAGCTGGATGGCACCCACCCCCCCAAAAAAAAAAAAAAAAAAAAAGAGGAGCAGGCATCAGTTAAGAGAACATCAGTATCCCCAGAAGATAAAATGATGAAGCCTTAGTCAATGGTGAACTCAAAAGATTTCTACTTGTTTTGGTTCACGCTGTGGCTTCTTTCTGGGTGGCTGCTTATTTCCAAGTACTGCTTGTAGCTGCTCTCTGACTGGCTCTAGGTGGAGCAGAGTTAATCACCGACAGCTTTTGATTCTTCAGAGTAAAGGTTGCAGTCTCTTCTTCAGTTCTGATCCAGCCATGTGGTTGACGGACTCAAGGTTGAGTTTAAGAGCTTTGTTCTGGGATGACATAACTTCTGTTGACATAGCTTCAGAAAAAGCTTGCCCTTTGCCCCCTTGTTTCTGACCAGAGTCCTTAAAGGCTTACTTTTATTCCATGACATGATTTCATTTAAGCCGGTAACAACATATGGTGTATAATCACACAAGCTCCTCAGCCTCTGAGTTCCTATTGAAATCCTACTGTTGAGAAAGTGTTTTAATGGGCAGCAATCCCATGAATTACTGTTGCCTGAACTTTAATCGCCATGATTTTTTTTTTTTTGCTATAGTGTACGTACCACCTGTTTTATTACATTCTTAAATATTAGATCCACAGTTTAGCTTCATGTGAAGCTAAATAAAATACACAAGCTCATGTGTTTAAATTGCTTGCTGTTTTTTTTTTTTTTTTTTTTGCTAATGTACATGAAATTAGCACACAGCTTGTAAACCATGTTGGTCCATGAACCACTGTGGATGTTTCTACACCATATTTCAGGAAACAGAGTTTCAGAGGAATATGAGGGACATATATAATGGGTTTAATTAAGCTTCTCTCTTCCCTTAAGAGGGGCAGAGGTTGAAATGATGCCAGAATTCCTGTCAAAGTTCCTCATTATTTGAGTGACTTTTTAGGTGGTGAGTTAGCAGATGCCCCATTTCAGTAGAATTTAAAACCTGTTTCCCAAAACATAATCTGCTTGCTAGTATGTGTCTGGGTTATTTTGCTGATCATTAGTTAGGCAGCCAGTGGGTAGTGTAGGAAGAGAAGGTATTTATTCAAAGTCTTTTTAGTCTTAGAAACTGTCCCCTTTCTGGAGCCAGGTGGTAAATATTTTAGGCTTTGTAGGTCTCTTGTCACAACTATGCAACTATTCAGTACCTTGTTTGTGTTACTAAAACAGCCATAGGCAGTAAGTATGTGACTGTGACACTGAAATTTGAATTCCATGTAACTGTTATGTTTTCAGGAGCTATGAATCCTTTTTTTCTCCCCTAAACCACTTAAAAGTGGTAAATACCCTTCTTGGCTTCCCAAGTGACTCAGTGGTAATGAATCTGCCTGCAGTGCAGGAGATGCAGGTTCAGTTCTTGGGTCGGGCAGATCCCCTGGAGAAGGAAATGGCAACCTATTCCAATATTCTCGCCTGGGAAATCCCGTGGACAGAGGATCCTGGTGGGCTACAGTCCATGGGGTCAAAAAAAAGAGTTGGACACGACTTAGTGACGAAACAAGAACAGCACCCTTCTTAGCTTGCAGGCAACATGGGTTGGTTTGCCAATATGTGGTACAAACTAAGAGAAACTCTGAGTCACTCTCCTCCTTTTACAGAAGGCAAATTGAGGTCTCTGAGAAGAAGGGGGGAGTTCGGCAAACAGATTCTGAGACTGGCTTTCTTTGCCCTGCACGCACTGCCCTCTGCTGTTGGCAGTGATAATAGCATTTAGTGGAAGGAAACACGGGATATTGATTGAAATGCCCCCACAATCATTGAGAATATAAGTGAGGCAAGACTGTGTTTTGTTTTTTTTTTTTTCCGGCAAGACTGTTTTATCTAAGATTGTATTAAAATAGTAGCTTGTCATAGGATTGCAAAACCTTTTTAGTTTCAGCAGGGAAAAATTTGTAGCCTGCAGCATAAAAGTACACATTGAAATAAATCATTAGATAAAAATTTCATGAGAGTTTAGAAACCCTCCTTTTGTTTAGGGCATTGAGGAGCTCAGAATCATGTGCCTGTAATCCTCAGGGCTGGTTTTAGTCTTCGAGGAGCACTTCGGTAAGCCAAAAGCTGTTCACTCCTGGAATCTTGTCATGTTAAGGATCAGAGTAGTTTATATTCTCCATGCTTTGCCTGCTTCCTCTATCTAGACCTCCTGGCCAGAACTGATGCCTTGCCAGTAGTATGTTTGCAGGATCCTGTTGCATTTTATGTGCATATTGCAATTATGCATGTAAAATTACAATTAATATGTATTCCGGTGAGAATCCTGGGGCCTGGCTTTCACCAGCCTCTGGGCTAATGGTGGTTCTTTGGTCTTGCAGCTCCACATGGGTTACTCCAGGGAGAAAGGAAGATGGTTTCGTATACACTTTGCCCTGTGAAATCAACACGCATTTGTCATAAAGCAATGGTTCGTTACAAAAGCTAAAGTCAGGGATAATCCCACCTTCCACAGTCAGCCCTTAGAGATTGTTTCCTGAACTTTTTCTTTTTTGGCTGCACCACACAGCGTGTTGGGTCCTAGTTCCTCGACCAGGGATCGAACCTTGGCAGTGAATGCGAGGAGTCCTAAGTACTGGACTTCCAGGGAATTCCCCGTCCTGAGCTTTTTTTCTATGTTGCTTGACACATCATATGCCAAGTTGAAAACAAGTTGGCATCAGATGCCAAGTTGAAAACAAGTACTTCGGGGGATCATGCAGATACAGAAATAAGCAAGGATTGGAAGTGATAGGGACTGAATTGAAGCAGAAATCCGCTTGTCTTCACAATCACTTAACCACTCACGGGTGCTTGTGTCTGTAACGCTTCTCAAAGCAGTGCTGACCCTTCCTGTACGGGTGTGCTGAGCTAGAGACCTGTGCTTTTTTAAAGTCACTGGTGGCCCTCTCCCCTTGCTGGTTCTAGCCAAGTGGGAAGGTCGGCTCAGTGTTGCCACATTTCTGGTTGTTCGAGAGAAATCCCAAATATTTTTTAAAATGCAGACTACCCCAGCTTTTATACATTATCTCCAATTTTTAAAAATAGCTCAAAGGGACTTCCCTGGTGGTCTAGTGATTTAAGGCTCTGCTATCCCAATACAGGGGGCATGGTTCAATCATTGTTGGGATACTAAGATCGCACATGCTGTGGGATCTTACAAACCAAGACAAATGAGAAAAACTATAGGCTGCATCCAATGCATCTGTGAACTGTTTGCTTCATGGACCACCTCTTTCGTTTAGACCTATTTAACTTAACCTTGTATTCTGAATGGGATCCCCTGGTGGCTCAGAGGGTAAAGAATCTGCCTGCAATGTGGGATACCCTAGTTCAATCCCTGGGTTGGAAAGATACCCTGGAGAAGGGAACGGCTGCCCACTCTGGTATTCTTGCCTGGAGAATTCAATGGACAGAGCAGCCTGGCGAGCCACAGCCCATGGGGCCCCAAAGAGTGGGACACAACAGAGCGACTAAAGCTGAACTGAGAAAAACAAAACTGTTGTGAATGCTTTTCTGTTACTAAATAACCGTTCAGAACAGCATTTCTGTCCTGTACTAGAGCATCCAGTGATTCTGTGCTATGTAGGTCCTTTGTACAAGCCACCA